>NW_027122479.1:600000-1196460 GCF_030686945.1 Centruroides vittatus | reverse complement strand
AATTATAAATCTGCATTAGTAAGTTTTCAAAATATTACGAGAAGTGTCAGAAAAAGTGGAAAAACTAAAGTTTCAACTTTTCGATGTTCTATCGCGTCTACAGTAAAAATTTACATATATAGAATAAATTCTTCGCTAAAGTTTGACGCAGTTTGTTGTTTCAAACTCGGTTATATTAAAATTATAAATCTGCATTAGTAAGTTTTCAAAATATTACGAGAAGTGTCAGAAAAAGTGGAAAAACTAAAGTTTCAACTTTTCGATGTTCTATCGCGTCTACAGTAAAAATTTACATATATAGAATAAATTCTTCGCTAAAGTTTGACGCAGTTTGTTGTTTCAAACTCGGTTATATTAAAATTATAAATCTGCATTAGTAAGTTTTCAAAATATTACGAGAAGTGTCAGAAAAAGTGGAAAAACTAAAGTTTCAACTTTTCGATGTTCTATCGCGTCTACAGTAAAAATTTACATATATAGAATAAATTCTTTGCTAAAGTTTGACGCAGTTTGTTGTTTCAAACTCGGTTATATTAAAATTATAAATCTGCATTAGTAAGTTTTCAAAATATTACGAGAAGTGTCAGAAAAAGTGGAAAAACTAAAGTTTCAACTTTTCGATGTTCTATCGCGTCTACAGTAAAAATTTACATATATAGAATAAATTCTTTGCTAAAGTTTGACGCAGTTTGTTGTTTCAAACTCGGTTATATTAAAATTATAAATCTGCATTAGTAAGTTTTCAAAATATTACGAGAAGTATCAGAAAAAGTGGAAAAACTAAAGTTTCAACTTTTCGATGTTCTATCGCGTCTACAGTAAAAATTTACATATATAGAATAAATTCTTTGCTAAAGTTTGACGCAGTTTGTTGTTTCAAACTCGGTTATATTAAAATTATAAATCTGCATTAGTAAGTTTTCAAAATATTACGAGAAGTGTCAGAAAAAGTGGAAAAACTAAAGTTTCAACTTTTCGATGTTCTATCGCGTCTACAGTAAAAATTTACATATATAGAATAAATTCTTTGCTAAAGTTTGACGCAGTTTGTTGTTTCAAACTCGGTTATATTAAAATTATAAATCTGCATTAGTAAGTTTTCAAAATATTACGAGAAGTATCAGAAAAAGTGGAAAAACTAAAGTTTCAACTTTTCGATGTTCTATCGCGTCTACAGTAAAAATTTACATATATAGAATAAATTCTTTGCTAAAGTTTGACGCAGTTTGTTGTTTCAAACTCGGTTATATTAAAATTATAAATCTGCATTAGTAAGTTTTCAAAATATTACGAGAAGTGTCAGAAAAAGTGGAAAAACTAAAGTTTCAACTTTTCGATGTTCTATCGCGTCTACAGTAAAAATTTACATATATAGAATAAATTCTTTGCTAAAGTTTGACGCAGTTTGTTGTTTCAAACTCGGTTATATTAAAATTATAAATCTGCATTAGTAAGTTTTCAAAATATTACGAGAAGTGTCAGAAAAAGTGGAAAAACTAAAGTTTCAACTTTTCGATGTTCTATCGCGTCTACAGTAAAAATTTACATATATAGAATAAATTCTTTGCTAAAGTTTGACGCAGTTTGTTGTTTCAAACTCGGTTATATTAAAATTATAAATCTGCATTAGTAAGTTTTCAAAATATTACGAGAAGTGTCAGAAAAAGTGGAAAAACTAAAGTTTCAACTTTTCGATGTTCTATCGCGTCTACAGTAAAAATTTACATATATAGAATAAATTCTTTGCTAAAGTTTGACGCAGTTTGTTGTTTCAAACTCGGTTATATTAAAATTATAAATCTGCATTAGTAAGTTTTCAAAATATTACGAGAAGTGTCAGAAAAAGTGGAAAAACTAAAGTTTCAACTTTTCGATGTTCTATCGCGTCTACAGTAAAAATTTACATATATAGAATAAATTCTTTGCTAAAGTTTGACGCAGTTTGTTGTTTCAAACTCGGTTATATTAAAATTATAAATCTGCATTAGTAAGTTTTCAAAATATTACGAGAAGTGTCAGAAAAAGTGGAAAAACTAAAGTTTCAACTTTTCGATGTTCTATCGCGTCTACAGTAAAAATTTACATATATAGAATAAATTCTTTGCTAAAGTTTGACGCAGTTTGTTGTTTCAAACTCGGTTATATTAAAATTATAAATCTGCATTAGTAAGTTTTCAAAATATTACGAGAAGTGTCAGAAAAAGTGGAAAAACTAAAGTTTCAACTTTTCGATGTTCTATCGCGTCTACAGTAAAAATTTACATATATAGAATAAATTCTTTGCTAAAGTTTGACGCAGTTTGTTGTTTCAAACTCGGTTATATTAAAATTATAAATCTGCATTAGTAAGTTTTCAAAATATTACGAGAAGTGTCAGAAAAAGTGGAAAAACTAAAGTTTCAACTTTTCGATGTTCTATCGCGTCTACAGTAAAAATTTACATATATAGAATAAATTCTTTGCTAAAGTTTGACGCAGTTTGTTGTTTCAAACTCGGTTATATTAAAATTATAAATCTGCATTAGTAAGTTTTCAAAATATTACGAGAAGTGTCAGAAAAAGTGGAAAAACTAAAGTTTCAACTTTTCGATGTTCTATCGCGTCTACAGTAAAAATTTACATATATAGAATAAATTCTTTGCTAAAGTTTGACGCAGTTTGTTGTTTCAAACTCGGTTATATTAAAATTATAAATCTGCATTAGTAAGTTTTCAAAATATTACGAGAAGTATCAGAAAAAGTCGAAAAACTAAAGTTTCAACTTTTCGATGTTCTATCGCGTCTACAGTAAAAATTTACATATATAGAATAAATTCTTTGCTAAAGTTTGACGCAGTTTGTTGTTTCAAACTCGGTTATATTAAAATTATAAATCTGCATTAGTAAGTTTTCAAAATATTACGAGAAGTGTCAGAAAAAGTGGAAAAACTAAAGTTTCAACTTTTCGATGTTCTATCGCGTCTACAGTAAAAATTTACATATATAGAATAAATTCTTTGCTAAAGTTTGACGCAGTTTGTTGTTTCAAACTCGGTTATATTAAAATTATAAATCTGCATTAGTAAGTTTTCAAAATATTACGAGAAGTGTCAGAAAAAGTGGAAAAACTAAAGTTTCAACTTTTCGATGTTCTATCGCGTCTACAGTAAAAATTTACATATATAGAATAAATTCTTTGCTAAAGTTTGACGCAGTTTGTTGTTTCAAACTCGGTTATATTAAAATTATAAATCTGCATTAGTAAGTTTTCAAAATATTACGAGAAGTGTCAGAAAAAGTGGAAAAACTAAAGT
Organism: Centruroides vittatus; assembly: GCF_030686945.1. Classification (NCBI taxonomy): domain Eukaryota; kingdom Metazoa; phylum Arthropoda; class Arachnida; order Scorpiones; family Buthidae; genus Centruroides; species Centruroides vittatus. Next base: position 1,193,167 of record NW_027122479.1, on the reverse strand, counting down.
TTCAACTTTTCGATGTTCTATCGCGTCTACAGTAAAAATTTACATATATAGAATAAATTCTTTGCTAAAGTTTGACGCAGTTTGTTGTTTCAAACTCGGTTATATTAAAATTATAAATCTGCATTAGTAAGTTTTCAAAATATTACGAGAAGTGTCAGAAAAAGTGGAAAAACTAAAGTTTCAACTTTTCGATGTTCTATCGCGTCTACAGTAAAAATTTACATATATAGAATAAATTCTTTGCTAAAGTTTGACGCAGTTTGTTGTTTTAAACTCGGTTATATTAAAATTATAAATCTGCATTAGTAAGTTTTCAAAATATTACGAGAAGTGTCAGAAAAAGTGGAAAAACTAAAGTTTCAACTTTTCGATGTTCTATCGCGTCTACAGTAAAAATTTACATATATAGAATAAATTCTTTGCTAAAGTTTGACGCAGTTTGTTGTTTCAAACTCGGTTATATTAAAATTATAAATCTGCATTAGTAAGTTTTCAAAATATTACGAGAAGTGTCAGAAAAAGTGGAAAAACTAAAGTTTCAACTTTTCGATGTTCTATCGCGTCTACAGTAAAAATTTACATATATAGAATAAATTCTTTGCTAAAGTTTGACGCAGTTTGTTGTTTCAAACTCGGTTATATTAAAATTATAAATCTGCATTAGTAAGTTTTCAAAATATTACGAGAAGTGTCAGAAAAAGTGGAAAAACTAAAGTTTCAACTTTTCGATGTTCTATCGCGTCTACAGTAAAAATTTACATATATAGAATAAATTCTTTGCTAAAGTTTGACGCAGTTTGTTGTTTCAAACTCGGTTATATTAAAATTATAAATCTGCATTAGTAAGTTTTCAAAATATTACGAGAAGTGTCAGAAAAAGTGGAAAAACTAAAGTTTCAACTTTTCGATGTTCTATCGCGTCTACAGTAAAAATTTACATATATAGAATAAATTCTTTGCTAAAGTTTGACGCAGTTTGTTGTTTCAAACTCGGTTATATTAAAATTATAAATCTGCATTAGTAAGTTTTCAAAATATTACGAGAAGTGTCAGAAAAAGTGGAAAAACTAAAGTTTCAACTTTTCGATGTTCTATCGCGTCTACAGTAAAAATTTACATATATAGAATAAATTCTTTGCTAAAGTTTGACGCAGTTTGTTGTTTCAAACTCGGTTATATTAAAATTATAAATCTGCATTAGTAAGTTTTCAAAATATTACGAGAAGTGTCAGAAAAAGTGGAAAAACTAAAGTTTCAACTTTTCGATGTTCTATCGCGTCTACAGTAAAAATTTACATATATAGAATAAATTCTTTGCTAAAGTTTGACGCAGTTTGTTGTTTCAAACTCGGTTATATTAAAATTATAAATCTGCATTAGTAAGTTTTCAAAATATTACGAGAAGTGTCAGAAAAAGTGGAAAAACTAAAGTTTCAACTTTTCGATGTTCTATCGCGTCTACAGTAAAAATTTACATATATAGAATAAATTCTTTGCTAAAGTTTGACGCAGTTTGTTGTTTCAAACTCGGTTATATTAAAATTATAAATCTGCATTAGTAAGTTTTCAAAATATTACGAGAAGTGTCAGAAAAAGTGGAAAAACTAAAGTTTCAACTTTTCGATGTTCTATCGCGTCTACAGTAAAAATTTACATATATAGAATAAATTCTTTGCTAAAGTTTGACGCAGTTTGTTGTTTCAAACTCGGTTATATTAAAATTATAAATCTGCATTAGTAAGTTTTCAAAATATTACGAGAAGTGTCAGAAAAAGTGGAAAAACTAAAGTTTCAACTTTTCGATGTTCTATCGCGTCTACAGTAAAAATTTACATATATAGAATAAATTCTTTGCTAAAGTTTGACGCAGTTTGTTGTTTCAAACTCGGTTATATTAAAATTATAAATCTGCATTAGTAAGTTTTCAAAATATTACGAGAAGTGTCAGAAAAAGTGGAAAAACTAAAGTTTCAACTTTTCGATGTTCTATCGCGTCTACAGTAAAAATTTACATATATAGAATAAATTCTTTGCTAAAGTTTGACGCAGTTTGTTGTTTCAAACTCGGTTATATTAAAATTATAAATCTGCATTAGTAAGTTTTCAAAATATTACGAGAAGTGTCAGAAAAAGTGGAAAAACTAAAGTTTCAACTTTTCGATGTTCTATCGCGTCTACAGTAAAAATTTACATATATAGAATAAATTCTTTGCTAAAGTTTGACGCAGTTTGTTGTTTCAAACTCGGTTATATTAAAATTATAAATCTGCATTAGTAAGTTTTCAAAATATTACGAGAAGTGTCAGAAAAAGTGGAAAAACTAAAGTTTCAACTTTTCGATGTTCTATCGCGTCTACAGTAAAAATTTACATATATAGAATAAATTCTTTGCTAAAGTTTGACGCAGTTTGTTGTTTCAAACTCGGTTATATTAAAATTATAAATCTGCATTAGTAAGTTTTCAAAATATTACGAGAAGTGTCAGAAAAAGTGGAAAAACTAAAGTTTCAACTTTTCGATGTTCTATCGCGTCTACAGTAAAAATTTACATATATAGAATAAATTCTTTGCTAAAGTTTGACGCAGTTTGTTGTTTCAAACTCGGTTATATTAAAATTATAAATCTGCATTAGTAAGTTTTCAAAATATTACGAGAAGTGTCAGAAAAAGTGGAAAAACTAAAGTTTCAACTTTTCGATGTTCTATCGCGTCTACAGTAAAAATTTACATATATAGAATAAATTCTTTGCTAAAGTTTGACGCAGTTTGTTGTTTCAAACTCGGTTATATTAAAATTATAAATCTGCATTAGTAAGTTTTCAAAATATTACGAGAAGTGTCAGAAAAAGTGGAAAAACTAAAGTTTCAACTTTTCGATGTTCTATCGCGTCTACAGTAAAAATTTACATATATAGAATAAATTCTTTGCTAAAGTTTGACGCAGTTTGTTGTTTCAAACTCGGTTATATTAAAATTATAAATCTGCATTAGTAAGTTTTCAAAATATTACGAGAAGTGTCAGAAAAAGTGGAAAAACTAAAGTTTCAACTTTTCGATGTTCTATCGCGTCTACAGTAAAAATTTACATATATAGAATAAATTCTTTGCTAAAGTTTGACGCAGTTTGTTGTTTCAAACTCGGTTATATTAAAATTATAAATCTGCATTAGTAAGTTTTCAAAATATTACGAGAAGTGTCAGAAAAAGTGGAAAAACTAAAGTTTCAACTTTTCGATGTTCTATCGCGTCTACAGTAAAAATTTACATATATAGAATAAATTCTTTGCTAAAGTTTGACGCAGTTTGTTGTTTCAAACTCGGTTATATTAAAATTATAAATCTGCATTAGTAAGTTTTCAAAATATTACGAGAAGTGTCAGAAAAAGTGGAAAAACTAAAGTTTCAACTTTTCGATGTTCTATCGCGTCTACAGTAAAAATTTACATATATAGAATAAATTCTTTGCTAAAGTTTGACGCAGTTTGTTGTTTCAAACTCGGTTATATTAAAATTATAAATCTGCATTAGTAAGTTTTCAAAATATTACGAGAAGTGTCAGAAAAAGTGGAAAAACTAAAGTTTCAACTTTTCGATGTTCTATCGCGTCTACAGTAAAAATTTACATATATAGAATAAATTCTTTGCTAAAGTTTGACGCAGTTTGTTGTTTCAAACTCGGTTATATTAAAATTATAAATCTGCATTAGTAAGTTTTCAAAATATTACGAGAAGTATCAGAAAAAGTGGAAAAACTAAAGTTTCAACTTTTCGATGTTCTATCGCGTCTACAGTAAAAATTTACATATATAGAATAAATTCTTTGCTAAAGTTTGACGCAGTTTGTTGTTTTAAACTCGGTTATATTAAAATTATAAATCTGCATTAGTAAGTTTTCAAAATATTACGAGAAGTATCAGAAAAAGTCGAAAAACTAAAGTTTCGACTTTTCGATGTTCTATCGCGTCTACAGTAAAAATTTACATATATAGAATAAATTCTTTGCTAAAGTTTGACGCAGTTTGTTGTTTCAAACTCGGTTATATTAAAATTATAAATCTGCATTAGTAAGTTTTCAAAATATTACGAGAAGTGTCAGAAAAAGTGGAAAAACTAAAGTTTCAACTTTTCGATGTTCTATCGCGTCTACAGTAAAAATTTACATATATAGAATAAATTCTTTGCTAAAGTTTGACGCAGTTTGTTGTTTCAAACTCGGTTATATTAAAATTATAAATCTGCATTAGTAAGTTTTCAAAATATTACGAGAAGTATCAGAAAAAGTCGAAAAACTAAAGTTTCAACTTTTCGATGTTCTATCGCGTCTACAGTAAAAATTTACATATATAGAATAAATTCTTTGCTAAAGTTTGACGCAGTTTGTTGTTTCAAACTCGGTTATATTAAAATTATAAATCTGCATTAGTAAGTTTTCAAAATATTACGAGAAGTGTCAGAAAAAGTGGAAAAACTAAAGTTTCAACTTTTCGATGTTCTATCGCGTCTACAGTAAAAATTTACATATATAGAATAAATTCTTTGCTAAAGTTTGACGCAGTTTGTTGTTTCAAACTCGGTTATATTAAAATTATAAATCTGCATTGGTAAGTTTTCAAAATATTACGAGAAGTATCAAAAAAAGTGGAAAAACTAAAGTTTCGACTTTTCGCTGTTCTATCGCGTCTACAGTAAAAATTTACATATATAGAATAAATTCTTTGCTAAAGTTTGACGCAGTTTGTTGTTTCAAACTCGGTTATATTAAAATTATAAATCTGCATTAGTAAGTTTTCAAAATATTACGAGAAGTATCAGAAAAAGTCGAAAAACTAAAGTTTCGACTTTTCGATGTTCTATCGCGTCTACAGTAAAAATTTACATATATAGAATAAATTCTTTGCTAAAGTTTGACGCAGTTTGTTGTTTCAAACTCGGTTATATTAAAATTATAAATCTGCATTAGTAAGTTTTCAAAATATTACGAGAAGTGTCAGAAAAAGTGGAAAAACTAAAGTTTCAACTTTTCGATGTTCTATCGCGTCTACAGTAAAAATTTACATATATAGAATAAATTCTTTGCTAAAGTTTGACGCAGTTTGTTGTTTTAAACTCGGTTATATTAAAATTATAAATCTGCATTAGTAAGTTTTCAAAATATTACGAGAAGTATCAGAAAAAGTCGAAAAACTAAAGTTTCAACTTTTCGATGTTCTATCGCGTCTACAGTAAAAATTTACATATATAGAATAAATTCTTTGCTAAAGTTTGACGCAGTTTGTTGTTTCAAACTCGGTTATATTAAAATTATAAATCTGCATTAGTAAGTTTTCAAAATATTACGAGAAGTGTCAGAAAAAGTGGAAAAACTAAAGTTTCAACTTTTCGATGTTCTATCGCGTCTACAGTAAAAATTTACATATATAGAATAAATTCTTTGCTAAAGTTTGACGCAGTTTGTTGTTTCAAACTCGGTTATATTAAAATTATAAATCTGCATTAGTAAGTTTTCAAAATATTACGAGAAGTATCAGAAAAAGTGGAAAAACTAAAGTTTCGAACTTTTCGATGTTCTATCGCGTCTACAGTAAAAATTTACATATATAGAATAAATTCTTTGCTAAAGTTTGACGCAGTTTGTTGTTTCAAACTCGGTTATATTAAAATTATAAATCTGCATTAGTAAGTTTTCAAAATATTACGAGAAGTATCAGAAAAAGTGGAAAAACTAAAGTTTCAACTTTTCGATGTTCTATCGCGTCTACAGTAAAAATTTACATATATAGAATAAATTCTTTGCTAAAAGTTTGACGCAGTTTGTTGTTTTAAACTCGGTTATATTAAAATTATAAATCTGCATTAGTAAGTTTTCAAAATATTACGAGAAGTATCAGAAAAAGTCGAAAAACTAAAGTTTCAACTTTTCGATGTTCTATCGCGTCTACAGTAAAAATTTACATATATAGAATAAATTCTTTGCTAAAGTTTGACGCAGTTTGTTGTTTCAAACTCGGTTATATTAAAATTATAAATCTGCATTAGTAAGTTTTCAAAATATTACGAGAAGTATCAGAAAAAGTCGAAAAACTGGAGTTTCAACTTTTCGATGTTCTATCGCGTCTACAGTAAAAATTTACATATATAGAATAAATTCTTTGCTAAAGTTTGACGCAGTTTGTTGTTTTAAACTCGGTTATATTAAAATTATAAATCTGCATTAGTAAGTTTTCAAAATATTACGAGAAGTGTCAGAAAAAGTGGAAAAACTGAAGTTTCAACTTTTCGATGTTCTATCGCGTCTACAGTAAAAATTTACATATATAGAAATAAATTCTTTGCTAAAGTTTGACGCAGTTTGTTGTTTTAAACTCGGTTATATTAAAATTATAAATCTGCATTAGTAAGTTTTCAAAATATTACGAGAAGTATCAGAAAAAGTCGAAAAACTGAAGTTTCAACTTTTCGATGTTCTATCGCGTCTACAGTAAAAATTTACATATATAGAATAAATTCTTTGCTAAAGTTTGACGCAGTATGTTGTTTTAAACTCGGTTATATTAAAATTATAAATCTGCATTAGTAAGTTTTCAAAATATTACGAGAAGTATCAGAAAAAGTCGAAAAACTGGAGTTTCAACTTTTCGATGTTCTATCGCGTCTACAGTAAAAATTTACATATATAGAATAAATTCTTTGCTAAAGTTTGACGCAGTATGTTGTTTTAAACTCGGTTATATTAAAATTATAAATCTGCATTAGTAAGTTTTCAAAATATTACGAGAAGTATCAGAAAAAGTCGAAAAACTGGAGTTTCAACTTTTCGATGTTCTATCGCGTCTACAGTAAAAATTTACATATATAGAATAAATTCTTTGCTAAAGTTTGACGCAGTATGTTGTTTTAAACTCGGTTATATTAAAATTATAAATCTGCATTAGTAAGTTTTCAAAATATTACGAGAAGTATCAGAAAAAGTCGAAAAACTGGAGTTTCAACTTTTCGATGTTCTATCGCGTCTACAGTAAAAATTTACATATATAGAATAAATTCTTTGCTAAAGTTTGACGCAGTTTGTTGTTTTAAACTCGGTTATATTAAAATTATAAATCTGCATTAGTAAGTTTTCAAAATATTACGAGAAGTATCAGAAAAAGTCGAAAAACTGGAGTTTCAACTTTTCGATGTTCTATCGCGTCTACAGTAAAAATTTACATATATAGAATAAATTCTTTGCTAAAGTTTGACGCAGTTTGTTGTTTTAAACTCGGTTATATTAAAATTATAAATCTGCATTAGTAAGTTTTCAAAATATTACGAGAAGTATCAGAAAAAGTCGAAAAACTGGAGTTTCAACTTTTCGATGTTCTATCGCGTCTACAGTAAAAATTTACATATATAGAATAAATTCTTTGCTAAAGTTTGACGCAGTATGTTGTTTTAAACTCGGTTATATTAAAATTATAAATCTGCATTAGTAAGTTTTCAAAATATTACGAGAAGTATCAGAAAAAGTCGAAAAACTGGAGTTTCAACTTTTCGATGTTCTATCGCGTCTACAGTAAAAATTTACATATATAGAATAAATTCTTTGCTAAAGTTTGACGCAGTATGTTGTTTTAAACTCGGTTATATTAAAATTATAAATCTGCATTAGTAAGTTTTCAAAATATTACGAGAAGTATCAGAAAAAGTCGAAAAACTGGAGTTTCAACTTTTCGATGTTCTATCGCGTCTACAGTAAAAATTTACATATATAGAATAAATTCTTTGCTAAAGTTTGACGCAGTATGTTGTTTTAAACTCGGTTATATTAAAATTATAAATCTGCATTAGTAAGTTTTCAAAATATTACGAGAAGTATCAGAAAAAGTCGAAAAACTGGAGTTTCAACTTTTCGATGTTCTATCGCGTCTACAGTAAAAATTTACATATATAGAATAAATTCTTTGCTAAAGTTTGACGCAGTATGTTGTTTTAAACTCGGTTATATTAAAATTATAAATCTGCATTAGTAAGTTTTCAAAATATTACGAGAAGTATCAGAAAAAGTCGAAAAACTGGAGTTTCAACTTTTCGATGTTCTATCGCGTCTACAGTAAAAATTTACATATATAGAATAAATTCTTTGCTAAAGTTTGACGCAGTATGTTGTTTTAAACTCGGTTATATTAAAATTATAAATCTGCATTAGTAAGTTTTCAAAATATTACGAGAAGTATCAGAAAAAGTCGAAAAACTGGAGTTTCAACTTTTCGATGTTCTATCGCGTCTACAGTAAAAATTTACATATATAGAATAAATTCTTTGCTAAAGTTTGACGCAGTATGTTGTTTTAAACTCGGTTATATTAAAATTATAAATCTGCATTAGTAAGTTTTCAAAATATTACGAGAAGTATCAGAAAAAGTCGAAAAACTGGAGTTTCAACTTTTCGATGTTCTATCGCGTCTACAGTAAAAATTTACATATATAGAATAAATTCTTTGCTAAAGTTTGACGCAGTATGTTGTTTTAAACTCGGTTATATTAAAATTATAAATCTGCATTAGTAAGTTTTCAAAATATTACGAGAAGTATCAGAAAAAGTCGAAAAACTAGAGTTTCAACTTTTCGATGTTCTATCGCGTCTACAGTAAAAATTTACATATATAGAATAAATTCTTTGCTAAAGTTTGACGCAGTATGTTGTTTTAAACTCGGTTATATTAAAATTATAAATCTGCATTAGTAAGTTTTCAAAATATTACGAGAAGTATCAGAAAAAGTCGAAAAACTAGAGTTTCAACTTTTCGATGTTCTATCGCGTCTACAGTAAAAATTTACATATATAGAATAAATTCTTTGCTAAAGTTTGACGCAGTATGTTGTTTTAAACTCGGTTATATTAAAATTATAAATCTGCATTAGTAAGTTTTCAAAATATTACGAGAAGTATCAGAAAAAGTCGAAAAACTAGAGTTTCAACTTTTCGATGTTCTATCGCGTCTACAGTAAAAATTTACATATATAGAATAAATTCTTTGCTAAAGTTTGACGCAGTATGTTGTTTTAAACTCGGTTATATTAAAATTATAAATCTGCATTAGTAAGTTTTCAAAATATTACGAGAAGTATCAGAAAAAGTCGAAAAACTGAGAGTTTCAACTTTTCGATGTTCTATCGCGTCTACAGTAAAAATTTACATATATAGAATAAATTCTTTGCTAAAGTTTGACGCAGTATGTTGTTTTAAACTCGGTTATATTAAAATTATAAATCTGCATTAGTAAGTTTTCAAAATATTACGAGAAGTATCAGAAAAAGTCGAAAAACTAGAGTTTCAACTTTTCGATGTTCTATCGCTATTCGACCTCTGATTAATCGGATGATGCCTAAATAGAGATATATATTATATAGATATATACGGACTCTGTTTACATATATGATAGGATAATAAATTTGAAATTAATTTTTGCTTAAATAGTTTTAGAAAATAGCGTTTATCAGTGATTTGACCTGTCTCCTTTTAGATATAGTTAATCGCATGGTAAAAGTCTCGGGTTTTGGTGTTTTATTTATGAAGTTTTTATTGTAATTTTGGCATTTAGGTTAAGGTTTTGTCAAATATATTCGGAGAAGGTTTTACAGGACAATATTGACAAATCTGAAGGTTTTTCACGCTTTTTTCCCGAATAGTAATGTAGTTCTGCGTTTGTTACAGGGTAGAAAAATGAATTTTACATATATAAATAACACCGTGATATATATTCTTCTCCTAATGGGGTAAGTCTTAGTAAGGTTTTGACGCAAAGGGTGTGTGTTTAGTTATTTTTAGAAAACTCGGGGTATAATGATTCAAAAATTACGTAAATCTGGCATTGTAGGTAGTTATACCAACAATATATTGTACGAGAAGTATTCAGAAAAAAGTGGGGAAAAAAACAAAAAGTTTTATCGAATTCTTCGTTTCGACTGGTTCTCAATTTCCGAGCGGTCTATAGTTTAATATAATTTACCCATTATAAAAATATATAATTTATTCTTTTGCGCTAAGTTTTTGACTAGCTCTGTATTGTGTTGTGTTTTAGAATAACTGCTCATTGGTGTTATAATAATAAAAGATTGAATAATATCTTGATTATAACGAATATTTCATATAAATTAATTACTGAGTAAGCTCAGAGAAAAGAGGTAACGGATAAAACTGTGTAGTTTTCTCAAACCTTGTCGGGGGTGGATGGTGTTTCTAGAGTGCGTTCTTACATCGAGAGGACTATCACTGTAAGTATTAATTCTTGTGACTAACAAGGGTTTGACGCTGGTTACTCGCTTGTTTTGATAAACTCTTCGAGTTATATTTAAAATTATGTAAATCTACTGACATTGGTCTATAGTATTTTAACATATAAATATTATCTACCGAAGTATAGTTTATTACGAACCACAGAGTACAGGCACAATAACTCAGGTAGATGTCTCGCAAGTTCCTTCGAATGATTATTCCATATCTGTCCAGTCCTAACAGGAACAAATTCTCTACGAATATAAATACTGTCGCCAATTCGTAATTATGACCAGGTTGAATTTATCGTTTAATAGTGATTAGTTCACTGAACATGAGATTTAGTGAATTTGTTGATAGAACTCGGTTTATATTAAAATTATAAATCTGCATTAGTAAGTTTTCAAAATATTACGAGAAGTATCAGAAAAAGTCGAAAAACTGAAGTTTCGACTTTTCGATGTTCTATCGCGTCTACAGTAAAAATTTACATATATAGAATAAATTCTTTGCTAAAGTTTGACGCAGTATGTTGTTTTAAACTCGGTTATATTAAAATTATAAATCTGCATTAGTAAGTTTTCAAAATATTACGAGAAGTATCAGAAAAAGTCGAAAAACTAAAGTTTCAACTTTTCGATGTTCTATCGCGTCTACAGTAAAAATTTACATATATAGAATAAATTCTTTGCTAAAGTTTGACGCAGTATGTTGTTTTAAACTCGGTTATATTAAAATTATAAATCTGCATTAGTAAGTTTTCAAAATATTACGAGAAGTATCAGAAAAAGTGGAAAAACTAAAGTTTCAACTTTTCGATGTTCTATCGCGTCTACAGTAAAAATTTACATATATAAAATAAATTCTTTGCTAAAGTTTGACGCAGTTTGTTGTTTTAAACTCGGTTATATTAAAATTATAAATCTGCATTAGTAAGTTTTCAAAATATTACGAGAAGTATCAGAAAAAGTCGAAAAACTAAAGTTTCAACTTTTCGATTGTTCTATCGCGTCTACAGTAAAAATTTACATATATAGAAATAAATTCTTTGCTAAAGTTTGACGCAGTTTGTTGTTTTCAAACTCGGTTATATTAAAATTATAAATCTGCATTGTAAGTTTTCAAAATATTACGAGAAGTATCAAAAAAGTGGAAAAACTAAAGTTTCAACTTTTCGATGTTCTATCTGCGTCTACAGTAAAAATTTACTATATATAAAATAAATTCTTTGTAAGGTTTGACGCAGTTTGTTGTTTTAAACTCGGTTATATTAAATATTATAAATCTGCATATAGTAAGTTTTCAAAATATTAACGTAAGAAGTATCAGAAAAAAGTGGATGAAGCAACTCTGAGTTGCACGTAATTTTCGCATGTGGTCGCTTCATTCGGACGTAGCTATTAAACTAGTAAAACATTTACATATATAAAATAAATGTCATGGTGGTAAGGATTTGAGACGCAGTTTGTTGTTTCCAAACTCGGTTAATATTAAAATTATAAAAAGTCTGTAGAGAACTATTAGTAGGTTTTCAGATAAGTACCTCTCATATCGCGAAGTACTCGCAGAAAATAGTGGAACATCAGACATGAAAGTTTCAACTTTTCGCTGTTCTATCGCGTCTACAGTAAAAATTTACATATATAGAATAAATTCTTTGCTAAAGTTTGACGCAGTTTGTTGTTTTAAACTCGGTTATATTAAAATTATAAATCTGCATTAGTAAGTTTTCAAAATATTACGAGAAGTATCAGAAAAAGTCGAAAAACTGAAGTTTCAACTTTTCGATGTTCTATCGCGTCTACAGTAAAAATTTACATATATAGAATAAATTCTTTGCTAAAGTTTGACGCAGTATGTTGTTTTAAACTCGGTTATATTAAAATTATAAATCTGCATTAGTAAGTTTTCAAAATATTACGAGAAGTATCAGAAAAAGTCGAAAAACTGGAGTTTCAACTTTTCGATGTTCTATCGCGTCTACAGTAAAAATTTACATATATAGAATAAATTCTTTGCTAAAGTTTGACGCAGTATGTTGTTTTAAACTCGGTTATATTAAAATTATAAATCTGCATTAGTAAGTTTTCAAAATATTACGAGAAGTATCAGAAAAAGTCGAAAAACTAGAGTTTCAACTTTTCGATGTTCTATCGCGTCTACAGTAAAAATTTACATATATAGAATAAATTCTTTGCTAAAGTTTGACGCAGTTTGTTGTTTTAAACTCGGTTATATTAAAATTATAAATCTGCATTAGTAAGTTTTCAAAATATTACGAGAAGTATCAGAAAAAGTCGAAAAACTAGAGTTTCAACTTTTCGATGTTCTATCGCGTCTACAGTAAAAATTTACATATATAGAATAAATTCTTTGCTAAAGTTTGACGCAGTATGTTGTTTTAAACTCGGTTATATTAAAATTATAAATCTGCATTAGTAAGTTTTCAAAATATTACGAGAAGTATCAGAAAAAGTCGAAAAACTGAGTTTCAACTTTTCGATGTTCTATCGCGTCTACAGTAAAAATTTACATATATAGAATAAATTCTTTGCTAAAGTTTGACGCAGTATGTTGTTTTAAACTCGGTTATATTAAAATTATAAATCTGCATTAGTAAGTTTTCAAAATATTACGAGAAGTATCAGAAAAAGTCGAAAAACTAGAGTTTCAACTTTCCGATGTTCTATCGCGTCTACAGTAAAAATTTACATATATAGAATAAATTCTTTGCTAAAGTTTGACGCAGTATGTTGTTTTAAACTCGGTTATATTAAAATTATAAATCTGCATTAGTAAGTTTTCAAAATATTACGAGAAGTATCAGAAAAAGTCGAAAAACTAGAGTTTCAACTTTTCGATGTTCTATCGCGTCTACAGTAAAAATTTACATATATAGAATAAATTCTTTGCTAAAGTTTGACGCAGTATGTTGTTTTAAACTCGGTTATATTAAAATTATAAATCTGCATTAGTAAGTTTTCAAAATATTACGAGAAGTATCAGAAAAAGTCGAAAAACTGGAGTTTCAACTTTTCGATGTTCTATCGCGTCTACAGTAAAAATTTACATATATAGAATAAATTCTTTGCTAAAGTTTGACGCAGTATGTTGTTTTAAACTCGGTTATATTAAAATTATAAATCTGCATTAGTAAGTTTTCAAAATATTACGAGAAGTATCAGAAAAAGTCGAAAAACTAGAGTTTCAACTTTTCGATGTTCTATCGCGTCTACAGTAAAAATTTACATATATAGAATAAATTCTTTGCTAAAGTTTGACGCAGTTTGTTGTTTTAAACTCGGTTATATTAAAATTATAAATCTGCATTAGTAAGTTTTCAAAATATTACGAGAAGTATCAGAAAAAGTCGAAAAACTGGAGTTTCAACTTTTCGATGTTCTATCGCGTCTACAGTAAAAATTTACATATATAGAATAAATTCTTTGCTAAAGTTTGACGCAGTATGTTGTTTTAAACTCGGTTATATTAAAATTATAAATCTGCATTAGTAAGTTTTCAAAATATTACGAGAAGTATCAGAAAAAGTCGAAAAACTGGAGTTTCAACTTTTCGATGTTCTATCGCGTCTACAGTAAAAATTTACATATATAGAATAAATTCTTTGCTAAAGTTTGACGCAGTTTGTTGTTTTAAACTCGGTTATATTAAAATTATAAATCTGCATTAGTAAGTTTTCAAAATATTACGAGAAGTATCAGAAAAAGTCGAAAAACTGGAGTTTCAACTTTTCGATGTTCTATCGCGTCTACAGTAAAAATTTACATATATAGAATAAATTCTTTGCTAAAGTTTGACGCAGTATGTTGTTTTAAACTCGGTTATATTAAAATTATAAATCTGCATTAGTAAGTTTTCAAAATATTACGAGAAGTATCAGAAAAAGTCGAAAAACTGAAGTTTCAACTTTTCGATGTTCTATCGCGTCTACAGTAAAAATTTACATATATAGAATAAATTCTTTGCTAAAGTTTGACGCAGTTTGTTGTTTTAAACTCGGTTATATTAAAATTATAAATCTGCATTAGTAAGTTTTCAAAATATTACGAGAAGTATCAGAAAAAGTCGAAAAACTGGAGTTTCAACTTTTCGATGTTCTATCGCGTCTACAGTAAAAATTTACATATATAGAATAAATTCTTTGCTAAAGTTTGACGCAGTATGTTGTTTTAAACTCGGTTATATTAAAATTATAAATCTGCATTAGTAAGTTTTCAAAATATTACGAGAAGTATCAGAAAAAGTCGAAAAACTGGAGTTTCAACTTTTCGATGTTCTATCGCGTCTACAGTAAAAATTTACATATATAGAATAAATTCTTTGCTAAAGTTTGACGCAGTATGTTGTTTTAAACTCGGTTATATTAAAATTATAAATCTGCATTAGTAAGTTTTCAAAATATTACGAGAAGTATCAGAAAAAGTCGAAAAACTGGAGTTTCAACTTTTCGATGTTCTATCGCGTCTACAGTAAAAATTTACATATATAGAATAAATTCTTTGCTAAAGTTTGACGCAGTATGTTGTTTTAAACTCGGTTATATTAAAATTATAAATCTGCATTAGTAAGTTTTCAAAATATTACGAGAAGTATCAGAAAAAGTCGAAAAACTAGAGTTTCAACTTTTCGATGTTCTATCGCGTCTACAGTAAAAATTTACATATATAGAATAAATTCTTTGCTAAAGTTTGACGCAGTTTGTTGTTTTAAACTCGGTTATATTAAAATTATAAATCTGCATTAGTAAGTTTTCAAAATATTACGAGAAGTATCAGAAAAAGTCGAAAAACTGGAGTTTCAACTTTTCGATGTTCTATCGCGTCTACAGTAAAAATTTACATATATAGAATAAATTCTTTGCTAAAGTTTGACGCAGTATGTTGTTTTAAACTCGGTTATATTAAAATTATAAATCTGCATTAGTAAGTTTTCAAAATATTACGAGAAGTATCAGAAAAAGTCGAAAAACTGAAGTTTCAACTTTTCGATGTTCTATCGCGTCTACAGTAAAAATTTACATATATAAAATAAATTCTTTGCTAAAGTTTGACGCAGTTTGTTGTTTTAAACTCGGTTATATTAAAATTATAAATCTGCATTAGTAAGTTTTCAAAATATTACGAGAAGTATCAGAAAAAGTCGAAAAACTGGAGTTTCAACTTTTCGATGTTCTATCGCGTCTACAGTAAAAATTTACATATATAGAATAAATTCTTTGCTAAAGTTTGACGCAGTATGTTGTTTTAAACTCGGTTATATTAAAATTATAAATCTGCATTAGTAAGTTTTCAAAATATTACGAGAAGTATCAGAAAAAGTCGAAAAACTGGAGTTTCAACTTTTCGATGTTCTATCGCGTCTACAGTAAAAATTTACATATATAGAATAAATTCTTTGCTAAAGTTTGACGCAGTATGTTGTTTTAAACTCGGTTATATTAAAATTATAAATCTGCATTAGTAAGTTTTCAAAATATTACGAGAAGTATCAGAAAAAGTCGAAAAACTGAGAGTTTCAACTTTTCGATGTTCTATCGCGTCTACAGTAAAAATTTACATATATAGAATAAATTCTTTGCTAAAGTTTGACGCAGTTTGTTGTTTTAAACTCGGTTATATTAAAATTATAAATCTGCATTAGTAAGTTTTCAAAATATTACGAGAAGTATCAGAAAAAGTCGAAAAACTGAAGTTTCAACTTTTCGATGTTCTATCGCGTCTACAGTAAAAATTTACATATATAGAATAAATTCTTTGCTAAAGTTTGACGCAGTATGTTGTTTTAAACTCGGTTATATTAAAATTATAAATCTGCATTAGTAAGTTTTCAAAATATTACGAGAAGTATCAGAAAAAGTCGAAAAACTGGAGTTTCAACTTTTCGATGTTCTATCGCGTCTACAGTAAAAATTTACATATATAGAATAAATTCTTTGCTAAAGTTTGACGCAGTATGTTGTTTTAAACTCGGTTATATTAAAATTATAAATCTGCATTAGTAAGTTTTCAAAATATTACGAGAAGTATCAGAAAAAGTCGAAAAACTGGAGTTTCAACTTTTCGATGTTCTATCGCGTCTACAGTAAAAATTTACATATATAGAATAAATTCTTTGCTAAAGTTTGACGCAGTATGTTGTTTTAAACTCGGTTATATTAAAATTATAAATCTGCATTAGTAAGTTTTCAAAATATTACGAGAAGTATCAGAAAAAGTCGAAAAACTAGAGTTTCAACTTTTCGATGTTCTATCGCGTCTACAGTAAAAATTTACATATATAGAATAAATTCTTTGCTAAAGTTTGACGCAGTATGTTGTTTTAAACTCGGTTATATTAAAATTATAAATCTGCATTAGTAAGTTTTCAAAATATTACGAGAAGTATCAGAAAAAGTCGAAAAACTGAAGTTTCAACTTTTCGATGTTCTATCGCGTCTACAGTAAAAATTTACATATATAGAATAAATTCTTTGCTAAAGTTTGACGCAGTTTGTTGTTTTAAACTCGGTTATATTAAAATTATAAATCTGCATTAGTAAGTTTTCAAAATATTACGAGAAGTATCAGAAAAAGTCGAAAAACTAAAGTTTCAACTTTTCGATGTTCTATCGCGTCTACAGTAAAAATTTACATATATAAAATAAATTCTTTGGTAAGGTTTGACGCAGTTTGTTGTTTTAAACTCGGTTATATTAAAATTATAAATCTGCATTAGTAAGTTTTCAAAATATTACGAGAAGTATCAGAAAAAGTCGAAAAACTGGAGTTTCAACTTTTCGATGTTCTATCGCGTCTACAGTAAAAATTTACATATATAGAATAAATTCTTTGCTAAAGTTTGACGCAGTTTGTTGTTTTAAACTCGGTTATATTAAAATTATAAATCTGCATTAGTAAGTTTTCAAAATATTACGAGAAGTATCAGAAAAAGTCGAAAAACTGGAGTTTCAACTTTTCGATGTTCTATCGCGTCTACAGTAAAAATTTACATATATAGAATAAATTCTTTGCTAAAGTTTGACGCAGTATGTTGTTATAAACTCGGTTATATTAAAATTATGAATCTGCATTAGTAAGTTTTCAAAATATTACGAGAAGTATCAGAAAAAGTCGAAAAACTAAAGTTTCGACTTTTCGATGTTCTATCGCGTCTACAGTAAAAATTTACATATATAGAATAAATTCTTTGCTAAAGTTTGACGCAGTATGTTGTTTTAAACTCGGTTATATTAAAATTATAAATCTGCATTAGTAAGTTTTCAAAATATTACGAGAAGTATCAGAAAAAGTCGAAAAACTGAAGTTTCAACTTTTCGATGTTCTATCGCGTCTACAGTAAAAATTTACATATATAGAATAAATTCTTTGCTAAAGTTTGACGCAGTTTGTTGTTTTAAACTCGGTTATATTAAAATTATAAATCTGCATTAGTAAGTTTTCAAAATATTACGAGAAGTATCAGAAAAAGTCGAAAAACTGAAGTTTCAACTTTTCGATGTTCTATCGCGTCTACAGTAAAAATTTACATATATAGAATAAATTCTTTGCTAAAGTTTGACGCAGTATGTTGTTTTAAACTCGGTTATATTAAAATTATAAATCTGCATTAGTAAGTTTTCAAAATATTACGAGAAGTATCAGAAAAAGTCGAAAAACTGAAGTTTCAACTTTTCGATGTTCTATCGCGTCTACAGTAAAAATTTACATATATAGAATAAATTCTTTGCTAAAGTTTGACGCAGTTTGTTGTTTTAAACTCGGTTATATTAAAATTATAAATCTGCATTAGTAAGTTTTCAAAATATTACGAGAAGTATCAGAAAAAGTCGAAAAACTGAAGTTTCAACTTTTCGATGTTCTATCGCGTCTACAGTAAAAATTTACATATATAGAATAAATTCTTTGCTAAAGTTTGACGCAGTATGTTGTTTTAAACTCGGTTATATTAAAATTATAAATCTGCATTAGTAAGTTTTCAAAATATTACGAGAAGTATCAGAAAAAGTCGAAAAACTGAAGTTTCAACTTTTCGATGTTCTATCGCGTCTACAGTAAAAATTTACATATATAGAATAAATTCTTTGGTAAAGTTTGACGCAGTTTGTTGTTTTAAACTCGGTTATATTAAAATTATAAATCTGCATTAGTAAGTTTTCAAAATATTACGAGAAGTATCAGAAAAAGTCGAAAAACTGAAGTTTCAACTTTTCGATGTTCTATCGCGTCTACAGTAAAAATTTACATATATAGAATAAATTCTTTGGTAAGGTTTGACGCAGTTTGTTGTTTTAAACTCGGTTATATTAAAATTATAAATCTGCATTAGTAAGTTTTCAAAATATTACGAGAAGTATCAGAAAAAGTCGAAAAACTGAAGTTTCAACTTTTCGATGTTCTATCGCGTCTACAGTAAAAATTTACATATATAGAATAAATTCTTTGCTAAAGTTTGACGCAGTATGTTGTTATAAACTCGGTTATATTAAAATTATGAATCTGCATTAGTAAGTTTTCAAAATATTACGAGAAGTATCAGAAAAAGTCGAAAAACTAAAGTTTCAACTTTTCGCTGTTCTATCGCGTCTACAGTAAAAATTTACATATATAAAATAAATTCTTTAGTAAAGTTTGACGCAGTTTGTTGTTTTAAACTCAGTTATATTAAAATTATAAATCTGCATTAGTAAGTTTTCAAAATATTACGAGAAGTATCAGAAAAAGTCGAAAAACTTGTGTTTCAACTTTTCGATATTCTATCGCGTCTACGTAATAAATTTACATCTATAGGATAAACACTTTGGTACGTTTCAACGCGGGTTGTTGTTTTAAACTAGGCAACAGCAGAATTATAGTTCTAGATTAGTAAATTTTTGAAATATTACGAGAAGTATCAGAAAAAGTCGAAAAACTGAAGTTTCAACTTTTCGATGTTCTATCGCGTCTACAGTAAAAATTTACATATATAGAATAAATTCTTTGCTAAAGTTTGACGCAGTTTGTTGTTTCAAACTCGGTTATATTAAAATTATAAATCTGCATTGGTAAGTTTTCAAAATATTACGAGAAGTATCAGAAAAAGTCGAAAAACTGGAGTTTCAACTTTTCGATGTTCTATCGCGTCTACAGGAAAAATTTACATATATAGAATAAATTCTTTGCTAAAGTTTGACGCAGTATGTTGTTATAAACTCGGTTATATTAAAATTATGAATCTGCATTAGTAAGTTTTCAAAATATTACGAGAAGTATCAGAAAAAGTCGAAAAACTAAAGTTTCGAACTTTTCGATGTTCTATCGCGTCTACAGTAAAAATTTACATATATAGAATAAATTCTTTGCTAAAGTTTGACGCAGGTATGTTGTTTTAAACTCGGTAAATAGAAATTATAGAATCTGCATTAGTAAGTTTTCAAAATATTACGAGAAGTATCAGAAAAAGTCGAAAAACTGAAGTTTCAACTTTTCGATGTTCTATCGCGTCTACGAAATAAATTTACATTTATATAATAAACTCCTTAATACGGTTTAACGCAAGGTGTAGCTTTAAACTCGGCAATATTAAATTATAATTCTCCGTTGGTGTGTTTTCGAAATATTATGAAAATTATCAGAGAAAGTCGAAAAACTTGGTTTTCAACTTTTCGATATTCTATCGCGTCTACGTAATAAATTTACATATATAGGATAAACACTTTGGTACGTTTCAACGCGGGTTGTTGTTTTAAACTAGGCAACAGCAGAATTATAGTTCTAGATTAGTAAATTTTTGAAATATTACGAGAAGTATCAGAAAAAGTCGAAAAACTTGTGTTTCAACTTTTCGATGTTCTATCGCGTCTACGAAATAAATTTACATTTATATAATAAACTCCTTAATACGGTTTAACGCAAGGTGTAGCTTTAAACTCGGCAATATCAAATTATAATTCTCCGTTGGTGTGTTTTCGAAATATTATGAAAATTATCAGAGAAAGTCGAAAAACTTGGTTTTCAACTTTTCGATATTTTATCGCGTCTACGTAATAAATTTACATATATAGGATAAACACTTTGGTACGTTTCAACGCGGGTTGTTGTTTTAAACTAGGCAACAGCAGAATTATAGTTCTAGATTAGTAAATTTTTGAAATATTACGAGAAGTATCAGAAAAAGTCGAAAAACTTGTGTTTCAACTTTTCGATGTTCTATCGCGTCTACGAAATAAATTTACATTTATATAATAAACTCCTTAATACGGTTTAACGCAAGGTGTAGCTTTAAACTCGGCAATATTAAATTATAATTCTCCGTTGGTGTGTTTTCGAAATATTATGAAAATTATCAGAGAAAGTCGAAAAACTTGGTTTTCAACTTTTCGATATTTTATCGCGTCTACGTAATAAATTTACATATATAGGATAAACACTTTGGTACGTTTCAACGCGGGTTGTTGTTTTAAACTAGGCAACAGCAGAATTATAGTTCTAGATTAGTAAATTTTTGAAATATTACGAGAAGTATCAGAAAAAGTCGAAAAACTTGTGTTTCAACTTTTCGATGTTCTATCGCGTCTACGAGAATAAATTTACATTTATATAATAAACTTCTTAATACGGTTTAACGCAAGGTGTAGCTTTAAACTCGGCAATATCAAATTATAATTCTGCATTAGTAAGTTTTCGAAATATTACGAAAATTATCAGAAAAAGTCGAAAAACTTGTGTTTTACCTTTTCGAGGGTCTATCGCGTCTACAAAAACAATTTATGACAGAATTTTTCTACCTGTTTTAACTTCCGGATGCGGTATCTGGGGCTCTGCTGTTGAAATAGTACACCCAAAAAGAAAGTTGATTTCTGCACAACGTAGAGCTCTGCTGTTGATTACCAAGGCATTTAGAACATCTTCCAACGCAAGCTTGCAAGTGCTTGCTCGCAAACTGCCAGTCGACAAATACATAAACTATTTACATAAAATCTGGTCGATTAAATGTGGTAATTTTTCTGCTTCAGTGTCAGACCTCTTCGATGGGGAGTCTTGGGAGGAAAACATTCCATATAAATATGCCATACGTTTTTATACTAACTTTAGATTTAATAAGGTTTCTTCTACTGACTGTGTCATCACTATTTTTACCGATGGTTCGAAGTGTGACAGTCATGTTGGGGCGAGTTTTGTAATGTAATGCAATGAGACTGAAATTTTTTACAACTTATTTAGACTCTGTTCACTCTGTAATATTTTTCAAGCGGAACTTTATGCAATTTTGCAAGCAATTAAGTGGTGTGAAAGGGTAGCCAATAATACTAAAATTGCGATTATTACTGATTCACTCTCATCTCTCTCTGCGATTAGGAGAAAGTCTGCTCATCCTTTAGTATTCAATATACAACAACTATTAGTGGATACAGATAACGAATATTACTTTCAATGGACTCATTCTGACTGTAACAACAGGGGCAATGATCGGGCAGATGAACTTGCCAAGATGGCTGCCGAGGATCAGAATATAATTATCAGTTATAACAAGGTCTCCACAAAAGTGCTGAAAGCCGTTCTATGGAATCAAATGATCGAGGAGTGGCAAAGAGATGGGAATTTAAATACATCAATAACTAGACAATTCTTTCCTGACATCAAAAAATTTTTGCACAACACCTGGATCGTTGTTACTCACCACTCTGTACAATTTTATACCGGACATGGTCGTTTCAATTCTTATCTTACTCGTTTCACATCACACACTAATAACCTCTGTCCCGTTTGTAACGTTATTGATGGTAGTTTACATTATATTTTTGAGTGTCCTATGACTGAATGTGAAAGACACTATTTACGTGCTCTTCTAATCTACAAAAACCGTTCTTGGCCTTGTGAAATACAAGACCTAACTATGGATAAGGACACTCATGATTTACTTTACCAACTATTTGAAAAATATTTTATAGTCACACCTATCTCCTGAGTCTTACTCATTGGAAAGTTTTACCTTCCTAATTGTCTATTTCTTTGTTGTATTATTTGATTCATCATTCGTTGAATTGGCCACAGTCCCAACTATTCACAGGACTTGTGGTGTCGGACATGATTCTTTTGGTCAAACCGTGGACTTTGTGTTTGGCTGAAAATACTTGTCTGTTCTGGACACATGTACTTCTGAGAATATTAAACCTGACCCACTTTCATTGATTGTGATATCATATGTGTATAATATACTTAGAATGGAATTTATGCAATGTAATCGCCTCAACATGACGGTTGGACTTCGGTGTGGATGCGATTCCTCGTGGCGCTAGACGTGACTTCCTCAACTACACTTGACCTACCGTTATCATATATGACATCCTCTGTGTGTATGGACTTCGTTACTTTACTTCGAAAGTATTTTGTGTACAATGTTTTCGCTTTATTTTAACTGCTGGATTTTAGCAGCTTAAGAAGAGATTCTCTTTTCTATCCTCAGAACTTTACTGTGGTTAGAGTGACATTACTACTGATACGGTTTGCTCATTCTGTAAACACTTCGTTTCCTTAATCATCTAATTTAGCTACCCCTTTGATTTATCGTCTTCGTGTTTGCAAGACTTCAGTAGTATAGAGGAAATATCTTCTTTTCTTGGTGATATTGCTGCTGATAAAATGACTGTATTGTGGTCAAAGTGACCTCACAATACAGATATAGACTGCATATTCAACAGTATAGAAGAAATGTACTCGTTTTTCTGGACAGTACACCTGCAATTGACTATAGTATTAGATTATATTTTGTTACCTTATATATACTAAGGATATGTAGTGTAAATAACTGTTAACACTTTTGTATATAGCATATCTCTTATGAAAAATATTGTATTGGTTAATATTAATCTATATACTATCTATCTATCGTGAGGAAACCGTGTTTTGTATTTTCTTTTCTTTCGAAGACACAATGTAGTGACGTAAACTTAAACACTGGGCGAATTTTTCATCCTTTTTATTCGGTTGGAACGCTTTTCTTACATAACGCGTTTCGGGCCGATGCTCCTCTTCAGCCAACTAAACATTAAAAAGTATGAGATGGCTATATACAAATATTTAAAATAAATACTGCGACAGCATACATAATTAGTTTTTAGAGGTTATTACCTTCTAAATCCTGGTGGTGAGAGCTTGTATACCATTAAAAGCTGGTCCGTACCTCATTCGATAGTTTAGACGGATGTGAATAGTCCAAGGGTACGAATCTTTATAAAATTCCATAAAAAAGTTTAGTATCAGTCTGTAGAAGTATATTGGGTTATTCTTCACAGATCGTATTCGTGAAACCATACCTGAGATTCGTCTACCGGTGTGTTGTCTAGCGCTGATCTCGTACTCCTCCACCTCAACTGCGGAGTACGATCTGTTTCTAATTTGCATATATCTGGTCGAGCATCAGCAGGGGAATATTCCTTTTAATAGGTTTCTTTTCCAATAAAATTATTCGGGGACCTGGCGGTGATTTTTTAGAACTCATCAGTACACAGCATGTGGCCATTGCTATTTTTTCCGCTTTTAGTATTTTTAATATCTGTCGCTATGCAAATGACGTAACATCAGATCTTAAAACAGTTTTTTGTTTTATAATATATTTTATAGTAGTTTAATCCAATTTTCATTAATTTTTATGCTTAGATTAGTATTTATACAGGTCTTATTTTTATTTTTGATGATTTCTACACTTTCTTTGAATTTCCTGTTGTATGTCTTCTTTTCTCTATGTAGAATGCTTGTTTTAGTATCATCGATTTTACAGTTATTTAACACACAATGGTCATGGAATACTGAGTTTAGTCTGTTGTACTTTAAATCGGCTATATGTTCTTTCACTCTTATTTTGAGTTTTCGTTTTGTTTCTCCTATATAGAAGTTGGTATTTTCGCAAGTACATGGTATCTTATAAACTATGTTTTTCATATCGTCTTTTTTTATCTTCTGTTTCTTTTTTCTTTGTTTGGCTTTAAGTCTAGATAACAAGTTTACGTATTTTGGAGCAAGTTTTATATTATTTTTCCTCATATCTATGTCGATTTCTTCATAAAGGTTCCTAATGTATGGGAAGCTGGCATATTTTGGTTTCAATTCTGTTTTTTTATCTTTTATTTTTGTTTGGTTATTAGTAATTTTATTTTCCCATTTATGAATCAGTCTGGTTGGGTACCCGTCTAGGGCAAACCTTTTCTTCAATTCGATGATGTGTTTGAGTTTATTAATTTCTTTGCTAGTTCTATTCTGTATTTTTCGGTATTCCATGTTAAAGATGTTTTGTTTTATATATAATGGTATATTTGAAGTATATTTTATTGTGGTGTTAATTGAACATGGTTTTTTACAAGGTTTAAAATCTAATTCGTTTTCGTTTCTTGTTATCGTGACGTCTAAGTATCGTATACTATTATCGGCCACATTTTCTTCCTCTATTTTAAATTGGATATCCTTATCTATATTGTTTATTATGTTTTTATCATGTTAGGCTTTACTTCTGCACTAACACTTGGGAAGTATTGGATATAATACCTAATTTAGATCGTATGTGCAATGAACTCGAAGATACAGAATCAAGAATTCTGAAAACGACCTTAAGTAATAAAATTAAAAAATATACTGTAAAAAAACATAATAAAACAACTATAACAGATAAAAATTACTATAAATACAAAGACGAGATAGAAACATTGCAAAAATTCTTAAGTGATAATCAGCTAGACCTCATTAGAGCCGATAAAAGTAAACAAATTATTATAGTAACCCAAAAATGGGTTAAGTTAAAACAGCTAGAAATAGTGGAAAGCAATAAGTTCCGAAAACTACCAATCAATCCGAAAGAAATCCTATATGAAGAACTAAAAAAGAGAGTTATAAAACTGCAAAAACTTAACAAAATCACAAGAGCAGAACGAGAGTTCATCCTTAATCAAGATAATGATAGAACACCTAAATTGAATGTGAAACTTAAGACTCACAAAATGGGAGAAAAAGTAAGACCCATAGTCGATTTTAAATTCGCTACATTATATAATCTGGAAAAATTCCTTAAACAAAAACTTAAAAAATACCAAAATTCGAAGCACTCTATTAAAAACACAGAGAAACTTTTGGACAGTCTAAAAAACGTTAAAATAGAAAAAACATCAAAAATGGCTAGTCTGGACCCGTCGATAAAATGGGAATTAATTGAAGATAAACTTAAAAAATTAGAAGTAGAATTATATATCATAGAATTAATAGAATTTGCATATATAAGTAATTATTTCGAGATAGATGAAGAATACTACACACAGAATAATGGTATTAGTATGGGGTCCGTCGTAGGCCCGAAACTAGCTGAAATAATAATGATCGACATTGATAAAGAAATTAATAATATAACAGGCATAAAATATTATAAAAGATATGTAGACGACGTCCTAATTATATATAATGATGCAGAAGTAGAGCCTAACATGATAAAAAACATAATAAACAATATAGATAAGGATATCCAATTTAAAATAGAGGAAGAAAATGTGGCCGATAATAGTATACGATACTTAGACGTCACGATAACAAGAAACGAAAACGAATTAGATTTTAAACCTTGTAAAAAACCATGTTCAATTAACACCACAATAAAATATACTTCAAATATACCATTATATATAAAACAAAACATCTTTAACATGGAATACCGAAAAATACAGAATAGAACTAGCAAAGAAATTAATAAACTCAAACACATCATCGAATTGAAGAAAAGGTTTGCCCTAGACGGGTACCCAACCAGACTGATTCATAAATGGGAAAATAAAATTACTAATAACCAAACAAAAATAAAAGATAAAAAAACAGAATTGAAACCAAAATATGCCAGCTTCCCATACATTAGGAACCTTTATGAAGAAATCGACATAGATATGAGGAAAAATAATATAAAACTTGCTCCAAAATACGTAAACTTGTTATCTAGACTTAAAGCCAAACAAAGAAAAAAGAAACAGAAGATAAAAAAAGACGATATGAAAAACATAGTTTATAAGATACCATGTACTTGCGAAAATACCAACTTCTATATAGGAGAAACAAAACGAAAACTCAAAATAAGAGTGAAAGAACATATAGCCGATTTAAAGTACAACAGACTAAACTCAGTATTCCATGACCATTGTGTGTTAAATAACTGTAAAATCGATGATACTAAAATAAGCATTCTACATAGAGAAAAGAAGACATACAACAGGAAATTCAAAGAAAGTGTAGAAATCATCAAAAATAAAAATAAGACCTGTATAAATACTAATCTAAGCATAAAAATTAATGAAAATTGGATTAAACTACTATAAAATATATTATAAAACAAAAAACTGTTTTAAGATCTGATGTTACGTCATTTGCATAGCGACAGATATTAAAAATACTAAAAGCGGAAAAAATAGCAATGGCCACATGCTGTGTACTGATGAGTTCTAAAAAATCACCGCCAGGTCCCCGAATAATTTTATTGGAAAAGAAACCTATTAAAAGGAATATTTCCCCTGCTGATGCTCGACCAGATATATGCAAATTAGAAACAGATCGTACTCCGCAGTTGAGGTGGAGGAGTACGAGATCAGCGCTAGACAACACACCGGTAGACGAATCTCAGGTATGGTTTCACGAATACGATCTGTGAAGAATAACCCAATATACTTCTACAGACTGATACTAAACTTTTTTATGGAATTTTATAAAGATTCGTACCCTTGGACTATTCACATCCGTCTAAACTATCGAATGAGGTACGGACCAGCTTTTAATGGTATACAAGCTCTCACCACCAGGATTTAGAAGGTAATAACCTCTAAAAACTAATTATGTATGCTGTCGCAGTATTTATTTTAAATATTTGTATATAGCCATCTCATACTTTTTAATGTTTAGTTGGCTGAAGAGGGGCATCGGCCCGAAACGCGTTATGTAAGAAAAGCGTTCCAACCGAATAAAAAGGATGACGTCACTACATTGTGTCTTCGAAAGAAAAGAAAAAAAAAAAATCTATATACTATGTTTGTAGCTATTCCATATCTTACATATTTAAAATTATCATTGTATTTTATGTACAGAAATTATGTTATCTGTAATACCTTACAGTTTGTGATATACTAGTGGTGGAATGTTCAATCTGGGCAAACTCACATTGTAGGGGGTTTTACTGTATCTTACGCGAAATGTTTCAAATTTATGGGTTCATGCCGTAATTTTTTTCCCGGTGTTATACGTATCTGAATTTCGTATTGTTACCAAATGTTACCAATTGTCACCGACGGTTAAGAACTTTGTCTCCTCTTATTTATCCGCAAATCATCTGATTTAGAAATTGTTCTCACTTATTGATGTATCTAACTAATTTATGTAAACCTACATTGTCGGGCTTTATTGTATTGTACGCTAAATATTCTATTCCTACAGATTTTATTGCAGCTTCTCTAAACTGCTATATATTTTAATATTGTAATTGTTAATACCTCTCGTCTATTAATAGCATCGTTACCTCTCTTATTACTGTAAGAAAATCTGTTACGTGATCTAACATTCTATTTTGTACATATTTGTATATCCTTGTTCATTGTATGTAGCCCTGATAATGCTTTGCGAAATCAGAGCATATAACTCTGTTATGTTAATAAAATCTAATGAATGAATGAAATGATCGAATAATAAAATATTAAATTTAATTAATTCAAAGTACGTTAAAATATGAAAATAATCGCCCAATATGAATTTATAATTTAGAAAATACGAGGGAAGCGGTGGAAGCGCCGCTTCCAATGACGGCACGCCACTGCTATCTACTCCCAACAACCTTCACCTTCACAACCAACACATCAAATTCTTCTGAAAACTCTACTTCTTGTCACAATTCTCCCTCATCCTCTAATCACCAAAATGATACTCCGAAACCAAAAAAACCAAAACTCTCAAAAGAAGAACCTCCAGCATGGTTTAAGAAATATGTTAAAGATAAGAAAAAAAAGATAAAGAAAAAGAAGAACGAGAAGAGAGACGTTGGAGGGAGTTCCAAAAGATGGAAGAAGAAAGTCTTAGTTACGAAGGAATTATTATAAATATTGAAAAAATAACTGCTTTTATGTACGTATTTTTATACAAAATAAATATATATATTTGTTTATAACTATAATTTTTTGATTTATTCTTTAATTTGTGGATTATTTAGAAATAAACTTTAGATGGAAATTTTAGAGAGGTTTCAGCATATTCAATTCCTTAGTTATTATTACTGGTTCTTGGTATTATATGTATATTTTTAAGTTTGTGCATTAAATATAAGATGAAGTGTGTTTTACCAACATTGCAAAAGCTCGTGGATAGTATCTTTTAATAAAACACTTTTTTCTGTACATTCAATAGATTTCAGCCAGTATAGAGATAAACATAGCTGATTTAGATTATATTAAAAATTTATTCTATAAGATTTATATTGTAATTTTTGTAAATCACATAATTCGTAAGAAGTTACCGATTATGTATACAGGTAACCCCCGTATAACACGGCACTTCTATAGCACGGATTCTCTCTGACACGGTTCGAGAATTGGGTAAAACCTTCGTACAACGTGAAATGTAATAAATTTTTACATACTTAAGTACTAGTAGTTCACGAAAATAATAATTTTCGTGAACTATTAGTACTTAGGTATGTAAATTTTCTTTTCTCGCCTTCTGTCGATACACACGGTTCTTCTCGAAACTTGTTTCAATATTGCCAGATCTCAACACTTCTGCTTTTGTGTTTCCAGACGTTTCTCCCTTATTCCATACTTGCTTTATTCTTCATAAGCGCTTAGCACCATATAAAGAAATATATAAAGATCTTTTAACTGAAAGCAAGCAATCTAAAATAACATATTTTTTGCAAAAGGTAAAGCATGGATCTGAAGACAATGCAGAAAAATGCTCAGAGGATAAAGATAACTTGCCAAAAAGAAAACGCCCTCGGTTAATAGTGCTTAGTAATGATGAACAAAACATTGTTTAATTTATATTAATATGTATCACTTAAGAAAAATTTAATAAAGATATTTATCTTAATTATGAAAATATAATAGCATGTTTTCAATTTTTGGAACCTAATCCCCCTTTTCGTATTAATACTTGTTCTTTGTTTCGTATAACACGGATTCACATAACACGGCAATTTTTGGAACATAACCCCGAGTTATACGGGGGTTACCTGTACTAATAAATATTTTATTAATGTAGTGTTTATCTGTTTGACAAACTTAGGGCAAGTAGACAAAGATTACAATTTCATTACTTTTACTCTCATTATACCAGTATAAGAGTAAGTTTTATTACATTACAGAAACCTACATGTTAATTATATATAACAATTTTAATACATAAGAGAAATTTGTTTGCTAAATTACATTAGCAATTTGCCAGTAAAAATAATCTATTAGCAATATGTTCTCTTTTTTTACTGCATCATCTCTATTCACTTCTGTTCTTTGAGTAACATTTCCGGGAACAGTTGTATTCCAAGATAATGCAGAAACATTATCAAACTCATCTAAAAATTCATCATTTTCTAATACACATAAATTATGTAGAATGCAAGCTGTTACAATAACTTGGGAGATTCGATCAACTCGAAACATAAACAAGTGGTTGAGGCTTCTAAATCGCCCAAATAATTGTCTAAACGCTTATTCAATGACGACCCTGCTCGAACTAAAAATTTGATTAAAAAGTTTTTCTTTCCTTGTCAAATGACCATTGTCTTTATATGGTATCATAATATTTAAAGAAAGTGGATAAGCTCCATCTCCAAGGAGATGGGCCCCTTCTGGAATCATATGATGATTTTTTTCCAGAGCTTCACACAGTGGTGAGTTGCTCCAAACTCTGCAATCATGAGAAGATCCTGGCCACCCTGCAAACGCATCTGTAAACAATAGAGTCACATACTGCTTGGAGAATTACAGATGGATATTGCTTTCTATTAAAATATGCATTTTTTTGATGCTTTTGGGGCTGATTTTGATATATGGGCTCCATCTATGCATCGAATTACACCAGGAAAGCTTATATCTCGTAAGGTCTCAAAGTTCCTTATGGTGCTTTTAGCTTTTTCACCTTTAGGCCAAACAATAATTTTAGACCTTAACGAGGAGACAGTTTTAATTAAATATACAAATTCTCTATAGGCATGTCCTCTGCTTATTCCAAATCTGTCTGCGACGCAACGAAACGACTCCTGATTGCCTAACAACCATAATGACATCAACACAACTGTTTGTAGTGATGTTTCTCTTAGTCCAGCTCGACCAGGGCCAGTCCTTTCTTCAGGAAACTGTTCCATTATAACCTGGTACTGTCCTCTCAAGCTTAAATAATTTACGTAAGTAGGTAATATGAAATTTTTCGAGTTTATAAAAATGATCAAGAGCCCAGATCGGGCTGGCGTAAAATATTGAAGGTAGAATTATAGCGTTGAAAAATTTAATTTGGAGTTTTAGATCAGAAATCTCTAATGCTGAACATAAATATATAGTATTATCGATCATTTTTGTAGTAAGGATGTTTAAATGCTGTTGAAATAAACTATTCCAGCTTAAAGTATTTTATATTGTTAACTGTTTTAAGGGGTCTGCCGTCTAAATAGAGGTCTTTTTCTTGATTAGTTAGTTTAATATTCTTTCTAAAAATATTAATAATTATATTTGGTTTTGTAGTGTTGATCAATAAATATAACGACGATAAGTTCTATTATTTATTCTATCAATTTTATTCTGTAATGTTATACGAGTTGGTGCTAATAATACTAAATCATCTGCGTATAAAATATAGTGGAAACAACGTCCATTAATGTATATTCCTTCGTTATCCTTATCAAATAAATTATTTATGTCGTTTATGTAGAAATTAAAAAGATATGGAGAAAAAGGTTCACCCTGAAGTATTCCTCGATTTGTAATAATTTCTGGGTTAGTTAAGTTGCCATTTATAATATGAAGTTTATAAGAAGAAAAAAGGTACTGTACATAATCGAATCTGAAAATCTATTGCCTGCACCATATTGTTTCAATTTATTTACCAATGTTGAAACATGAACAGAATCAAAGGTTCTGGATATATCGATGAAGGCAGTGTATATTTTCCTACTTTTTTTCTGTAAATATATCTTGTGGAGATCTGCGAAGATCCGTGGTGTTAAAAATCGCAGGTAGTGAGTGATTCGGATTACCACAAGGAGAGAAAAGCAAGACAGTCACTTAAAACTAATCTTTATGTACAAAATTATATATACAGATATACACATTATCCAATACACACTAGGATACACAGCACGTGGCGGTTCACAACGAGTCCTTTGGCGAAAAGTAAATCAAAACAAAAAAATTCCAACAAACGAAAAAATGTCCACTCAGTGATATTGCAAAACGGGCACTTATCTCACGTGTACAAATTATATCCCGTGTTTCACTATTTCTTTTACTGATGGAAACGGATTTCAAGATCACCAATCTCCACCACAACGAACAAAGAAAAATTTACCAGTTACATATACAGCTTCCAAAGGATGACACACTCCTAACAGCTGAAAGTCCGGAACCAGAATGCCCCGTTGCCAGTCCTGCACCCCATACATATCAACCCCACCACCAACACAATGCTGCCATGCAAAACCCGCCCAAAAGTAAACAAAAATAATTTTTTTTTTACAATTATCGATTACAAATAAAACCGCGCATACATTAAAGGAAATGATAATTTACAATAATAACATTAAAGAAATCAAAAGAAAACTATTTTTATAACAACAATATAGGCCGACAGTATATAAGGACGACACAATCTGAATAATTGAAGATAATAAGAAGATAGCAAATTCTGTACCCCTGGATTTAATAAAAGCGTATTGAAATTCAGAGTTATTGTTGATTCCACTTTTGCATAGCGTTGTCACGAATATAATTTTTAAGGCTGCTGCGTGAGAGAGGGATGTGAGTGTAGTCCTTAGCAGCTGACTTAGCCTCAAAGTCAGCTTTTTCATTTCCTAGGATGCCAGTATGGCCACGAACAAACGTAAAAGTTATCTTATTTACAAGGTTTTTAATATGTGCTGGATATATGTGATTTTATTGCTATTGAAATTGGGATTTAATAGAGCTTTCAGGAGGGACTAAGAATCACTGTAAATGTTGATAGACAGAGTTTTGTTTGGTAGTGAAGTGGCGCACTGAACAGCTCGGTAGACATCATCTTCTTCAGCTTGATATGTGGGGGTATCTGTACCTTCTAACATATTTTGGGCAAAATATGTCATTTTGGAGGAAGATACAGATACTTGAGCAGACACGAAGGGGGCTTTTGGACCCATCTGTGTAGATATTAATGTCTGCATGGTTATCCATGGAGGAAGCAGATGATACCAAATGTACCCTGGAGATAACCTTGTTTACAGGGCGATGATCAAAGATAGGGTAATTGCAATATGGTAACATTTGAATAGCCGTAGATAGGAGTAGAGACTGTTGTTGAGCCTCGATGTTTGTAGTTCTGACGTAGTAGTTTAGAATCTTTTCTACAATACATAGTGGCGAAGGAAGGAGCTCCGCTAGAATCAGAGAGGCATTAGCAGAAACAGTTCTGCAGCACTTTGAAATTCTGATGGCAAACTATCTTTGAAAAGAGAGTAATTACTTGCTACTGAATTTTTACTAGTTACGTGACCCCAGCTTGATGCCGCGTAAAGTAGCATTGGTTGTATTGCCCTATTATATAGAGTTTTACAAGCTTTATGATTTAGTCCCCAGGTGCACCTAGCACATTTTAGCAGCGTGTAGTTTATATTCTTGGCCTTAGCCAAGATGTAATTAATATGGCGACGGAATGTAGTTTGTATTCTCTCTTGTTTCATTTTGTATGACGTTTCTGTTTACACGTGCTAGTCGATCTGTCAAAGTATTTTGCGTCCTTTTGTGAAAATTAAAATTAATGTAAAAATGAATATTATGATGTTGATTAATGATGATAACAATAAAAAGATTGTTAATAATTAAGAAAATAAAGTTCTTAAAATAAATTGTTCATTGGAATTCATTAAATTTTTATATTTTTAAATTTGTTCACATAGTCTTTTATAAATAACTAGCAGATAAACCCGGCGTTGCTCGGGCAAGAAGTAACGATAGCGAAGATTAAGATTATTACATTATAGCCAATCTTACCCGTTTTCACAGAATGCAAGAATTAGATTCCCCGTTTCCAGACTAATTAGAGAATTTACTATATAATTTTCAAAACTATTTCAAACCTATCCGTTTTTTCACTATTCGCTCCCTAGTGCACATTATAGGCATTCCGTGACAATAATAAATTCCTATTACAAATATACTGAATTATTTATATTGTTATTGTTATATTGACCAAATAACAATTTATTGGCCAAATGAATAATATTAATTTATATTGTTATTTAAAATGTTTGAAATATGACACACGATAGGGGCGCTTCTAGTGCCCGTTTTTGGCATACCGTTACACGGACAGACAGCGGGTAGGCACGCGTTCAATGGGTTATATATATATGTAGTTAATTAATATGTACTGTACTAATTAATAATTATATATTTTGGACCTAAGGTTTTAGGATTTCATTAAAAAATTTTATTTTTGTTAAAATCTTTCTATAAAACTATGCCTAAATATTACGTAAGATAGGGAAGGGAAGGGGAGGGGGATCAAAGAAAATATTACGGTCTCTTACACAGGAGTGGGTGTCTAGAATGACCGAAATCGCTCTTATGTAATTTATGGACGGGCCCTAGATCGCGTTTACGAAAAAAATTCAAATACTCAAGTCAAATTCAAATGGGGAGTCCACTACTACGTACGGTTGACAATAACACAAACATTTATAATAACAAAGAATGAGTAATGTTCAAAATAACCACTCAGTCGGTTTGACGAAACACAGAATTTATATTTACAGTAAAATGTACAAAATAATACAAATTAGAGTGACAATTAAATATGCACAAACACTAATCCAACGACAACCGACTATTCCCGTACAAATTCGTCGAAAGAACTCCTTACGATCAAACAGACTTATGATTAACACCACCTCCGAGTCAGGAACAAGTTCGTACTCAACCACTGGAGTATACTTTCCCCAGATTTCCGTAGCGTCCAACGAGAGAGACAGTTAGAACTTCGGTAACAACGATCCTAATCCGATCCGATCCGATCTTCCCGATACGAACCCTGTTCCCGCCGAAACTACTGCTTAAATAGTGTCCGGCGTTTGAATCGTCCGCCGATCAAATTTGAAGGTTTCCACAACGTCCGGCCAACGGTCATTCTCCGCCAGCCAATCGTCCCTCTGTCGTCGACTTGAAACTCAACGGTTCTTCTAACGGTCGTTTCTAACGGCCGTTTCTAACGGTTTTCCCGTCCCGAAAGTTCGTTATATTAAAACAGGGCGGAAATCGCACGCCTAGGCGATTCCATACCCTACAGAATGTTACAAAGGTTACAATGTTCACAGCCACTAGAAAACAACGATGCAATGATTAAACAAATTTCCACACACGTACAGTTAAGGGTTCAGACAGTCACGTAATCCGTAACAGGTCCGTTGGAAGAACACCTTGCGAACTTTCTTCTGGTCGTATCTAGCAGCACAGTCCTAGAGTCCTTCGGAGCAACCAAGCACTTAACTAATCCAGCGACATTAATACCCTTCGATGCAGACCACTGTCACGAAACCAGAACCATCAGAATGGTTATTCTATTTTAGTAACATTTCGAGATGCGGCGACAAACATTTGAAAAAATGGAAAAAAAAATTTTCTGGATTTTGGCAGTGGACCGCGTTTCCAGAAAAAATTAAAGGAACATATTACATGAATAGAAGCAGATGAAATTCAACAATTTGATCAATGAATGCTAATAAAGACAATAACCAAACATTAGTAGAAATTGAATGAGGAAAAAATCAATGCAGCTGATAGCCTAGGTGGATCAAAATAATTAATGAAATGCACAAAAAGAATCTTGAATTCCAAGATTTTAATAATTTCATAAAATTAACTATTTGTTTTTCGGGAACTACAACTTCCACAGAAAAAATATTTTCACCAACGAATTCCTTTGGTCAAAAGAGAAGTCGAAATTAAACATCGAAGCCACGAAAGGAATACTAACTTTAAAGCAAAACATTCGTTAACGTTACCTAGGTGTACAAAATGGCGGCTCGTCTCCGAAACAGTGGGACAGACGTACTAACCTAACCTATTCTAATAAATTACCATAATTATTGCCAACAAAATTATTAGAATAGGGGTAATTTATTAGAATAGGTCGGGTTAGGTTAGTAAGTGCGTCCCCACTGTTTCAGAGACGAGCCGCCATTTTGTATACCTAGGATAACATCGACCCAAAGTTATTTTCAATAACTTATCTTAAGAAGATATTAATTTTTATGAGTCAATTCCGATTTCAATTTATCCCAGGAATTAATACCGCTTTGACTTTCGACAAATAATTTCGCTAACCCTGTTAAGGATTGTTTCGCAAATAAAAATTTATGTAAATCGGACCGAGTCATCATTTTAGCAAAGTCTTCGAATGCGACCAGCCATTTATCGATAGAACAATATTCACTACCATCGAAAGGTTTGATTACGTTTTTCACGTCACGAAAGTTAATGGAAAGTTTGGTCGTATCCG
This sequence comes from Centruroides vittatus, assembly GCF_030686945.1. Classification (NCBI taxonomy): domain Eukaryota; kingdom Metazoa; phylum Arthropoda; class Arachnida; order Scorpiones; family Buthidae; genus Centruroides; species Centruroides vittatus. Next base: position 1,157,176 of record NW_027122479.1, on the reverse strand, counting down.
AAACACGCGGACAATTATTGCTAGATGAATCATCGACAGACCGAACTTCTAATACATCTTCGTCTTCGGTATCAACGTCTGCCAAGATCAGATTCGATTGCAATGATCTTAAGTCAGAAAGAGAAAGAACAAGCCTTTCGACGATTTCGTCTTTAGTACCGTCATATTTAACGTTTAATAAGTTGCACAAAACAACTAGATCGTTTAATCGAAAGTTCTCGTTAATATATTGCACTTTCTTTTTTAGGTTTTCGTCCTCTTTGGATGGAAAATTCAATCCACCAAAGGTTCTCGATCTTTTTCTGTTATTCTTATCTCCAACCTCTTCGAATACAAGTTGATGCAACAATTTTATCGAACTTGTCGAGGCCGACTTTAGTGTTTCGCCGATAATTTCTCGAGCGTCGCCATCTTAAAAGTAGAATTTTAGAACTACTCACTGTTTGCCGAAATGTAAGTCGAAGTCCTTCCGGAATGCCGATGTATTCGGACTGTCCAACGTCGAAATTTTCACAAAAACAGAAATGTCCGTAAATGTCCGGCGTACTCGCAAAACCAAAGCGCGGTTCGTCGAATCTCCTCGAGTTAAGCCTAATCCACATCCAAGCCTATTCCTATCCCGGACGAGCCCCCACTTTTGTGAGACTTTTTCTTTTGTCTCTGAAAAAACTTTAATTGAGATAAGAAAGGTTTGGATAACAGGAACGTTTTAAGGAATACAAATTACATACAAATATTGCGATTATTATAAAAAACTAACGTAGGACTTCTTTTTCGTCTTCCGTCTTTTCGCGCGTTCTTTTTCAACCGTCGTCTCCTCTCGCGAAGTCGCGTCTCGTCCCGCCCTCGTCGTCTCGCCGGCAGATGGCGTTTCACTTTTCACAATAACATACTGATGAACTATAATAGGTTAAAACAAAATAAATTACTAGGAGAATGGCAGAATGTTAATCTGGCTGCAGATTTGGTTAAGAATTCACGCTTAAGAAGGAAAATGCTTCTACCGCATTATATTGATCTAAGGAAACGTGGATTTCGAATTAAATTAAAAGATGATTATTTTATCTTAAATAGGCACAAAATTACTTATAGTTTAATACAGCATCATTTGGTTTATGTCAAAGATTTTTTAGAATATATTCCTTCAGAAAACTTACTAAATCGGACATCCCAACCGATATAAATGAAAAGAATGATGAGAAGAAAAGGCAACAAAATAACTTATTACGAATAATTAATTGGAACTGCCAAGGGCTAATCAAAAAAATTAGTAGTAACAATTTTACTTATTTATTAAATAATCGTGTTATAGGTCTTACGGAAACACGGATTACTTCTCCGATTACTAATTTATTTAAAAACAACGATCGATTTAATATCATTTCGACTTTAGCCAAGAAACCCGACGGACTAGGTCATCCGCACGGAGGTTTACGTTTGTTGATTAAAAAAATATCGGAGACATTAAATTTCATCAGAATACTGATAATTGCGTAATGATTATACTGCGAGTTACCGACTCAACTATAACTGTTATTCCAAAAACTTATAATAATCTTATTGATTTATTTACCTCCGGACCAAATAGAAACTATGAATAAAACATTTGATCAATATGAAAAATTGAAATACGTATCTCCGTATGTTATAATTATAGGCGACACGAATACCAGAATAACTCGACAAATGGATACAATATACAATAATCCCGATACATTGATCCGCAATATTGGAGAATCCAAAGATAAAAAATATAATAAACTAGGAATGCAACTACTAAACTATACTAACCAATTGCAACTATATATAACGAATGGAAGATTAAGATTCGATTGTCCTTCGGAATTTACGTGCATAAACTATAACGGATGCTCGGTAATAGATTTGACTATTTGCTCGGCTCTAATGTCGGATTTGTGGCCGTACAGGTTTTTAACTGCGATATATCTGACCATTTTCCGATATGTACGGTACCTCTTTTGAGGTGTCAACTACATCCGCTTTTGAAAAAGAAATTATATCTCGTCAAACGATTTATTATAATTATCGAGCACGTCTTTCACAAATTAGTGATCTTATCAAAACTACATCAGATATAGGACGAATCGACAATGAAAAATACTTACAGTTGATAAATATAATTAAACAATTTATAAAAATTCGAAATGTTAAAGGACGGAAAATTTCTACATTTAAAAATCCCTGGTACGACTTGCGATGCTCTACTGCAAAAAGAAAGAAAAATAAAGCTTTAGATCAATTTAGGCAAAACTATTCAAATAGATCATTTATCAACTATAAAAAATTAAAAGCAATATATAATTATAACACTTGCGTGTTATGGCGTTACAAGAGTAGAGTCTTGGAGAATGAACTTGTCCGCTAGCATTTTCAGAAGTGTAAAACTACCAGCCTCGGGCGGTCTATCGAATACAATATTTTAAGACTTTCGAACGGTATTCCGACGGTTTCGTACAGATCAGTTTTTCGAATATTTCGAACGATGTTTCCGACGGTCAAACAGATTTTCCGTTTTCGAATGTTTTTTTTTAAAAAAAATGCATCATAGCGCATGGATGGGAAAAATAATTTTAAATTAAACTTGTCGTAGTAAAATAAGGTCGTAAAACAGCCTAGTACAAGCATGAAATATAAGCTATGGTAAAAATAAGTATTCGAGTAGCAAAAGCTTTAACGTCGTGGGTTGAACTGTTTGAAAGCCGTTACCCAAATCTGTGGGAGCTCGAGAGTTGGGGAGTTACACGGTGTAGTAGCAGATTCCAGCTACAACGGGAGCAGACCCTTCACTCGTGATTTCAACAAGAAATATAAACATTGGAGGAATACCGTCACATGCTTAATTGATAATGACTTAATCAACAACAATGTTAGACCATCGCTTATCTATAATATCATTCGTAAGCGAGTCTCAAATGGCAACCCGTCTGATAACACAATCGACTGGACAGAAGTCTGGAATAATGCGGAGCTTCTTCCAGCCGAATGAAGGGAGACGACTCGGAGGATTTTGAATAACATTGTAATGTCAAAGGTTCTCTTCCACACTCATCGTAACCAGAACAATAAACTGTGCTCTCGATGTGGATTTGAAGAAGACGCCTACCATATTTTCTACGGATGTGTAACTGCTAAGCATACTTGGTACTGGGTTTGTAAAATCTTTAAAACAATCATAAATTGGCCAACTGTAATGTACCATTTAAACTTCCCCATCAAACAGCGAAACAAATATATGTTAAATTGGGTCATTGCACTCACCAAAAGAGTCGTCTGGAAAGCCGGATGCATTTTCTTATTCGACAACGAGAAATGGAATATAAATTTAATTGTTGACAAAATTAGAGAAGAAACCGGCCGTAAAATACTTTTCGACCGTGACAATCTCTCTAAAAGTGAAACTGATAAGCTGTACTATGGCACCCATGATGTAATCTGGAAGAGCGTCGACAATTCAATCGTGTTCAACGACCAATGGTAACTAGTGATCTATCCGCTCTTTTCTGTTTTTTTTATATATACCTACCTTTGTATTGACTTGTTTATTTAATGGTCAATAAGCCTCTGTCAATCTACAGTACTGTAATTATCATTATGTCAAGTTATTTGTCAATATAACCCTGTCATTGTCGTAATATATGCCTCGCTCATTCGGTGTGTCTTAACTGTAACAAGGCACACCCGTGTGTTTCTATTGTAACCGTACCATATGTCGCGATACTATGTTTCTGTAACCATCCGCTTAGTTATGTTAATGTATATTTTTGCTCCACTCGAATTACCCATTATTTGTAACCATAATACCCACCTTGTAAATATTGTACATTTCTATATCTAAAAGGTATTATGGGCACAGACTTATGTATTTCTTCCTTTCTGTATATGTATCGCTATTCATTATTCAGTTTCTGCGTGTGCAGCGTGTATTTTATGACTACTTTAATAAACTTTAAATTAACAGTAGCAGATTCCAGCATTGATGACGACATTTCCTGCAACCGATAGATAAAATAATGAGAATTTCATTTTGTATGCATCTAATTAATAAATTATTTAAAATGAAATTCTCATTATTTTATTGGCAAACCTCCTATTTTACAACGATTAATTAATTTTTGCATATCCTATAGTTTCACAAACATATTAGTTTTAGGATATAATTATTAAATTTACTTATTTTGTTGGAAAATACTTTATATTTTAAATATATTGACGTAAACCATAGTTAGAAAAATCTGCATTAATAACCTCTCGCGAGTTTCTGATCAGTTAATTCATACGATTCTCTTTTTAAGCTTGAATTATTAGTAATGTGCCTTTTTTACATTACAATGGACACGAATTGTCTAAATGTTTTGTGTGTTTAAAAAATATTTAATCAAGTGCTATGAAGTTTGTCTGTTCTATATGTCAGTTCAGCAATTTTCGATAGAGCATTTTAAACTAAATAATTAATCAACAAAATGCAAAATTTATTTTTATTTATATTATTTATAGTAAAAATATTTCTTTGTCGTGCTCAACAAATATAAGAATAATTATTTAATATCACTGGATAATTAATAATATCACCAAATAATTATCACTGGATTACATTTGGGCTCATTAATATGGTTAATTAATGATTAAATAAGCTAATTTGGACAAAAGATCCAAATTGGCAATTATCAGGTTATATAGGTGAAATTTAGAGTTTGATTTTTTTCTAGAAACAACTGGAAAAATGTTCCATAACATTTGATATGGATATATAAGTTGAGTAGCCATCTTATCACATTTTTCATTGGAAATAGACATATCAGTAATGTCTGAATATATGACTTTTGAAAGAACATTGTTTTTTTTTTTTTTTTTTTTTTTTGCTGTTTCTCTATCACTTAAAGTGATCACGAAGCAACAAAGTCTCATGATTTCATCTGCAAGGCATTTGCCGAGTACACAGTCAACAGACAGACCTGCTACAATAGGTTCAAGAATTTCAAGGATGAAGATTTCTCACTTTAAAATGAACCTCATCTAGATAATTATTCAATTCAATTAATCAATTCCAGCATTGATGATGACATTTCCTGCAACTGATAGACGATGATCGTAATTAACCACCACAACAACTTGAGTGTTTCCAAAAATTGACAAAATCCTATACCACCATTACAATATGCCAACACCTAGAGCAGTGATTCTCAACGATCGTGCCGCAGCACTTTAGTGTGCGGCCGCTGCGAATACTCGTACGTAAGTGATGTCACACAAGTAGTTCGATTGATTCTACCTTCCTAGGGCGTGTTTGGAAATTGTAACCGGTGTTACCGGCAACTGCCTGTAAGTACTAAGGCATTTAGAAAATGTGACCTAAAGAACTAACCGTGTTTAAAAATCACCGTTATGACGCCACCGGTTGTCCCGCGGTACTTGCCAAAGTAACCGTGTGCGCTGCCAAATTTTTAAATTATTAAAAGTGTACTGTGATTTGGTTGTTTGATGATGCAGGGAGATCTGTAATAGAAGAACCCTAAAGGACTTTCTCTGGGAAACTGGCCTCTAAGTGTTAGACACGAAAACCCAGAAAACTCCACGAGGCCAGCCCATCGGTAAGCTGCGACCAACTACTAGTATTTTGTGGTTTTATCCATTTGGGAGAGCGATATGTACTGTACATTTACAATTAAGCGTATCCAGTGTTTAAATTGTGATCTCGAGAAACTGTTATGTATCAAATAAAATAGATACGATATTATTATATAAGTTTTTAATTTGTTGTAAATTAACAAATAAATAAATAAATTATTATAAACTTTAAAAATATTGGAATTTTAATTTCCATTTTTTCATTGTTTTCTTCTAAAATATATGACACCTTTTTTCGTTTTGATTTGTATTATTAAATATAAATTTAGTAAAAATTGCATTGTACCGCATTTCAAAAATTGCTTTTTCACAAATGCTCACGAGATGAAGCATTCCCAATCAAAATGTGTAGAATAAATACCAGTACTTCTCATAGGTTACTTCGAAGCCATTCCTTTTCATAGTCAAATTCATTATCATAATAAACTGGATTTTGAATGTGAGAAAAATGACAAGATATTCTTTTTCTTGCCATTTTCGTTTCGATTATTATTCGTACCAGTGGCGTAGCTAGCACGGGTGACACCCGGGGCGGATATCGTGGTGTCACCTCACCCCAAGTCAGACCGTGGTGTCACCCTTTTTAACTCTTTTACAAAACACTATTGAATTGTAATATCTTCGCACTCGAGCAACTCGAACGCTATATCGAATATGCGATGTCGCGACGTACAAGTTTAGATTTATAAAATAAATCATAACCATACATCAGTACTACCACGAGAGGTGGCCCTAGCAAGATTTTCAGATGGTGCGAGATCTCGTGGCTTCTCATATAGACGAAAGTGTGGGTGGAGACCAAGGTCACAATCTATACATCACCGTACGAAACACATTGATTGTGACACGCGGGAGACTGTTGGCCTTCTTTATTTATTTATTTATTTATTGTTTGTTTGTTTTTTTACGGATCGATTGATGAAACTATCGAAGCTTCGGTGCTTTATCGTTCAAAAACACTGTGAAAGTTTTTTTCACTTTTTATTTTTTTTTGGAGTCGAGTGTCACCCCTAAACAGGTGACACCCGGGGCGGGCCGCCCCTACCGTCCCCCTCGCTACGCCTCTGATTCGTACATCCACACGCAACACAACACGAAGTGAGCATTTGTTTTTTGCGACAAAATTTCCAGTTATTTCTCCCAAATAGACTGATTAATTTAGCTTATAGTTTAGGTCTATTGCTATATGTTTTAAAAGACCTTGAAGTAGTTTTCACTACATTATGTGACTTAATGCAGCATTTCAAAATTCATTTAAAATTAAATCTTCTTGTCGTATATTAAATAATCTGCAATAAATTTTGGTTTATTTTTAATATAACAGAAAAATAAAAATAATGCATAAAATTAAGATTGCAAAGAATGAATTATGAATTGCATAACTCTACTGTATTTAAAATCAGTGATATGGCTAAACATGGTCACACAAGCCCCTAATACAGTATTTTGATTCTGCTACGAAATATTTTTATCGCTTGTTCTTTGTTTCTATTACATTATTTACTGGGCTGCAATTTGAAAAAATTGTAAACATAAATTACCACTGTTGGCCGTCTGTCTTTTCTGAATCTCGAGAGTTCAGTTAGATAAACGAAAGACGAGACCAAATGTGTAGATCTTAGGGACAGGCGGCCTCAATTAACTATATAAGAGCTTCTGATGCAAACCGGAAGTCACGTTATTTCAATTAAAAAATTTTCCCCCGAAAGGTGTTAGATAGATAACCAGCATGATTCTATTGTTAAAGGAAATGTATTACGTACAGGGCCACTACAAGCCACTACTAATTTGAGGTGGAGAGAAAAATTGCAGCCTGGCATTATGATGATTTCACAATAAATAATTGCTCATTACACGAGTGATTTCTTTTAGAAAATCAAAATCACTATTATTTACAAGTACCGTTAACCCAAAGATCAAAAATTACAGCAATTTTTGCATATTTTGGTTCCTGTAGCGTTGTTGTTGTTTTTTTTAAACTTTAAACTTGCTGCAGTGGTGCATCTTTTGAGGTGCGACTGGGCAACAAACTGCAACTGAGTTTTTCTTCACTTTGACACATCTTGTAGTATTTACGAAAGTTTCACAACTTTATTTTTATCTTCTTTATTCAATTGTTTAGAAAATTCTTTTAATTTATCTACATAAAATAAACTGATTATGTATATTAATGATTATGTATGTAAATTCACAGAATTTCTCTCTGAATTTTAATGTAACAGTTTGTGCAAGTCTTCGATTACATGTCTGTTTCAAGAACACAATTAGCATAAATCACAATCATATTGTATATACAAGAAATTTAAAAAGAAAACATGCATTAAATATAGAAAGTAATACAAATTTATTGATGTACATATTTTTCAATTGCAAGCTCAAACCATTTTTGATCATCAGCAAATATTTTTAACACACGTAATTCCAATGGATGTAAATTTCCTGTAATGATAAGTAAATGTAAAGGATTACCAAACTCCGCTTTCTTCATATTTTCGAGATTCGAAGTTAAGATTTTCTGATTTTCTGAGCCCAATCTGGCAATGCCAACAAAATTGTCTCTTTGTCATAGGCTTTAAAAAAAGTGATGTTAAAAATTTATTATTTTTCAAAAATATTTTTTAAGTAAACAAAAGCACGTATTTGTAATTATTTATATATACTTTCAGATGTATCACAAGTATTTAAACAAATAAACCATTTTGAATTTATTTTCTATTTATTTCTGAAGATAACTAAATTTGATTGACAATATCAGAGTTATAAGGGGGTATTCCGTATCCATATGAAAGAATAATTTGCAGTTACAGATCAGGAGATTATTCCTTTATCTGGATACGAAATTGTCTGGCATCACTGTAAATACAGGATTTATAGAGTTTATAAGACATCGATGGAAAATGTAAAACTATAATTTGTGAAAAATTTTACTTAAAATAAATTAATATAATTTAATTATCAGATCAACATTAAAATTTGACTTATCGATTACTTACCAAGATCCATTTCAGAGCAGCCTGATTTTAGTTTTGTTTCAGTAATTTCCAGTAAAAGTTCAGCAGATTGATTTACAGTCATAAAACGTGGAGGTTCATGTATTTTTTTTTACCTCTAAAATAAAATTAAGTATTTTCATGAATGGATTCTAATTTTTAAATCTTTTAATTTAACTTCACTATAACTATTTTTAATCTATATATATAATCGAGACGAGTTGATGGTGATGATGATGATGTTAATAATAATAATAATAATCAGCGCAGAGCCCAAACGGTTAGGAGTTGAAAGTTGAAATTTGGTACACAGTTAGGGTACATCACGAGAACGCACACTAAGAAGGGATTTTTCGAAATTCCTCCCCACGGGGAGAGGGACAGGATTAAGGCTTAACACTTCCATCAACAATGGAAGTGTTAAGTAACAATGGAGAACAAGAGAAAGCGACGTGCAAGATTTACGGGCGCTGGAGAAAAAAACAGAAAAAGAGTAATATGTTAGAACATATTCGATTTTCAAATTTAAACAGATCACTTCGGTTTTTCTCGACTTTTCTTTTTTAGAACATTCGATGAAAATCGAACAATATTAAAACATACGATTTTCAAATTGGACCTTTCTTTAGAAATACTTAGTTCGTTGATGAAATTACTCTTTTTCCTTTGTGACTATAACGTAATCGTCTTAATCTTCGCTATCGTTACTTTTGCCCGAGCAACGCCGGGCCTATCTGCTAGTATCTAATAAGATTTATTAGATATTAAAAATAGTTAAATGCCCATATTTAATTATTTTGCTACTATTATTCTTAGAGCTTGTCAAATTTGGAGATATTATAGTATATTATAGTAATGAAATAAATAATAATGGTAAACAAGGACTAGAAGCATGCAACTTAATATTTAACATATTTAAATTAAAGGTGAAATTTAGACGTTTTGAAGAAAACTTTATTGACAATTAATGCAACAACAATTACAGTACAGTCTTGTAGGTAATCACTATCAATATCAATCATATCTCACCATCTTTGCTGCAAACTTCCAACCCTGCGAGCATAGAATGACTAGGGTTTTCCTGTAAGAAAGTTTATAGTGTCGTTCTCACAGAGATATTGTCGTTGAACGGTATATTGGCAATATTGTTCTGCGAGGTGAATCGCGTCTCCAGAAAAACATCTACATCAGATTTCTATGCGGATTTCAATGCAACCCACTGTCTCAAAACCAGAACCATCAAAATTGTTATTCTGTTTTAGTAATTTTTCGAGATATAGCGACGAATATCCGAAAAATCGAAATATTTTTTTTTTTTTTTTTTGGTTTTCGGCAGTTGTTTCCGTTTCCACCGAAATTTTAAATATTTTCATTGAATTTTTGGTATATTTCAGTGCCGTTTACTGTCAGAAAAGTAGCGTTATTAATAGTATTATTTCATTTTATTACATTTATGTTTATTCATGTTTATGTTTATTCATGTTTATGTTCATATTTATGTCATAAATAAACATAAATATAAACATATTATATTTATTTGTATTTATGAGAGTGAATGGTAATTACCTTAGAAATAAAGCGAAGTTGCAACTACTCCGTGTATAACACGTGTTTTTCGAATTGTATAGCTCATACATATCGCTTAAAGAAGATCTGGAGAACTTATCTGGTCCCGCGTAAATTGTAGTCGCTTTAGTGTAACTGTTATTTGTAAAAAAAAATCAAAACAGAAAAACTCTTATGAGTAAATCTCAAATGGATCAATTGCATCTCCTATTCTTGCTTTGTGGGCAACATTGCTTTACAAACAACAGTGATTAAACAATTACTATTATTAAGATAATTTTTTATTACTCTTGCCAAATACATGAAATATTATTAGCATTTTATACATTTTCCACTACACGAAACCCCAAAGGTGCCATAACAACGATATTTACACCATTCGTCCTTTTCGCAATCTGAGTCACGTTTACAGCTCGAACGACTATGAAATTCGAATTTTATCTACATTATAAATATCTACTGGTTACAAAAAAAAAACAAATGAAAGTGGACCTACGATTTGAAGATACTCTGTTTCTTCCGTTCTGTAAGCAAAAAATAAATATGACAATTTAATCTTTTTCTTTATATTATAAAATTATATTATTATATTAATATTGTATTATTTATTGTTTATAATATTTTTGTATAGATATTATTAATAATGGAAGATTCTTACCGAAAAGAGAAGGGTAGCAGATTACAGTTGTAGCAAGTAGGAAAAAAATTAAGTAAACTGATAAGGCCATCTGAAATTAAAGTAAAATTATTTAATTAAAATAAAGCATCAAAAATAATACAATATTTACTTATATAGGATGACCCAAAATTCAGTTAACCCGAAACTACCGTGTTTACCCGAAAATCAGACATCCCCTGAAAATAATACCTAAGTAGAGGTTTTGCTAAATTGCTAGATATAAGGCCTCCCCAAAAGTAAGACCTAGCAAAGTTTTCGTTTCGAAGCATGCCCGCCGAACAGAACACCAGAGCATGCAGCTGTGATTCTTTTTCCCCGCCGCCGTCGTCCCCTACCTTCACCGTCCGTTGCAGAGCTGCTGCATGCGGGACACGAAGACCGTCACCTACCGCCAACCCCGATGTTCTCTTCCGTGGCCGTCACTTGTAAACGTGCAAGCAAGGCATCGAGAGACCCGTCGTCTGCCGCCATACCATACGCTGTCTCTGCCGTACTGTACAAGTGTGCTGTGGTGAGCTCCCCTTGGTGGCCGGAAGTCGCCATACCATACGAAAAATAAGACATCCCCGAAAATAAGACCTAGCGCATCTTTGGGAGCAAAAATTAATATAGGACACTATCTTATTTTCGGGGAAACAGAGTAGTTTCGGAATTCTTACTAGCGGTCTTCTGGAGCCAGTACAATTTTGTTATCCTGCATAAGCCTAGAATCCGAAACGTTTACGGTTTATATGGTTTCTATGTATTGTGTCGACGATCACTGCTATTAGTTTCGTGCGGCATATAAGTGCTTTTGCTTTTATATCGCGAAATGAATAAAAAAGTTTTAGAAACTATCATTTATGACAGGTGAAAGTGAATACATTACTAAATACGCACGATGTATTCAGTTTCGGTGAGCGACGGTCCCGAGAGATGTGGATTCTTACACACGTCAATTATAAAAGGACACAACTAGCAATAATTTGTATTTTACCTGGACTTCTTTGTGGAATATAGATTTTTGGACAATATGTGTGAATTTCATCACAATGTACATATTTTTCGTTTTGCGTAGTGTCGATTTCAGTTAGCATTGAATCATAGTCAATTATTATTTGTATTTTTTTAGTTTCCTTATGAATTCTTGCCATTAAACGGGATTTTAATATTTATCTCGTGTTCTCAGAACCAGAAAGATAAAATTTCCTATAATTTCGATTTTTTCTGCATCAATCAGATTCTCTTACTATTATCTTCACACTACGATCTTCCTTTCAAATGTTTAAACATTTACAATTTTTACTCATTTCATTTATTCGTTATACAACATTGGAAAAGTATCTTATTTTTATTTGACAGAAAATGTAGAGAAATGTGCTAATATATAGGCCTACATAATATATACATAATATAGAAGGTTTAATAATCATGACAAATAAACATGATGTGTAACAAAAGTTTTATTGGTGATTATAAATAAAACGTTTATTACACAACGTATTTCTTTAAACAGAATATTAATAGAAGCCGATAGATACAGAAAAATAATACACATAAATGAATACAGAGTAACAATTTCGACACCAGAGAACTAAGAGAAGGCAGAAATATCTTGAAACACAAAATAAAAAAATGAATTATTGAAAAATTAGGACTGAGCATTGTAGCAAATTTGCATCAGATCCTCTGCAGGTTTAAGCATAATAATCAAATATATCTTGAACAATTGATTTTTGAATCACTCCAAACGTATGTAGTAAATATATATTAAAATACACATTGTGACGATTTCTTTTCCATAAAGGAAATTTGAAGTAAATATGCTCCTAGCGTAACTCCGAGAGTAACTTTCCAGATTTTCTATTCTGACTTTATATTCTTGTGCTTAAAATTTCCATTTTCAACCAACCAAAGAAACATTAAAACGCTTAAATATTTAAACCCAAATATACGAGAATAAGAAATATCTACATATCTTTTTGTCATCAAAAATTATAATATTTAATTCAAAGTGTTCAATGTTCTTATAAATTTTATTTGTTCCGTTTGAATGTTATCACACAGCCGTACTCACAAGTTAGCATTAGAAATATATATATATATACACAAATAAACAATAAAATTCGTTTTAAGCATATTTATAGTAGCAAAATATTCGAATATTTAATGTAAGAGAAAAAATATTAAAAGATAATTAATTTAATTTTAGTAATTTAAGTTATTACATCAATTGTTCAAAGTATAACAGTTTTGAAAGATTTCCGCAACGAATTTGGGCTATTTAATGCTTATTAAATTCAAATAATTCGTACAATACTTACCTTTGCGTGTGTTTGAATTATGTACGTTTTTTCTTCTTATTCGAAATGCTATAAAAAGAAATAAAGTGTCGGCGCTCTTTTATATGGAAATTGACGTTTTAAAGGGTGACGTAGATAGAGATGTCGTGTGACAAACTATCTGCTTGTCGAGTTATCGTATGTTTATTTATATATAAAATTTCAAAAACTCGTAAATTGACACGCGAACGCGATTATTTAAAATGTAATTTAATTCCAAGATTTCTTAAACCTGCAAATATTCCGGAAATAAAATACTTCGTTGCCCGTGAAAAACGCCGACAAGTTGTAAAATCCTGGATTCGAGTAAGTTTTATTTAAATAATTGACACTTCTGTAATTCGTTCCCGAATAACTCGAGCGGCTGAGCACGGATTCGGACAAAATTTTGGATGCTAGCTGAAATTTTAAATGCGCTCCGGATATATATATATTTTTGAAAAAATAATAGTTCATATTGCAGAAAAATAACGGATATAACTTGTTCTCCCGTTTCTCTAAATATTTGTGAGAATGTCTAGGATATCTTAACACGTCTCATTGTTAGCCTAAATATTTGTGTACATTTCTTGGAGTAATGCATAGAAATACGGTAATTGTTATTAATTCCTTGATTTTTTGAAACTAGTTATTATTGTGATAAGTCTAAAACAAGAAAAGGATTTTATTTTCGGGATTTAATCACGAGAACTAAACAATTTTCACAAATATTTGAGGTAACAGCGAGAGAGGTTAAGATATCCAAGAAATGTACACAAATATTTAGGCTAACAATGAGACGTGTTAAGATATCCTAGACATTCTCACAAATATTTAGAGAAACGGGAGAACAAGTTATATCCGTTATTTTTCTGCAATATGAACTATTATTTTTTCAAAAATATATATATATCCGGAGCGCATTTAAAATTTCAGCTAGCATCCAAAATTTTGTCCGAATCCGTGCTCAGCCGCTCGAGTTATTCGGGAACGAATTACAGAAGTGTCAATTATTTAAATAAAACTTACTCGAATCCAGGATTTTACAACTTGTCGGCGTTTTTCACGGGCAACGAAGTATTTTATTTCCGGAATATTTGCAGGTTTAAGAAATCTTGGAATTAAATTACATTTTAAATAATCGCGTTCGCGTGTCAATTTACGAGTTTTTGAAATTTTATATATAAATAAACATACGATAACTCGACAAGCAGATAGTTTGTCACACGACATCTCTATCTACGTCACCCTTTAAAACGTCAATTTCCATATAAAAGAGCGCCGACACTTTATTTCTTTTCATAGCATTTCGAATAAGAAGAAAAAACGTACATAATTCAAACACACGCAAAGGTAAGTATTGTACGAATTATTTGAATTTAATAAGCATTAAATAGCCCAAATTCGTTGCGGAAATCTTTCAAAACTGTTATACTTTGAACAATTGATGTAATAACTTAAATTACTAAAATTAAATTAATTATCTTTTAATATTTTTTCTCTTACATTAAATATTCGAATATTTTGCTACTATAAATATGCTTAAAACGAATTTTATTGTTTATTTGTGTATATATATATATGTATATATATATTTTATAGTAACATGTAACTAAGGCGGTGTGATTATTCAAACAGAACAAATAATTACAGTAGTATAATATAAAAGACAACACTATACAACCAAGTACTAAAAGAAGAATTTATAATAATATTGAACGTTGAACAAAATATTAGTAATTTAGAATTTAAAATTATAATTTATCGAAAAGAAATAAATTTATTAAATTTTCTTGTTTTCATATTTTTGGATTTAACTGCGCAGTATGTACAGTTTGTAAGGTATGATTGGTTGGTTTAAATTGCGAATTTTACAAATAAAAGATATAAAATCAACTAAAGCGAACAAATATTTTCTTGGTGTTTTTGCCACGATTGACAAATGTATACTGTATGCTATGATATATTTCTACATTTTCTGTCAAATAATATATTTTCACAATAAAGAAAGCAAGTAGACAATGTAGATGAATTGGAGATTTCCAGGAAGAGCGTATAAAACGATGCAGAAAAATAACTGATATCGTAAGGAACTTTACCTTTCTGATTCCGTGCAGGATTAGGGAAGTGGCGAGGATGACAATTCTAGGGAAACTACATAACTACACACAGAATGTATACCAGAAATTTTACAAGTTGTAAATTTCTAGAGAACCAAAAGTAATAATTGACTACGTATTGACGAAAAATGAAATGGGCATTGCAAAACCAAACATTTTTATGCTGTGATAAAATTTTGGTATATTGTTCCTACATTCATATTCCGTAAGAAAATCCATTCGAACAAAAAACAAGTTACTGGTATTTTAGTCATAATGTATGCGACGTTTGGAGAGATCCGTATATCTCGCAACCTTCACGTGCCGCAACTGAATACATCGTCCACATCGAACAACGTACTCGCTTTCGTGTATCTCCAGACGGTTTCTACGACTATTTTACTTACTTCGGAATTTTAAAGGCAAAAGACCCGGATTATAGGCCTGCACGTAGTAGCAAAATTGTATCGTCGGGTCCTCTGGCAAGAGTTCCTTTAACCCGTGAGAGTTTCGGCTTAGCTGACTTTTGAATCGTCCTATATAAGAATATATTGTATTACAATCTCATGTTTTTATAAATAATTTTATTTTAATTTTTAGATGGCTTTATCGGTTTACTTTATTTTTTTCCTACTCGCCACAACTGTTATCTGCTTTCCTTCTCCTTTCGGTAAGAATCCTACATTTTAAATGGTGGCTACATTCCAATATGCATCAAACAGCGCATCGGTCAACCGCGATGTACAAAAATGTGTTCCGATATTCACCGGTGCAGCAACCGACGCGCATCGCACTCGTCCTATTACGGATACGGTGAACTCCGAAGTAGTAATATGGCCGTCCGTTGTGGTATTTAGCCGCTTTGTGAAATAATCACAAAAATCGGATAAGACGGTTAGCGGGTAGGCTAATATGATTTAATCCCATACGTTGTAATTAAATATAAGATTATTTGATAACGATTTAGAGAAATTTCAACGTGTCTAATTAAAACGTACGCTGTGTCGCTAGTAGTTAGTAGAAGTATGGTTACTAGATAAAGTGATTGGGGAGCCGCTATTGTTCGCACCCTTCGTTTTCGTGCTAGGAACAACTGCTATCGTTTCGATCGTCCTGTAGGCGAAATCGGCCAGAGTGGCGTTTATGTGTGTGTGCGTATTTTTAAAGGAGTTTCTGTAGCGTTTTAAGTAATTTCAATTTGATTTTTTTGAGGATTTTGTAACACGCGGCTCCAGAACGTCTCTTCTAAGAGAGAAGAGGCCGAAATCGTCGGTTTTTAGGGAGAAGCGCGTGAATTTAGAATCGGTGTATTTCTAGCAAATGTATGCGAAAATGTCACGCGCCGAGTTGTTACAACAGCGAAAGGACATTTTTACATCATTCGCAGATTGCGCTTTTTTGCGAGATTCAGAAACGAGCTATTTGGCAAGAAAAGTGGAGAAATCGTCACGAAAGTTCTTCCGCTTACATTAAATTCGTAACCGTAATAAAATATTTCATAATTTTATGTACTGTACATACTCGTAAATATTGCTAATAAACTGGATATTGAAGGATACTCTATATTTATTCATTTATTTATTAACTTTCATTCTTATAACGCCGAAACAGTCTTATTTTAAAAATCATTTCTAACTTTTGATTTCCTTTCCGTTTCTAATTTATCAGTTAAAGATATTATTTTGGCAGTGCGAGAAAAGAAAATTTGTTTATTCGAAAAATTACAAATAGGACATAATTCCGTATACGCTATACAGTATTATTATCCAGATGATGATCGCTGATCTAAACTAAATTCGTAGGCCATTGATAGTTTGGGGGTCGTCTTATAGGAGAGATATAAGCTAAAACTATAAAACTTGGACGAAAATTTATACCTCGTCTTATCTGCCGAGATATACGGTAAATAATTTTAAGGCTTTTAAGTAATTTTTTGTCAAAAATAGAAATTAATCGTGCAATTTTATGTCGTATTAAACGTAACTTTTTATCGTTTATTAGGGAGCGTGGCCTTGCAATTTTGCAAAAAGGCGGTACAGTTTCTTTTCCCGAATTTAATTATTTTCGGAAAGGCCTTAATTTAAATTAAATATTTAGAAGTGTAATTACATTATCGGTTTTATGTACGTTTTGTATATACTCGACCCACTTTTTGTCCGACTCGCTCCGGGTGATCAAGAGTGGCTCTAGGCAGAAAATTCTGCTCCGCTCCTAAACCAGTTTAACTAGTAACCTCGATAGAAGACTACGTTTGAAAATGGAGTACGAAACTTTGTCGTTTTTTATAGAGAGAGATTTTTAAGATTTATCGTAGCAACAGTAGCAGCGAATGAAAATATTTCATCATCGCCAACATTTTTATTATTCATCCGTAATAACCCAAAGTTATTTTGACAAAAGTCTGCAAATGCAATATAGCGCCGTTTGCTTTCGCCATCTTGTTAGGTTGCCAGACGTTCCTGTATAAGCTCGTTAAACCGTTCACCGATGCATCGGTTATGGCTGAGACCAATGCGTAGTGGAATGTATCCATTATTTATACAAAAATGATAAATAGATTCTGTTCATTATTTAAAAAGAAAAAAAAACATAAAAATTAAAATTCTTGTAATTATTTTTGTCTACAGAATGGAAAAAGCAGACTTTTATCAATGAGTAAGTTTAGTTTAATTTTTTTTAATCATTAGATGTTTATAATTTATATAAAGCTCGAATTTTACAGTGATTACAGCTGTAGAAGTCACCGAGACTGCTGCGAAGATGAACGGTGCGATATTAGTTGTCCTGGAAGAGTGGGGGTTTACTGTATCCGTAGATGTGTTAAATGCTGACGATAACATTTCGTGCATCTAACAAAGACAATAAAATATTGTTTTGGAAGATAATAAAAAGATCGTAATAATAAGCTAATTGTTTTGTAACTGTTATTTGTGAAGCAATGTATACCACAAAGCGAAGGTAGGAGGAGCAATTGATACGCTGGAGATTTTTTTGTTCTTTGCTATTTTCCAAAAAAAATTTTATAAAGCAAAAATATTTTGTAAGCGTAAACTTTCTAAATAGTCTTTATTTTGAAGTAACTGTAGTCTGCGCCTAACTACCTGTAGATCGATCCTCGAGTTGTCCTTTGCCTACACGATATGTTCTGTACTATTTGAAAAACCCTTGTTATATAGAGAAGAGTTGCAGTTTCGCTTCTTTTCGTGCGTATTTATTATTCACTCTCCAATAAAGATAATTAAGTAAGACCTCGTTTAGCTCTTCCTCCATTATTTAATGCCGATTCGATATAACGCGGTCTGCTCGAAGCCTAAAAAAGGCTAGAAATTTACGCCTATTCAAATTATCGCGGTATTTCATTGATTCGTATATAATACAATTATTCCCGAACACGAACCAATCAGCGTGACAAGACGTCGTGGATGCGATCTCCTGCTACCGACATTTGCTTAAAGAAAGAAAAAGAAAGCGACAAATGACACTAGACGACTTCGTCGAAAAAATCAAGAATTTCAGAAGAGCCAGGACCTTCGTCACAAAAATGAACTTTATTTTTCTGTGTGCGTATTTATGTGTTACGTAACATATATTATTACGTAGATTAATATAAAAATAACTTAAAACTAAAGTAAAAGTTGTTTATTTTTGGTCGCGTGTTTTCCTTTCCCTATTTACTGTGTTAAAGTGACTTCGTTTAGCGCTTTGTCGTCTATGGACGCACCCTAAGCGCTAAATGAGGTCTTACTGTAAAATAAATTTTAGTAGCCAAAAAGCGTTTTCTGAAGCAAAGGAATGAAATTAATATGATTTGTTGGAATAAAATTAAATTTGATCTTAAGTTCTCGTATCTATAAGCGTGGGCATTCGAAGAGGGAGACAAACGGAACGTTTGCCCTATCCTGGGATGAAATAGGCTAATAAATTCCACAAATTATAACCGTAAAAGTGATCGCGATACGTAACCTCACACCCTCGACTATAAGACGCTTTCTGTCTTTTGGTATTGGCGCAATACTGTATTCTATAATCTGCTTGTGAGAAACCCCAATAGTTAAATAATTAAAAAATTTATTGATGTAATTATTTGTTTTCAAGCTTCCCCCCGGGAAATTTTTCTGCGGACGCCCGTGTCTAAAAGCATTCTTATAAATACAGTAGAGCATCGTTATCAGACCCCGATCAGCCGTCACATCGGTTAACCGACCGCGTTCTAGTCGGCAAATTCAAATGCCCGCTAGTGATGTAGCGCTACAATATTTGGTTATGTCTCGGCTACTTTAATATTATTTTTGATAAATTTTTGCGTGTTTTAGCTGGCAACACTGACTCGACCATGAAAGGGAGGCCCGTATTTAAACGAGGGTTAATTTTATTTAACGACGCTATCGAATTGCCGTTTTTAAAACGTGTGCGAGATTTAGCGGCAAAAAAAAACGAGTGTCAGTTGTGAAGCAAAAGAAAATTTTGAGTTCTTTTTCTAATGTATAGGCCTACTTTATGTAAAATATGTAACCCGAATATACATATTTTCTTAGTTTTATATTTTTCAATATACGGTACAGTACTGTGTTTATTTTGTGCAAAATAAATAATTTTTAACGATACAATAGCGACGATTATTATTTTAAAAAATTTTTGTTAGGCTTAATATCGATGAAAATTCAACGCGAAGTAGGTTAATAGCGACATACTAATATACTACACTAATAATGTATTTTTTCATATTTTTCGGTTATCCGTTTTTCAATTATCCGACCAACCCCAGTCCCCGATTGAGTCAGATAATCGTTGCTCTACTGTATACAGCTATGCGTGTATTTTTCAGTTTACCAGATTCCTGCTGTTTTCCATTTTAAGAATTTTTTAGGTTGGTCCGTCCCACGTATGTTAGGTGTCGTACATCACCCGCTAGCCTCCCATTGTGGACATGGCCGAATTTGCCACGACCCGATGACTCTATATATTAAGAAGTTGGCATTTTTCAAATCGGACGCCGTATTTCGTAGGAGCTGTCATTGTTTGTAGGTTGTCGTAATCGGAAAAACAGCGTATTAACTTTAGAACTTCTGGAAGAATCGCCCACTGGATCGCTTGCGAAGCTATTATCTGAAATGTTTATTTTATTTAAAGTCAAATATGTTGTTTAAACACACCTACAATAGGTTCGAAAGTAGGGTCACTCGCCGCTCTCACGCTTTTGTCAGGATGAGGCGAGAAGACGGAGACGTAATAGGTTAGTGGTGGCAGACACAGATAGGTACACAAATGTACAGTTTTAATCGCGTTTATTTTAAAGGAAAAGTTTTCACACTTATTCGAAGCGACACTCAAAACGGACGAAAGTCCAGGCGGGAGTTGATGATTCCGGTGAATAAATAATGAATCGTTGAACGGGTGAAGACTGGGACGCAGAGACGGCGAATTCCTAGGCGTTGGGTGAGTGAGGAGAATGTGATCGATCTCCCAACGATTGCAAATCGAGAACGGGAAACACTCCCGTTCTCGATTTGCCATCGTCGGGAGATCGATCGGATCCAACGCCTCCTGGACTAACATGGTTCGAGAAGCATTAGATTACTCACAGGAGATAAAAGATTGGATATGGAGCCAAAGCATAATCTCAACGACGACTCAACAACTTGAATGTCAACGACTCGCACTTTACGTTACACGACGGCGACTTCTTTGGCACCGACGACAACTCACGACCTGCGATGGCGGCGATTCACCTTGTTCTTGGTGGTCGGTCCCTTTTATATGATCCGTGATTCGAATTGTTCGAGATCCGTACTATCTCATTGCTTCCCACTTGTTGCTAGGAGCCAAGTTCCGGTCGGAGGGGACTGGCATCTCCCTCGTTCTCACGCCAGGGCCATCATTTTCTTCCAGCATTCACTTACGAACTCCCGGGGTGATAGCCCGTAATCGAGGAAAAGAGGTTTTATGGCTCGAAAGTCGGAGCATCTGGACCGATTACTTAATTGTCGCGTAAAGTGCTTCCCTCGTCTTTCTTTTGTATAGTTAAGCTGTAAATTGCTTGTTTCATAAATTTCGACTCTTTCGTCAATCACTTTCCCAGCTTAATCTATTGCCACGACGTCGTCTATCCTACTTCGAGTTTGACAAATACATTAACTTTTACAACTCTGTTTTCAAAGAACGTGAAAAAGGAAAGACAAAAACATAAACAAGTGAAAGGGTTTCGGACCTCACAAATATTTCATACCAGGAAAAAATAGAGCTCGATTTTCCGGTGGTTACGATTATTTAACTAACAATAGTTATTTAAGCTAATTAATAAAATTCCAATCTTTTTATTTTAACACAAAGTTGCGAGTTTTAGAAATCCAAGGCGCAGGGAAGTCAACATATTTTAAAAACTAAAAGACTGGCAGCACTGTCATTTTCTTTACGACTCCTATCACTGGCGTCTAATTACAAACGATTCCGTAGCCGTAGTTCTGGTTTTTACCACGAGATGCCGCTAGTGTCGTGACGTTCAGGTAGCGTATACCTCGTATTGTACGGTGCGCTTGGAATTTTTTGTCGATATTTTAGCTTTAAAACCATACTTTATCGTCGATAGTTGGTTTCGAAATATTTCCGCAACGTTGCTAAGAAATCGTTACGGAGAATATTGCATCGGATATATCAGAAAATACTTGTTATTGCGATAAGCGCTTCTCCTCAAAAGGAAATCTTACTAACAAGCGAGTAAGACTAGAACATAGCAAATCCCGGTGGAGGAAAAGTCTATATTCTGTGGCAGACTTTACGTTCCGAAGGATTTTCTACTTTCCTTCGATTACCAGAACATTTGGAGAAAGTACCGCATTCGTACGTGGATTTGCCCGCGAAATTGTGAAGTTGGAATTCGAAAATACGAAGGGCGAGTAAATTCTGTTCCGAAATTATAAAAATGCTGTATTTAATTAATGTATCTTAAAATAATTGTTTTCGTGAATATTAACGGCTCGTTCGGTAGTAAATAAAAATATTATGTACCGTATTTGACAGATTTATACCAATGGAAAGCCACAGAGAAGTCGAGAACCAACTAAAGTTAACCGCGTCGTACTGTCTAAAAAATCGTGGAACTTTTATAAATTGTACTGGTGTGTCCCTGGCACACGGGATTATGACTACGCTCAATTCAGAAATGTACAGTACCTACAAAAGGAAAACATTCAATAACAGATTGTGTATATAAAAAGGTTGCAAATGTATAATTTTCAATAAATCTTTTTCATAAAAAAATCTTTCTAATAGATAGATTTTTTTTTCTTAGCTAACATTCGAATAAATCACTGCGGATCTGTTAAATGAAGCTACAAAAAAGTTCACTAATATTTTACTGACGATGACAATTTGTTGATGGATTTAAACTATCAAAAGACTTCACTCAAATTACGCGAGATACACTAAACTCTTGGTATCGGCCAGGGTTAGGTTTTTAAAAAACTGATGAAAACCAAATAAGGATGCCTACGGGGAAAATTGAGTTTGGTTTTGTGGAACATTTCGAAGATAAACGTTAATTGTAAAATAAAATATTGCAAATTTTCTAATATAAAACGTTTAAATTATTTCTAAAAGGCAACGAATAATTTTATTAAATGATACAAAAGAAAATAAAAACTTTCGAGTAAGAGACTGAAAATTCGGCGGAAAAATCTTGAGATTAAAAGAATTTAAGAAGGAAAGTCTACGTATTCTGTAGAATAACTTTTATAATATGCAGTATAATTTTAAATATTTTGATAAAAATAACGAACGACAGTCGTCTTTTAAAGCTACGATATAAACATTGGATATCAGACAAAAAACAAATTTGCCGTTCGAGAAACGAACGGTAGCAAATTTTGTAATAAATTAATTCCGACCGTGGTGTATTTACACCGATTGCGTGCCGTCACGTGATTCGATGAGGTGGTAGAATTACGCTTGTCCAGCTTCTTGACGTCACGAAGTAGCGACATCTCGTGGTAAAAAACAGAACTACGGCTACGTAATCGTTCTGTAATTAGACGCCAGTCTCCTATCGGCTACGCCAGGGGTTTCCAACTTTGTGCCCATACGTGCGTCCGTCGAGCTATTTAATACACCCGCGGCAAAATTTTAAAATAATAAATAAAAATTAAACATTAAAAATAAAGAAAATAAAAAGTTACCCAGATTTAAAGTCTTTCTAGATGTAGTGAGAAATTCCCTAAATTGGGCTACACTGATCACTTTCTAATTTATCACGACTATTATAATCGTGTCTCCACGGTATCTGTATTGTGTTAGTAGTATGGTATTAGTTGTAAACTCGTACTGTTATCATCACACGCTATTAGTGTTGCCACCTTTATAAAATTGCTGACCCGGACGGCAGGGGAGGTTTGTTCGAACAGAAGTTCCTGGCGCATGCGCAATGTCATTTTACAGCGCGAAAAATAACGTGCATGCTGGTTTTAAACCAGGTCGCGCGTCACACGTCAGCATACACTGAGTAACGAGGCGGAATGGCAGACGAGTTTCGGTGAGCGCGAGGTCTTTCGTTGTTCAAATGGTGTAACTTTATAATAATATCTGCAAGAATTCTGTTTCATCGTAATTTCACAATTTCTACGAAATTCCCGGACAAAATTAATAGTTCACCCGGACAGTGAATCAATTCCCGGACTGTGCTGGTGAAAACCGGACGGGTGGTATCTCTAAATACTATCGTTGTGTTGTAATTTTTGTACATAAACATTTTACCTCAAAATCGGTAATCCGAGTAAAAAACAACGAACTTATCATTTTAATAAAGTTTGGGAAGACGACTACTTTGTTATCGAAAGTGAGGAGAAATGTATTTGCTTAATACGCAAGAGTTTTGTCTCGGTGGCAAAAAAACACAACGTCGAACGTCATTACAAAACAAATCACAGTTCTTACGAGGTTAGTTATCCGCCTAAATCCGAGTTAACAAACGGAAAATTTAATCGGGATTATCTACTCGGCAAGTATTTTTTACTAGCCACGTAAATAAAAATAAAAATGGTTACATAACTCTGGATATCTTCTATTTGAAAGTTAAGACAATGACGAAAATATATACATTTTCAAGTTATTTTTTATCCATTTACCACCAGCCACAGAAGTAACAGTTAAAATAACACGAAGAAAAGCTTTACAAAAAGACAAATAATAATTAGAAAAAACTCACACGGTTAAAACAATATCAACGAAAATAGATTTTAAAAAATAGACTTGAGAATGTATATATTTTCGTCATTGTCTTAACTTTCAAAAATAAAAATGTCACTATTGCTTCCTTTACACTTTCTCATTTGTTTGCAAAAGGAAAAAAAAAACATTTTTAGAAAGTGAACTATTGATATTTAAGGAATCATTTCTAGTTGGAGGCGATTCGTTATTTGAAGGATTTTCTAATAAGCTAGAAATTATTTCAGCAATACAAGATTTGCCGTTATCAAACAATACAAGAAGAATCCGGACGATTTCAACAGATTTACAAAGTCAGTTGAAAAATGATTTGGAAGAATGTAAGTATTTCTCATTACAATTAGACGAGTCAACAGATACATCAGATACAGCGCAATTGGCTGTAATGATAAGAATGATATTCAGTGATTTTAGTATGAAAGAACTACAAGTCGACGAGTGTCGAGTTATCCGAGTGACGACTTCACCGTCTTATACTCGCGGCCCACCAAATATCTCATAATTTTTTTGTGACCCCATTTTTTAAATAATAATTCATATTTGTTAAATTATCTATAATAAATTGATTTTTTTATTATTGCTTTATTTTTTTATATAATAAATGTAAATCATAACTTTATTATTACATTATCTATTTCAATAACATTCAAACTTCAAAATTAAGCACGAAAACTCATTAATTTTTAACAAAAAATAAAATAAGAAACACGTCGATAAATCGATTCAAAGTCGATGCTGATGCTAAAACTAAAACTAAAACACCCGCAACTTGTGGTAAAGATTTTGCATATCTTTTGCAAAAATATTTAAATTCTCAAAGCCTACTATTTTTCATAATTATTTTTAAAATTCCAAGCATTGATAGTTTCTTAGAATTGCTTTGGAATAAAAGAAGTAAATACTGCGGTGTAAGTAGCATATTTGCATTTATTTCTTCTGTACTAACAAAGTTGTATGTAGAAAGAAATAAAAAAAAAACTAAATAGGAAAACTTTATCTTTCTTACTTCATTTTTCAATACGGTATTCGGTTATACATCAATTTTCTTTTTATTATATTCTGAAGGAAATTTTGCATTATTTGGCGGCCCCCGGCAAACTTCTCACGGACCTCCAGGGGGCCGCGCCCCCTGTTAAGAATCACTGCTTCCGATCACTTCTCTGTCATAAACGGCTGGCTCTTCGGTCGCATAGCGATCAAAACATTACTCTTCGGAGGAAAAAGCAAATAAGGCTAGAACCTCCATATGAACATCGACAAAGACAAAGACAATCGCTTCTCTGTCCTCTCGCTATAACAGACACTAAAACAAAGGAAACAACACACAAAAAAGACAAACTCGCGACTGTCTCGGCTACTCCTTCTATTAAATCGGCCTCTCGTCTCTCTCTTTTTTTTCTTCCGAAAAATCTCGCTTCTTCCGTTGAGCATGCGCGATCTCCCTCTCTTTCTCCTTGATCCGGGTTTTTCGGTTGTCACAGAGAATGCCCATCCCTTCTTTACCCTGCGGCCCACCCAAAGAGCTGGTTACGCAATAGAACAGGTAATCTTCGGACCAAAACATATTTAAAAAATAACTTTTCTTTCGATTCAATTTATTCACATCCTCACTTGTAGTTTCAAATTAATATGTTATTAAATTCTTCCAAAAACTAACTATACTTTTTATTTGTTTGTTTTTTTTTTTGCTTTACACGTGATATCAGTAAATACAATTTTTAATTTTATAAAAGTTTTGTTGACAGAACAGCAGAAAAAACTTACAAAACTGTTCGAAAACAGCAAAAGTATCTGCCAACCGAATTGATAAAACATCTTTCTTATCTTGTATCGGCAAGTGTGGAATGAGCTTGTAGGCTATATCGCTCCGTGGTAAAGTGCGACGTAATTGTCATGTACAGTAATAGTAATTGTATGCATTTATGATTGTCGTTACGCTAGAAATAATGCCTTCGGGGAGGTCTTTTAAAGGTAACTGGTCTCTATTCGGGCGTTACAGACGTGGAGAAAACCCGGATAACTCCACGTCCTGGCCAGGCGCTAACCCACGACCGAACTCTCTCAGCCGATTGCAGAGACAGAGATTACGTTAAACGACGTTTAACAACAGAACGGCCTATAGACGTTGGCTGGCTAAACCGCGGTTTAAAATACGTTGCAAAGACGACGAGCGTCTATTTCTAAACGCCCTCTACACGAACTTCGGCAAAACATTGGTTCTTACTTTCTTGGTCATTACTCCCCTGATTTAGGAATCGTTCGGCCAATAGGGGAAAAAGTGATCACGAGACATAGGTGTCGCGCATATCGATACGGTTGTAAACAAGCTGTTCCGTTCGAAAGGATAGCTTACTTTATAATAAAGGAAGAACGAAAATATTTTTTAGGAAGGTTAACAACGGTACAATTAAAGGAAGAATTAAAAAAGTACAATGCCAAGTTAGCTGGTAGAAAAGCCGATTTAATAGAAAGGTAAGTTAAAATAATCTACATCTATATTTTTATCGTTAATTATTACATTTATAATTTCAAGTCATTATAACTATTACATGATAAGGTAACTTACCAGTAGATGAAAGTTTTAAGAATAAGATTTCACAAAATGCACATTTTTCGTCGATAAAAACATTTAAAGATCAGTAAAGTTCTCATTGATTCCTTTCACATTTGTCTAACAATACGTACGGCCGATTGCAGAGACAGAGTTTACGTTAAGCGACGTTTAACAACAGAACGGCCTATAGACGTTGGCTGGCTGAACCGAGGTTTAAAATGCATTGCAAAGACGACGACCGTCTATTTCTGAACGTCATCTAAACGAATCTCGGCAAAACATTGGCTGTTACTTTCTTCGCCATTACTCCCTTGTTTTAGGAGTAATTCAGCCAATCAGATTATTCGTGTGACGTCAGAAACATGGCGACTGTGTCGAAAACATGTAGGAACTTTTCGGAAGAAGAAAAGAACGTCCTGGTGGAAATTATTAAAAATTATCCCGTAATTGAAGAGAAGGGGTATGATAACCGTACAATAGCGTCAAAAAAAACCGCATGGGAGAAGATTCAAAACGAATTCTCTTCGTCATTTCCATGTAGAGCAGCTCGTACAATAGCACAATTGAAAGGCAAGTATGAATGTAAAATATTCATTTCAGATTATAAGATGTTAGTTAATACTATTTTAACATTAATAATATCAAAGTAGAATAATAATTCAAAATTTTAATAAAAAGAAAATAGAAAGTTACGATTATTAATCACCTAAATTAAATTTATTACAATGAAAATTACTTTGTACAATCTATATTTATGTGAAATAGTAAGGAGAAAAAGTCCGAATTGTAGAACTCTATTCTGAATCAAGATTTCATATCCTACTAATCCCTACTTCTATTTATTAGATTAATAGATTATGTAAATATACAAATATTAAAATAGCATATTTAATTTAAGAAAAATTTACTAGAAAAGTATATCTTATGATCTATGTTATAGGTTGCTGGAAGCGATTAAAAATAGATGCCAAAAAAGAGGCAGATAATAACCGACGTGCTGCACATATAACAGGTGGAGGACCAGCACCATTATCATTGAATCCCTCCACACAAGTGGTTTTATCTGTTTTGGGTGACAGTATTGAACCATTACCCAATCCAGATGATCCACCATCGCCACTTATCGTTACATATGAAAATATTGAATCACTTACAGATACAAATGAACACTCTAATTCAGCAATATTTTCACCTGTAGTGATAAGTGATGTAGCTGTCAGGGAAAATGTGAACGTGGCAGATGATCCACCACCACCCAAAAGACAACGGTAAATAATATTCAGATAAAATAATACTAAATATTAATAATTACTTTTTAAAAAATAATGATTTATATTATATTTATAGCATTAATTCATTAGAGAAAGCCCAAATCCAGCTAATAGAGGAGGGCATAAAAACAGAGAAAATGAAACAAGATACAGAGAATATAAAACAAGATACAGAGAGGAAAAAGCAAGAAGCAGAACAACTTAACATAGAGTTATTAAGATTAAAAAAGTTGAAACTTCTGCAAGAACTAAAATTATTAGAAAATAACTAAATGTATTTAATAAATATTAAAACGGCCCTTTTCAGGGCCAACAACTTTAGTTAAGAGTGGTCATATCATATTAATAAACAATTAGATGATGGGAGAATATCAAAGAAAAAATATAAGAACATAAAGATTATAATTATCATGACTAGGGCGAGATGTCATCATTTTTAACTGTCATGGTGGCTTTTTTGAATGTTTTATTGAATGTTATATAAACATTTTCAACAATGCCTGATGAAACTGTACTTAAGGAGCAAGAAATACATAAAATTTATTATTTGAGTGGTTCAGGCAAGTCTCTGAGACAAATTTCTGTTGCTGTAAATAGATGTACGAATGCTATTCAAAATGTTTTCCAACAAGGTAAAAATTATGGGCAAAAAAGAAAGTCAGGACAGCCTAAATGTTTAACATCAAGAAATGAGAGAGAAGTTCTTAAGCTTATAATTAATAAAAGCAACCTGTTAACTGCCAAACACAAATCAATGCATTTAAACTGGGCTAATGACAAGATGAGATGAACTGAAGAATGGTTAGAAATAATGTTTAGTGACGAGAAGAAGTTTAATTTAGATGGCCCTGATGGGTTTTCATATTGGCATAATTTAAGAAGAGAAAGCAACGTTAAAATAAGCCAGCAACAAGAGGCTGGGTCTGTAATGATTTGGGGTGGTTTTGGAGGTGAGTGGAATGGATGGAGAGGTAAAACTGATTTAGTAATTGCTGACAAAAATATGTTTTAAAACATATAAAACTGTTTTCTATCAAAAAGTTTAAATAAATTTTGAAAAATCACAAAATTTATGGTGTTCCTTATACTTTTGTAACAGAATGTAGAACAGATTAAAAATCAGTAATAAAATATGAAAATTCCATATTGTAAAATATCTAAGTAATATGCTAAGTCCAAAATGTAAGTTTTAAACAAAATTTTGAAATTTGTAAATAAAATGAAGACATTAATTTATATTTTTAGCTCAGCTTTCTATGAATAAATTCTATAATGACTTTAAAACTGTTTTTAACCACATTATCAGATTTATGTTGACATTTTATGTATTTAATTTTAGTGTAAAATAACCAAATATATGGTAGAACAAACATTAAACATAGAAATCATAATTTAAATCTTTTTGAGGAAATATGGATGAATAAAACAATTGTATGAATGTTTATTTAATTTGTTACATAGGTTATGTTAAGAAATATTTTTATTTAAAATGAATAAAAAGAGAATTATTTTGTCTGTGATAGGCTCACTCTTTATCAAAATTGTATGGTCCTGAAAAGGACCTTTTGTGAAATTTCTACAGTACTGTTTCATTTAAGTGAAATGTTGCAGTACAATAGATCTTCGAAGAGCAGACCCTGAACTTGATTGCTCATTCATTGTTGAACTTTCTTCCTCTCTCTCTTCATTTGAATGCTCAATCAGAAACTCCTCCTCTTTAAAATCAATGGCCCAATTATGTAAAATTGCAGTGGCTATTATTATATTGAGTGTGTTGTCTAATTTCGTTCTTAGACAACTTCCTATGCAGGGAAATCGTCTTTTCCACACCCCAAATAATCTCTCCACGATATTTCTTGCTCGTGAATGAGCTTTGTTGTACCGTCTTTCGCCGTGATTCTGCGGATGTAGAAATGGGGTCATTAAGTACGGCAAACAAGGATAGCCACTGTCACCAACAAGATATCCATTACAATATCCTTGGTGAAGTTTTTCTTTAATACTGCTGTTTGAAAAAATTCTGCTGTCATGTGTTGAACCTGGCCACCGAGCAACAATATTCCTAATTTTCATTTTTCCATCACAGATGACCTAAAATATACATTTAAACATGCATCAATTATATATTTTCATTAAAGTTATCAGGTTGAGATATCAAAGATATTATTTGATATTTTTATTTTCATGTCAAAGAAAATCAAGAATATAACTGTTCATAACAAGGCATAACAATTTAAAATGTTAGAAAAATATATAGGCCATTGCATACTTAATAGTCATTTAAGCTACAATAAATTAGTTACAAAAATATTTGTGGAGAACAATAAAATTGTATTTTATTGAAATTTTACTTAAATATGTTATTTTCTTAACCTCATAATTAAGTAAAGATGATGATATATGTAAATAATTCTCACCTGGCAGTTAATAGAATAATAGGATTTTCTATTATAAAAAACTTGTGCTCTACTGCTGTCAGGACACTGGATAGGTATATGGGTGCAATCAATTGCCCCAATTATACCAGGAAAGTTATCTTTCGACAATACCGAAAAATCATGTTTAACAGATGGAAGTTCCGATTCTGTCGGAAATACAATTTCGGCATTCTTCAAATGAACCAATGCCTTTGAAACGTTTTGGATGGTTCTGATAAGGATATAACGATAATTAATAAAAAATGCAATATATAACTTATACAAACGTTAAATAAGACCTCATTCTTATAAACGTCTCTAACACTATACAAAACAATTTTTTAAATTTATTTAATAATAGTTTGATAGATACCTGCATACAGTAGAGACGTGAACTCCGATAAGATCACCGGCTACCCTCTGGTAGCTTCCGGTGGCATAAAATCGTAATGCCGTCAATAATTGTTGCTCGGTAGTTAACGGCAACCCTCTTCCATCTAGATGTTTAATTTCGTCGCCAATACGATTTAAAATGCGAACGAATCCAGATTTAGAAAATCTATACCGAATTCGAAATTCGTCTTCGGAATAGATTTCCATAGGATTATTCCGATCTCGCATTACCCTCTCTCTTCGTAATTGCCGAGATGAATAATGTTCTTGATTCGTCCCGTTCGCAAGATGTATTAAATTCAGAATATCCATTATAATACGACCAACAAATGAATATGGCGTCTTATACTCAAGTAAAACGCTCTCTAAACCTGCTATCGAGGGAGTCTAGAAAGTAGGTCAAATAACTTGTTTCTAATCGCTGTCTACATTGTGGCAAGCGTGAAACTCTGTCTCTGCAATGAAATTTTTCTGACCCGCGGTCTACCCGATCTGTAAACCGCCGTCGGCCTCTAAACGTTGTCTCTGCAATCGGCCCATAAGGTCAAAACTTTAATTAAAATAAATTTTTTTTTCCTTTGGAATATGGTCATGTACCGAGCCTGATATATTATAACCAATTTATATCAGTATCTGAAATGTTAACTGTACCAATAGGTTATCACTGTAATTTAGAACAACAATCAATACAAACAAAACTACTTTCTATGAAGTTCTAAGACAATATAAGAGATATATATCTTAATCTTTTACCAAGAGAAAACAATATTTGGAGTATTTAAAATAAATATAATCAAAATGTCTTTTTTATTGGTCACAAGTCATCTTGTTTCAATAATTTAATGCAATAAGACTAATTTCTTCACCAATAAACTTTTTGTACAAGTGAATTTTTGCCCATTTCCTTTTACTAAATCTGGCATACACTATATATATTGCCATATTTAGGTGCTTGTCAATACTGTTCAGTTACCTTATACTGTTTATTTTTATATTATATGTAATATATTAAGGTAAGAATATAATATATAATAATAATTTTTGCCTTTCCTGTCAATGAGACAGAAAAAACTAAATAAAATATTGGTGATCATATGTTAACTAGTTATTAAACTTGTTTACAATAATTTTCAGGTTACTGGCATATGAGAGGAATCAGGAAACTCATAATTTTTCTATAACCTGTGATAGCTCTCCTGAACTCAAACTTCCTGATTCATCTGAATATAAGGATCTCTCTCCAAGTTTACAAATACCAGTTTTGACTATAGAGACAATTGATGCCTACATGGAGATGTCAGATCAAAGAATGCCACTGTCTGCTGTGCAGATGTATTTTAATGAATTCTTATTAATAATAAGAGGAACAAAAGAGAAACATTTTTTTATATTTTAAAGGTAATGTAAAATCTGAATTAATCAAGGGGAACAGATTTACACAGATTTAGTAATTACAGATGATGGGGTTATAGAAAATGTACAGCAGGTAAAGGGCCTAAAGCGTATTGCAAACATGTATGTGTAACACTATTGGCAATAGAAGAATATGGAAGAACAGGCACATATAAGTGTCACAAAACATGCACACAGGTTCTGCAAACATTCCATCAGCCTACCCGCCAACATAAAGGTTCCCCAGTTAAGGCTAGTGAGCTTCCATTTCATTTATTTAAGAAGAGAGGAATGAAAAGAAAATTATTGGAAGACATAAAATTTGACCCCAGACCATCTGGCAGTACAATCCCTGATTATACAAACTTTGTTATTAATTTGGCAATGAACATGCAAAGTGGTTGTGCAATACCGATATTGCAATTAAGGCAACCAGCAAACATGAGGGCTTTAGAATCAGATCATGATTATTGCAAAAGCACAATGTCCGAAATGTTTTTTAAGTGCTTTACATGTAACTGAAGCAAGTAGGGAGTACATAAAACATTTGGAAAAAGAGACCAGATTACAATGAAAAAGTGCAGTTTGGAAGAAGGAACATTTGTTGCATTTGACATCTTCAAACTTTGGAAAAGTTTGTAAATTAAAATCAACAGACAGAGTAAAATTGTGTGGCTCATTACTGTCAAGTAGGCCAATAAAAAGTAAGGCAATTTCTCACGGCTTAAGGTATGAAAAAGAAGCAATTGAAACATATTCTTTTGTAAATACTCCTGTGAAAGAATGTGGCATGTTTCTTCATTCAAAATACCCATTCTTAGCTGCAAGTCCAGATGGGCTAGTGGATGATGATAAAATATTAGAAGTTAAATGTCCTTACTCCAATTTTAAACTTCCTGTGAATGTGCTAAAGATACCATATTTGGAATGTACTGATGACAAAATTACTTTAAAACGGAATCATGATTATTTTCATCAAATCCAAGGACAATTAGCAGTGACAAATAGACAAGTTGCTCATCTGTTTATTTACACAAAAAGTGACTTCAAAGTTTGTATCATTCCAAGAGATAATAAATTCATTGCAGACATGATTGAAACACTAATTATGTTTTTCCATGAGCATATTAAGCCAGTTCTTTTTTAAAAAAAATGTTTTATAAACATTAAGTTTATAAAATAATTGAGCTAATTGTTATTTTACAATTTGAGTTTATGTAAAATTTTTCTAGATGGTGTATAGTGTGAATTTTTTTAAATAATAAAAAGAGATTTTGTTTTAAAGATTAAAATTCTTTTATTAGCTTACAAGTATTTATTCAACTATAGTACAAATTTTAAAACCACTATATTACTTTGAATTGAAGTTCCACAATGAAGACCTTACTGTGTATGATAGTATACATTCTTAATCTTAGAATTTATAAACAGACAAAAATTTAAAAATACTATAGATGGAAAACTTAAATTAGGCTAGGGTCTAGAATGGAAAAAAAATTATATACGGTATTAATAGAGAGCTAGACTAACAGTGAAACAAATTAAGAATCTCTGCCAACAATGCATGGTCTAAAATTGCATAACATAAAACATATAAATATAATTTCACTGCCAAGTTTCGTTACTGCCGGATGCATGTGTTGCCTCAAAATTTTATATGTACAGTACGTGAGTACGAGCCATTCCTATAATACGTTCAATATGTATTCTTTTACTAGATGTTTTTCTGTCTCGAGATGACAAACTGCTGCTCAGCTGTGCTTTTCCTCTCATAAAAGTGGGTATATTTACCACAACTTCTTTAGTAATTAGTTATTCCTGAATGTTAAAACCTCTATCAGCCATTACCCAGTCTTAAAATAATTATTGGATTTTCGTTTAAAGAATTAACAAATCGTACTTTAGAACCGACAACGTATCGCTTAGTCTGTTTACAACCTCGTCGATACTAGCGCCGCGTACGGAGTAGATTTCACTTTTTTCCCCTATCGGGTTATTCGTTCGTGACGTCAGAAAAGGTCGCCAGCTATACTCCGACAGCTTCCGGAAATGAGGCAGGATGGCCGAGCGGTCAAGGTGGCAGCCTACCGCTCTGGGGGACCCGGGATCGAATCCGAACGGGTCGAATAATCCCCAGCAATTTTTCGGGGGTGGTCCGTTCGGATATGTCGGGCCCCGTCCCTCACCACCCGGTCGCCCCATTGTGGGCCTGGCCGAACCAATAATTGGCCTACTAAAAGAGGCCGTCTTAGTGCCCACAGGGCGGAAAGAGTTTAAAAAAAAGGCTTCCGGAAATAAAATCTTAAGGCCGTCAACAACCATTGTTCGGCAGTTAATGACGACCATTTTCCATTTCGATATTTAATTTCGTCGCCAATACGGTTTAAAATACGAACAAATCCATATTTAGAAAATTTATATCGATTTCAAAATTCGTGTACGGAATAGATTTTTAACGAATTATTTCGACATCGTATTACTGTCACCCTTCGTAACTGTAGAAATAAATAATTTTAAATATTTTATTATTACTATTATATATATTTTTTTTATTTCTATAAGATTTCCGTAATTATTAAAATTGTCTCGTTTGTTTAACAGAACGTTCTGTAACTACAATGACCCCGAAATGCATTAACGTTTTATAACCGTCACGATACTCGAATTGTAAATAAATGCATCAAATTTAAATTAATTGTAGTTTTAAGTCTTCTCCCATTTGAATATCGAAATTTGAACATTTAAAACAAATTTAAAGTATTTAATTTTGTTATTTTTGCTCCAAGCAATTAATTAATGAATAATTTTGTCGGTTCGTACATTTATCAAAGGAACATATCCATTTTTTATCTAAACTTTTCCACCAATAAAACTACAAAAAGCCCTCTAAACCTGTTGTCGAGCGAGTCTAGAAAGTAGGTCAAATAACTTGTTTCTAATCGCTGTCTACATTGTGGCTAGCTCGAAACACTGTCTCTGCAATGAAATTTTTCTGAACCGCGGTCTACCCGATCTGTAAACCGCCGTCGGCCTCTAAACGTTCTCTCTGCAATCGGCTGTCAGCGTTCGCTTGAACGGAACCGATTGGCCACTGCTGGGCCAAACATGATTCCTCCGCAGAACGACTTCAGCGCCAGCTATCGGGTACCCTCTACATTAACTCTAGAACATAGCTATGGGATCAGAAACTTGTATCTGTCGACTCTGACACGAATTCCGAGTTTAAATAGTCGTTACTATTTTAAAATTTAGATTGCTCATTTTAAAAGCAATCGATTTTTACCGAATAGCTATTAACATTAATTAATCGAATAATTTTCAGAAGCAATTTTATTATTTATCTCAATAGTTTAATCGGAATATATTCACAGTAGCGCAGTTTCAATAAGTTAAATACAATTTTATTATTTAGAGTTAAACGAAAAAGCGATGCAATTTATAATGTCTAGGGACATAATCTTTATCGCCGAGATAAATGTTCTTATATAATATTTCATTAAAATAGTGAACAAAATGTACTGCCCGTAACGAAATTTCGGCTGACGTTTGTTAAATTTTTAAAAAAATTATGAATCAGTTTTACTTTCCACACTTAATCCTGTGGATAATTCTTACGAGAAATGTGTAAAAACTTTCATGATAGTAGGAAGTTGGTTTAAAAATACACCAGAACCTTCGGAAGATACAGGCATTTACTTTATTAACGATATATAAATTATTTCGAGGAAATATTTTATCAAACGTTCGAGTATTTTACAAAGAAATTAATAATTTAGTTATTTAGACTTTAATAAATATAAAAATTTAAAAGAAATTTGAATAATAATTTTTAACTTTCATTTCCAGCCGTGCAGGGGGCGCTGTCGCCGACGTCGGTCGAACGGTAAGGGTGTGTTATCGTGTTTTTAATCCACGAACAATGACGTTTTTGTTCTGGTTTGTCAGCACGTGTGGACTGTTGGGTGCTTGCATACCGCTTCTTGTCAAAATGATTCTTCAGATCATAACGAGCGAAAGAGAACTGGAAAGTAATTTACGAAGACAGGTGTGCGACTTGAAAGCCGAACTGGGAAGCATCAACATGGTGGACGAATTCGCCAAATACGCTAAAATTCAACGCAAGATTAACAAAGTGACCGACGAATTATCGCATCAAGCGCAAGTTCGTTCTACTTACACGTTTAAAGTCAGGATAATAGTAACGGTTGTACTTTACGCCATTATGGCTTGCTCTCTGCTCTATCTGATGATATATTATAATTCTGTACCCATCCTGCAACTGCCCAGCAAGTGGCTCTATCCCCTCAATCGCTTCCTGGCTCTGCCGTCCGACGTGCCGGACGGCATCGGGATACCGGCCTGGCTCCTGGTCTGCAACACCGTGGGAAGAGTGGTGGCCAAGTACTTGGACTGATTCGCCGGAATCTCCGGAGACCGTTTGCCCGGCGCGACGACGGTTTCGAATCTACTGCGTTAATTTATTCGTGTTAGGCCGATGGGGATCCGGCGGAGAGCGAGGATACCCGGCGAGAATTCTGCGGACGTCGCGTCCGCTCGCTTTTCGTTGTATTACTGTCTATTTTTGTCGAGTGATTAGATGTACGGAGATTTAAAGGACGACTAAAATGCGTGTGTCGATCTCCACGATTCTTGCATTCGTTTCCGGTTCCGGTTTTAAATTTTTGTGGGTGGACGGGCAAAAGACGACTCGACCTCGTGGCGGAGAGCGATTCCGGTCCGTCGAAGCTACGGCGACGTATTAGTTTTTACTAATCTCGTACTTGCGTTCGTCGACGGAAGTAATCGGTGCCGTTTTCTCGGGACGTTTTGCTCGAAGAACGTCGAACCCGTCTATGCAAAAATATTTGCGTCTTAAATAATCCTTCCTTAAAATGATAAAATAATGTCTGTTATATAAATTTTTAAAATGATACGAAATTTAATTTGCATAAAACAATTCTTTTATTGGTTGTGTGGACCTCTCGCCTTCGCCTTCTCTCCGTCTTTCGCTATTCCTTATTCGTTGTCTTCTAATCTATAATTATGCATTTAGTAGCATCGTTCTTTGCATCACTGTCTTGTGGAAAAACACGATCTATGTAATTTACACTTATTCGTTGGTTAGAAAAACTAAGGCATTTTCAGAGATATTCAAAATTTCAAATTAGCATTTTCATCCAAAAACAATTTTAGGATGGATGAAATTGCTAATTAGTAATAAGAAAGATAATTTTGATATATTATGCATATTTTTGACGGTCTATTATTTAATTCTTCACCCAAAAACCTAATAACCGGTGCCAGTCCACTTAAATTATATGGCAAACGTTTTTGGACACTTCACTGTGACCTTCCTCAAGCCTTCTAATCTTCTTACAACGAATTTTCGAACAATCGAACTCCTATTTCCGCTACGCACGTGCCAACCGAATAAAATTAAAAAATTAAAAAATTAAAACAACTCAAATTCAAACCGTTCAACTATCTTCTGTAAGATAGTTCGAACGGTTTGAATTTGAGTTGTTTGATTTTTTAATTTTTTAATTTTATTCGGTTGGCACGTGCGTAGCGGAAATAGGAGTTCGATTGTTCGAAAATTCGTTGTAAGAAGATTAGAAGGCTTGAGGAAGGTCACAGTGAAGTGTCCAAAAACGTTTGCCGTATAATTTAAGTGGACTGGCACCGGTTATTAGGTTTTTGGGTGAAGAATTACTTACAATCCGGTGTTTTAGTAGGAGTTTATTAGTATTTGGTCTATTATTTAATCGATTCGTTCTTGGCCCCGGAATTTCTGTGCGCGCTAATTCTAGTTATTTGTACGATCTCTTCCCTTTGCACTCGTTTTAATATTTTCGAATGTAGTTAGAGGTACTGTACCTTAGCATCGTCGAAAAAAATCATTAGAGCCGTTCTTAATCTTCTAGCTGCGGTAAAGCAGAATCTTTCGCCGTATCTCGAAACGAACCGTCGTACGTTACGTTCGAACTCGGGGAAATCGCGACGTGTCGATCGGTTCCGTTTCCGATCTGTCGTCTGCGTACTCTTTAACTAGAAGATCTGGGTCGCAATCTCGCGTATACAAATTTTGTGACAGTACATACAATGGAAATGGGGATCATACATGCCAAAAAAGAATCTGATACTACTAATACAAACTTATAGTACAATGTCAATAAATCTTTAGATCTGCTCTAAGAATAATAATCTTCCAATATTTCGTAACAAACTCCATTGGATGACAATATCCGACCGAAGTTTTAAACACGAGGCATGTTTCTAATCAAGATGCATTCTTATAGGTTTATCAGTATTTTTACATATAAAAAGTAAATACTTTCAGTGAAAAAACAAATATATTTATTTGTTTCAATTACAGTTCGTATAATTTTGATAAATGTGGTTTGTTTAAGATTCTTTCACCCAGCTAAATATCATATTTACTAATTAAATTTATATAATAAGTTGTGAAATAAAACAAATTATTTGATCTCATTGATTTTTATGTATAAATTGTAGATAGTTATCTTCCTTGGCCGTTTAATTTTTTTCAAATTTCTCTCTCTGCCCAGCAGTTACCGAGAGGATCTTTTTGATTGTATTCGTCGTGGATCTGGCCGGGCCTGCAATGGAGGTTGCCGGGTGGGGAAACGTTGGGCCCAATATATCTAGCATGGACCAGCCTTGAAAAATTCCAGTGGTGTTGCCAGAATTTGGAACGGTAGGCCGACACCTTAATCATCTGGCCTTAAATTACAATAGATAATAAATAGTAAACAATGTTTCTGGTCTTTGTAGAAATTTATCAGTAATTGAATTATTATACACTATTATTGTTACAGTAAGATCTGTATTAACATGAAATTGAAATCAAGTACATATCAAGCTTGAATAATCTTATTCCAGTTTGCTATCACCTTTTCAATTAGAACAGTTGAAACACTATAGTTGTTTACAAAATTTATCAGATGTGCTCAGAATTAGTACTTAGGAAATCAGTTATCCTTAATCCAACTAAACCGGCAAAACATTTTTCTACAGCTCTGTTACATTAATTGAAAGTAATCTTCATAAGCACACGCATTGCAGACATCCTACATTTTCAGCAGAATCATCTCTGAAAAGTGCTTTTACAAGGGTTACTTTTTCAATCTCCACTAATGCATGAAAAAAAATTGGAAGCGTGTGAGACAGGGTGCACACCTAGTGAGTGGTATTCCCTCACCACTTAGCATTGCACCAAGCTATTTTAGACATTTGCTACTGCACAGTAAACACAAACACGGTGCCACCAATCCAGTTTTCTGCCAAGAGTAAAGTACAAGCAGTAATTTGATTTCTACAGGCCAAAGGGCTGAATAGAGGTGAAATTCATCAAAGGATGTATAATGTGTATGGTGAGAACCTCGTGAGCTACGAATGCGTGCGTGAATGGTGCAGGAAATTCAAACCAGGATGTGACAACGCTCACGATGAGGGCGGTCAAGGGAGGAAGTGTGTGACGACCGACGATTTGGTGGACAAAGTGGATCGATCGGTGCGAGAAAGGTGTCGGTTTGCAATTTCTGAGCTCGGTGAGGAGTTTCCTCAAATTTCAAGCTCCACTCCGTGTACTGCCGACCGACGGTGTTAAAGGTTAGCCGAACGGCCCGGCGGCAATGTTCTTCGACATGGGTATACAAAAGCTGGTGTCACGGTACGACGTCTGCCCGAATCGAGAAGTCAATTATGTGGAAAAATAGGTGAAGACTAACTACCTGCTACAAATAAAGTGGTTTTGTTCTTTTTTATTCTGGGTCAGTGGAGGTTGAAAAAAAACAACCCTTGCATTTTATAAAATCCAGCCTAATTTTTTGTACTCACATTTTGACAAAGATTTACTTTGTGTAAATTTCAACATATTAACAAAATATATGATTTTATAAAGTCATTACTGTTATATTTTTAATTCTGTGCTGGAAGCACTGAGTTTTTGTTCAGTCTGATATAATAGGTATGGCTAAGTCCATATAGAGTATACAACAAAGGATGATGCCTGATGTCTCTAGTTTGAAACCATCAAAACATTTGAGAATTTGATTATGCAACCAATTGTTTGTGGCACTCTATTCGGAGTGTAGTAGAGTGCTACGAGCAATTGGTCATGTAATTGTTTATTGTCTGTTTGTGTGTATTACGATAAGTGCTAAAGCAGAATGATTATGCAAACAACTATACAAATTCTTCTTTTTCTATAATTTTAAACTATTACGATTTAATGTTTCATCCATCAACTCCAACATCCAAAGGTTTAGGTTTACGACGACAACTGTGTATATTTACATGTATATATTGTAAAGAATTAGTCAGTTTGAGGATGTGTAAAATTGGAAATTAACGTTGAAGTAAAAGTATTTGGTGATGGAAGTGTTATACATTACTAGTTAATTTGTAGCACAAGAGATATTGAAATGTTATGCTATTCTGAAATGCATGTGCAATAAAAATGTACTGTAGTTAATATTTGTCATTGTTAACCTTTGGATATTGAATTATTGGATGAAACATTCAACCATAATAATTTAAGATTATAAAATATAGAATAAGAACAAAAAACAGCATCCTGGATTCACAAAAACTATACAAAATGTTTAATTATGTTGTGAATCACAGAGGTGACAAATAAGAGAGGCAGACCACACAAGGAATGGTGTAGAAATAATATTCAGGAGCTGGTTCACTGTGCTCTACAAATGGTGAGATAGGATAGCAAAAAATAGCATCAGATTCCAGTGGACACTACTCCCACGGAATGACGATATTGTGAATAGAAAATTATTGTATTTTAAAGATTTATCATAGATTTTGCAATATCCAAAATGAAGTTTTATCTATAGAAACTTCTTAAAATTTTATTTGTAGGCCTATGTTGTAATTTTGTTATCACATCTTATATTTTAATGCCACAGATATTTATAATTTAACTGAACATTTCTTGGGAAAATACAACTTGGAAGTACTTTTTGAGAATCTCATGTAAAAATAACACTGGTTATTACAAGAAACGTGATTTATTTGATTTATAAAAATTGAGAAAACTACATTTTCAATTAATTTTGAATTAGTAAAAGATTTCCTTTAATGACGTTTTTCATACAAAGTGCTCTTTGACCAATTCAATATAACTCGCTTTAATCAATCAAAATGTTTTCAGCTTCTGGTTGGTGGCAAAAATTAGTTTTCACGATGGCACATAAGTGTTGACAAGGTGGTACGTTAGCCAGTACATCATGATCGGCTGTACGATGCAGATGCCGAGCAGAACGTACGTGCTCATTCTGCTACTTCCTGCATAATGACCAGAACTCGAGTGAGCCAAAATCGATACGTGAAGTGTTTTAAGCTACGAAAAAGAAAAATAATTTTAGAATAAATCTAAGAAAATTATAAAAATATATGAACAAATGCACTCACCAGAAAATAACCAAGAGACAGACTACTGTAAAGAAGAACAGCAATATATCCTATAGTTTTGAAGAGAATACTAGCTAACAAAGCTACTATCATACTAGAAAATAGTAAACGAAATAAATATATATTTATAACTCAAATTGTTAAAAATAAAATCTCAGAGCTTGCTTACCATACAAATTTATAACTACAAAAGGCAAACCAATCAAATATCTTTAATGTTGAAGATATGTTGAAAATGTATAAACAGAGCATAATAATTAAAATTTCACATATCAGCCACACTAAGACCGAACTGGCTTGCATTCCGAGTTGTTCGGGAGTAAACCTGTAAAGACAATGGACAGAAACTTCGTTATTTCTCGAATTAAAATTGTGCATTTTTTGCATTTTATCATATTTCTAACAAACCTATTTTGCATTCCTAATATATATCCAGCAGTCAGAACGTACGTCACAAAAGCCATTGCTGTAACGAATAAAAATACAAAAATATTGAGATTTAATCTATAAATAAATTTGATTGATCTTAATAACAATTAAAGTTTATTCTCTTGTAAAGAATTATATTTTAAAAAAATTCATACATTAGAAGAATTAAAATCAACACTGGAAAGTAATCAGATTTATTCTTAAACTTAGTCAAAAATTTTATTTCTTTATGTATTTTGTTATCACAAAACAGCTGAAAACAGAAACGGACATATACCAAAGTCTGACATCCTATCTCCACAAAGGATATGAGTCCGAGTCAAACCATACATAAAAAACTGGCACACAAACTGAAACTGTATACTAAACAAACAACTTGACACCTAAATGCGAAATGCTGGAATTTGCATTTAGGCATCAAGTTGTTTGTCTGAGACAAACTTTGGAAATTTTCACATATAAACTATGAAAATTTCTGAAGTTTAACTTGTACATCAAATACTGTCCTTTACCATCCACAACTGCAATGGAGACTGGGGATGGCAAAGCCTGCCTTCTTTCATACCCAACTCGTGTCAACTATGAAAAAAGGCATTTGTAAAGCCCTCTAAGAACTTAATTTAACCGTCACAGTTTAATTACATTTTTTAATTAGCTTAATGACATAATATATTATATTATTAAAAGAACAAGAAAACTATTTTAACACAAAACATGTTGCATCTTATGTCAAAGATGCAATTTACAATCATTTATACTGCATTTACTCACATATAAGATGAGGTTTTTATTCATTTATCACAGCTTCAAATTCCTACATCACTGAGCAAAAGATTCTTTGTGTTTTTGCATTTTTTATCAGATGCTTACCCTCCTGTATTTAAATGTAAGTATTTTATCTGGGTCGTTTGAATCGTTCTTGTATATTGTCAGGAGTAAAGATGAATAGCAGTAGGAAAAGCAAAGCTTTTGAATTTAATTCCAGATTGAAATTTCAAAATCACATGGGAACCCCAATATAAGTTTTAATCTATTCTCACGTGAAAACGGATGATTATTCAGAAACCAGAATTCGGAGAAACTCGTAAGTGTAATCGACGGAGAGTGGATTCGACTGTTAAGAATTGGCACAAAAAGGTTCCTGACCGTCCAACTTTACGTGAACAAATTATGTTGTCGATTTTATGAGATTTTTCCTTAGAGTTTAAAATGCTAGTCATTTTTTCCGGGACAATGTGTACATTTATGTTCATTTGATATTTTACTTGTGATTAAATGAAATAAAATTAGAATTAAAGAAAATTACATTTATTAATACATTTTGTCACACCTCATCCTATATGTGAGTAAATACAGTAATTCTTTTGTTTTTTGTTAACAACTTATCATACAAAGCACATAATAATAATAATAATAATCGTATTTTCTCATTTCCACTTACATGGTATATAAAGATCGGGAGCATTAACGTCATATCTAGGTTGAATAGGTTCGTCTTGGTTATAATGCACAGTCCAATCCTAAAAAATAAAAGGCATACTCATTCTGAAATTAAATTTAATAACAGTCATCATATTCTATAAGTAACAGATATGTAATATCAATGGTGTGGCTTCTTTATATTGTTTAAAAATCAATTTCTTTAAAAAAATCTTTCTTTTTAAAAAATAATTGATGAAACTTCACAGTTAAGAATGATAAGT
This sequence comes from Centruroides vittatus, assembly GCF_030686945.1. Lineage (NCBI taxonomy): Eukaryota > Metazoa > Arthropoda > Arachnida > Scorpiones > Buthidae > Centruroides > Centruroides vittatus. The sequence goes on along the minus strand of NW_027122479.1, from coordinate 1,113,071 downwards.
TCAACCATTGTTATTTTATCTGGACCGCATTTCATCAGAGACGAGGGGACAAACATTAACACCTTGTAACTGAATGTCTAAATGTAAAAAAAAGAAATGTAACACCTGATGAGGGGTGCAAGTTAGACCAAAAGATTGTTGTTCTTTATTTTACTATGCATTTTGGGTGCAAAGATAAAACCCAGTAGTCTTTCTCTGATGAAATGTGGTCCAGATAAAATAACAACGGTTGAACTTATCGTTCTTAACTGTGAAGTTTCATCAATTATTTTTTAAAAAGAAAGATCTTTTTAAAGAAATTGATTCTTAAACAGTCATCATATTCTTTGTTACTTAAATTACTTTAACAAATTCATGTAAAGCCACTCTTTTAATGCATAACAAATTAAATAAATTCTTAAACTTTCAATGATAATAAGAATAAATAAATTCGTATTTCATAAAAATAAATCATTCAATAGAATAATTTAAGCCATTTTTTAAAATTTCTAAATTCAAAAATTGATAAAACAAAGATTTTGAGACATTTTCTGGATGTACTCAATCCAAACAAAAATATCTGATGTATAAAAATTACGCCAAGTAAAAATTTATGACAACTTAGATGACAGTCAAAATTTATTTTAGCAGTTTTTCTTTGGTAAAGACAAGCTTGGCAATTGGAGCGGTACTCACAATATTTTTATTTGTATTTTTGTTTTCTACATTTTACCTCCAAATGCCAAGTGTGGGATATGCTGAGGGCCACTGGGTTAATCCCTTCTCACCACTTGCCGGCACGGGCTGGTAAAGCCCGATCTCCGTGTCTGGTCGGATGGTGTTAGGAGGGCTAAACTTTGAGTGGGGAGGTTGCATGGGTAAGTCGACGGGTGTTCTTTTGGTCAAATAGACAGCAGACAAGTTTAACAAATAAAATAAAAGTTTATTATATAACTAACCCTATGATACAATTCTATTAATTAGGCTAATTTCTACAGAATATGCAATTAGATGCGATTACATATACTCCCTTCGAGTGGAGTGGCAAAAGGTTTCTATTCAAGCTCACAAGGCAAGTGTTGACCTATGGACCTAATTTGGGCGCTAAAGTCGCAGAGAGAGAGTTTACAATAATCTACTGGTACCTCCATATTCATTAATCGATTAAATGACAATCATTCAATTGAAGAGAGAGGAATTCGAAACTGATGGATTGGTGTATGGGAGTCTTCTCTTTGGCAACTTGCATGGGCCGGGGCTGTCCGTTCACGAATATCCATTAAACTGGGCACCTTGTCGTCATCTTCCCTTGGCACTAATTAACTTCTGGGTGTGGAGTGATCTTCCTTCAGACGTTGTTTGGGCTGAACACCTTCCTTTTGACTTTGTATTGGACGAACACCCAGAACTTCAGTATCTCCTCCTTTTATGCTATTGAACTGGGAAAACGATCACATGATCAACTGTTGATGGAGTCAAAGGTTAATTCCCACGTGCAAGCATAAGTTGCTTCCATTGACTTTGATGACATTTAATTGCAGCTGTCCCTCTTTCACAATGAGATGTTTTCTTTTTGACATCTTAGTAGTAGTGGTTTGACATATACTAATCACAAAATTGTCGAGTAAATTAAATTTGTTGTATTTATAAGTAATTTTTCAGATGTTTTATTACCAATATTGTCGCAAAGTTTTATTATTAATAATAATGAAATTAATTTCAATAGTGGTTTGACACATACTAATCACAAAATTGTCGAGTAAATAAGACATTAAAGTTTTTTCAAAAGTGAGTGGTAATTTGAGATAATATAACACTGAATTTATTTTGAAAATTTTTTTATTTTCACATTACATGAATACAGTTTGTCTAATACAGTTTATTTAAGTGTTTCCAGTTTTTCCTTCAGTTTATCTAAAGCAAGACATATTTCTGCAAGTAAGAACAGCAATATATTTTTGCAGTTGCGAGCAATATAATTTAATTTTTAATATTTTATAATGTGAGACCAAGAAAGTTGACATTGGAAATCGTCGATAAATTGTTGGTCAAGTTTTTGGTAGCAAGAAACAAAATTCCAGTTTAGGTCGTCATCTAATTTGCATAAAGTTGTGGTTTTTAATTGTTGGTATTTTAAAATTTTTTTAATATCAAACCTATGCATGAAGATGACAATAAAATTATCCGAATTAGTTGTTATTTATATCAAATTCACAAATACTATCATTTAAGAACAATATATTTACCTTTTTAACTTTTTATGGAAAACTATTGAAAAAATAAAAATCAAAAATTCCACTATAGATACAACACAACACTGTCAGTATCGTCTACCTACTGGTTTAATTTGCATATTTCCACGAAAAACTTGCTGTCTACCACGTCATATTTTACAAATTTGCTTAATCTTTCACATTCTTTTTTTACATCACATTAAACGTCATTACATATTATGTCAGTAAATTACATGATATCTCCCTCTATTGCTATTACCTCACAACACATGGATTGAGATTACCGGAAGCACCGCCATCTTGGCACCAAGGGTTACATTAACCAATGAAACATATGAATGTAAATTTTTCATAATAAATGATAAAATAACATTACCAATATTCAACAAATATTTTATAAGATGTGACTGTATGAAATGTAATAACAGTTAAATATTTTATTTTCTAGAATTTGTATATATTAAAAAATTATCAGAAACTGCTAAAATCCCGAAAAAGGCTTCTATGAGAGCAGTTAGATATGATATATTTTGTGTTAATGGCTTTGAAATTAACTCAAATGAACAAAAAGAAAAAATTACAGATCTGGCTATTGAAATGCCAAATATCTGTTATGCTAGAATAGCTCCAAAATCTTCTTTATCTCTGTATAACATTATAATAAATGTGGAAGTTGTCGATTGCAACTATCGTGGAAACATTGGAGTCACGATGTATAATTTCGGACAAGAAATTGTTATTTTTGAAGGTGGAACGACTATCGTGCAAATAATTTTTGAAAAAATCATGCATCCAACTTTTTAGAAACAGATTCATTAGGCATCACTGACAGAAATGAAAAAGGCTTCTGTACCGAAATTGCCTTTTCTCAAAAATTGTAATCAATTTAAATCTGTATTATTTTATATATGTACTCAACTATGCACTTGAATATTATTTTGTATATGTACTCAAGTATTATTTTGTACTCAATTTTAAATCTGTATTCAAATAAACAAATAATTTTGTGAAATCTGGGATCCGTTGGATTTTCTGAAGTATCCCCCCCGAATGACTCATAAACGAGCTTCAGAATTCGTGGGATTTTAATAACCCCCTCTATAAAAAGATAAACGTTCTCACGCAGTCGAAACATAAAGTTTACCGTTACCGACCAATACTATCAATTGTTTTAATCCCAATGACACTTAACGTCTAAACAATCGGTCTCATGACATAATTTCTCACCCACTTCTTCCCCCTCTCCTCAGCAGGGGATTTGCTAGTCATCTTTCAAGCAGTGTGCTTAGTGCCGGTTGTCAAAGTCAAGAAGTTTTGTGCCTACTTTGGATAACTTGCTTTCAGAACTGAAGTATAAGTGTGACTTATTTTTACTTGGATATTGGACGAATCCATCTTCCACAGAATTAAAGGAAGAGGTATGAAACTGATCTTGTAAACTCTCTCTCTCCCCCTTCTCTCTCACAATTTTGCGATTGTACTCATTCCTTAGATGTATTCCAATAAATATTGTTTGTTGTTAAAAATGGTGTCTTTACTCGACTGTCAGTTACACCTTATTGTCAGTCCCACTGACTTCCTCCACTCGTGTAACGCGTAACGCACCATCAATGTAACTGCCATCCTTGATAAGTAAGCGGGTCCACGACCGTCACCGGAAAGGAAGAAACGACTTCCTCTTACTTCCCCTGGGATCTCACAATATAAAAGAATTGTTTATTTCTTTGTAGACAATTCACAACCCCCCATCGACTAGGAAGCTTTCTCGTCTTCACCCTTAGAAGAACGTACTATTTGTCATTTTAAAAATTATGTTGATTGGGATATCATCAGACAGCGACACAATTTATCTAACACATTCATTGCAGAATTTGTGGATAAATTAAATTGGGAGTACGTATGGAAAAATTACAAATTCACCGTCCGTTTATCATACTACATATTGATTATGCAAAATGGGATTTAATTTGCCAATACCAGCAATTAGATACCAACAATTTCTAACCAATTTCTCAGACCATCTTTATTGGAATAAAGTTGTGGAATTTCAAACTCTTTCAGATAACAATGTGGATTAGTCTCTGTAAACCTTGTAGACTGGTAGACTTATCTCACAGCAGACTGGTCAGCAAACTATTTTTATTTTTTCAAACAGACTACAAATGCATGACCAGTCTGCTGTGAGATAAGTCTACCAGTCTACAAGGTTTACAGAGACTAATCCACATTGTGATACCATACGGCAAGCCGACTATATATATTTCGGATAATTTTATTGTCATCTTCATGCATAGGTTTGATATTAAAAAAATTTTAAAATACCAACAATTAAAAACCACAACTTTATGCAAATTAGATGACGACCTAAACTGGAATTTTGTTTCTTGCTACCAAAAACTTGACCAACAATTTATCGACGATTTCCAATGTCAACTTTCTTGGTCTCACATTATAAAATATTAAAAATTAAATTATATTGCTCGCAACTGCAAAAATATATTGCTGTTCTTACTTGCAGAAATATGTCTTGCTTTAGATAAACTGAAGGAAAAACTGGAAACACTTAAATAAACTGTATTAGACAAACTGTATTCATGTAATGTGAAAATAAAAAAATTTTCAAAATAAATTCAGTGTTATATTATCTCAAATTACCACTCACTTTTGAAAAAACTTTAATGTCTTATTTACTCGACAATTTTGTGATTAGTATGTGTCAAACCACTATTGAAATTAATTTCATTATTATTAATAATAAAACTTTGCGACAATATTGGTAATAAAACATCTAAAAAATTACTTATAAATACAACAAATTTAATTTACTCGACAACTTTGTGATTAGTATGTGTCAAACCACTACTACTCATCTTGTTAAAATTTCTCTCCATTTGTTTATGGAGAACGTCATTCAATCTGTTCTTGTGCGATGTTTTTTTCTAACAATTGCATTAAGAAATTAAATTACAAAATTGTAATTTTGCGTGAAATTAGCTCAAGCCTGCTCTCAGGTCTGCAGGCTCACACCAGCTTATCTTTACTAAAGAAAAACTCCTAAGAAAAATTTTTGACTGTTGTCTAAATTGTCACAAATATTTACTTCACATAATTTTTTTTATATCTCAGATGTTTTTGTTTGGATATCAATTATTTTTGTTTAATAATTGTACTATTATGTCAAGACATAAGATGACGACGTACAATTCGGTCAGCACTCGGCGACTGAACATACTGCCGACCAAATGCTTTGCCAAATGAACTCACTGTCAACAGACGCTTTCAATACATCATTTAGAAAAATTAGTATAAAAAGTTTTAATTGGCATAAATTTGAGCTTTTGTAATTCAGAGTAACATTTTGAATAAAATTCATTTGTTTCCATGCAATTTTATCCTTATAACCATAAAATTAAGCCGTAAAACTGAAATAGCTCTATGGAAAACCCCTGTAAACTTTGACCTATTGACCCGGAAGTTTCACAAGTACCTCACTGATATCAGAAAGACTTAAGTTTAAAATTTAAGTTTTCTACATCTAGTAGTTTTTTCTTTATGAGCATCTACAGTGCGGGATGAAGAAGAAGAAAATACAGCTTTTTTTGGTAATTGCACTCTTCGATTGCTTATATTTTTCAGCAACTGCATCACGGAAAATCTTGAAATTTTGCACACTACCTAAGAAAACAATTTTCTTTTGTACAAGATATTTGGAATTACTCAAAGTGTTTGGAGGTGGAAAAATCAATCCCTGAAAATCAGCAATTCTGATTCCTGTACATATAGTCAGTCAAGTCAGTCAGTGACATTTTTACTTGGTGGGGAGTCACTGCTGTGACTCCTGATAACTAAGTTTAAAGTTTCAACATCTTACATCTGTGAATACAGCTAAAGGTCTAAAAATGCTAGCGTCAAAATAAATTAGACTTCTATAATTTAAAAAATATCTTTTTTGTCTTGTTTATATCAGGTTGTAAATGTGAAATTTAGGCATTTTGATTTTCTAGAAATGACTGGAAAAAAATAAATGTTCTAAAATGTTTGGTGTGTATATATAAAATAGAATAATGAAAGGACATTTCATCACATATTTCATTGGAAATAGACATATTTGCATTGTCTGACAATATTAAACATTTGAAAAAACTGTGCTGTAAAAAAATTTGCATGCTCTTGCCCTATTCACTTCAAAACTAGTTAAAATGCGATGAAAGCTCACAATCTTGTCTACAAAGCATTTGTTAAAATGTTCACGAGCGAACAAAGGTTAACCAGCCATTGTAAGTGTCAAAGGACTGATAATGCAGAAGGCAATAATCCTCATTTGTTTGGCATCAACACAATGGAGCTGCTTCCAACTGACATTACTGTCATGAAAGAACTCTACCGAAAAATCCTGGATAATTTGAACACCAAAATCAAAGAACTTCGTCCAAAAATTGACAAAGTCCAATGCCATGACAACACATTAGAGCAAAGATGACCGACCAGTCCAAGCCAGGAGGTTCTACCTGTCTATCATATGGCCCAAACATGGCACCAACTGACTACAATTTATTTCATGTCCTGAATAACCATATTCCAATATACAGTTCATTAATAATACCTGAAACTCAAGACTTTCTTCACAGAAAAACCCGTCATTCTATGCTCATGTGAATGAAAGTTTGCAGCAAAGGTGGCAAGAAGCTATTGATATTGATGGTAATTACCTACTAGGCTGAACTGTAATCTTTGTTGAGTTAATTGTTAATTAATGAAGTTTTTTCCAAAACATCTTTCATCTTTACAACTTGATATAAATCAATCAAAATATGCCAGATTATCACACCAAATCAAATTGGTCATATTTAGCACAATTACCACACACACACCAGAGAAAAAGCCAATTAAAATCATCAAACTTTACTATTAAAACCATTTTCATTTGTCCAAAATAAATGTCATCAGGTAAAATGGAACATAAACAGAATAGAATACCTTTAAAATTGTATAAGCAAAATTTAAACCAAGAATAGATGTCCAAAATTGGAAAAAAAATGAATACAATTTTTAAATTTGTTAATTCTAAAGGTGGAACTATCTTCTAAATACTAAAATTCACACACTTCCTTTCACTTTCCAGTATTCACTGATCAGTAAATGCTGGAAAGTGAAAGAAAAGTGTGAATTTTAGTATTTACAATTTTTAAATGAGTACACAAAAAATTTAAATGTTGAGTTTAATTGACACGCATGAAAGGATCATAGGTCTTGGGGAAGATCAATGTATGCCAGCCATGCAGTGGAAAGTGTGTCACTTTCTTTAAAGTTGATGGCCTTGTTTTCCTTAATCTATATCAGTGGTTCCTAAAATGGATGCTATTTCCCTCTTGTGGACAGTGAGTAAATCTAGAGGGACAAAAAAAGCAAGTGGGTGTTGGGAAGTGCTGGAGACACAATACTGAATGGTGATCATAGGACAAAGGCAGGAATCACCAAGAACCTTTCCCTTTCCTCTGTTAAAACGGGTAAGAAGAAACATTGCATTTAATGGTTTCCAGATGTTGAGAACAGTGTATGTAAGGACACAAAATATGAGGTTCATAAAGAAGTTTTCCTACAAATATTTCCAAGTCTTTCTCACACAAGAGAAATTAGGTTAGGGACATTGGGTATAACTTTGTGAAATCAAAGGGATGATGGCTCAAAAAGTTTGGAATCACTGATCTATAAATTTCCAATGCTTCCAAATGTCTCAAATGTGTAAGTTCTGAAGTATGATGTAAGAGTCTAGTCTGTTCAAAAGTGATTTGTACTTCATCTTCTCCTATATATGCAGCTAATACCATGTTAGTCATTCTCTTTCTTATGTTATACTGAAGTTAAGGTTTACATCTTTGTTATCTTTTGAGACACACTATCAAACTACATCAGGGCCATGCAGTAGATTTTCTCAGTATGATGTAAGTCTTTGAAATGCCGCCCCTTAAATTCTGCTTATGCCGCTCCCTTATGGTGCCGCCTTTCTGTATCATAGCATGGTATGGCCCTGAACTACATTGAGATGCTTCTAAACCATCTTAAATTACTCTTCTTGGCTTCAATCCACTTAAAAAATCCACTAATCTGCAATCCTATTTTGAGTGAGAATCAAATAACATAGAAACCAATAACATATACAAGCAGTCCTCTACTCACAAACATACGAACTGGACATACGAACTTTCGAAGTTACGAACAAAGCCGACAGATGGCGGGTTAACACGAGCGTGAGAGGCTCTTAGTTGAGTTTGGACTGTAGTCATGTGTCAATCGTGTGTGGCGTCATTTGTTTACTATTAAAGTGCAGTTGGTTATTTTTTATGTACAGTCAAGTTTATTTTTGAAGTTTTACGTTAAGAACATTTACAGTACATACATATGTACATTTATAGTTGTTTTAAATGAGTAATTTTAATAAATAATGTACATGTGATTGATTTAAATTTATACTTTCCTTTAGCAATCGTAATTCAACATTATTCAAGTAGCCGAAACATTGCATAATTGTAAAAACAACGTTGTATTTGAGATTTTGCGCCAAACATCGTCTTTTCGAGTTACAAACTTTTTGACTTGCGAACGACCACTACGAATGGATTAAGTTCGTAAGTAGAGGACTTACTGTATATTATAAAATATAAAGTATTTTATTTGTATAATTAATTAATTTTTTAAACAAAAATATTCTTGCAAATTAAAAGCACATTGCATATCTTTAATTTCTTCTCTAGAATAAAATCAACTAAACATCATGTCTTAAAATACTGTAAAATAAAATTCATTATTGCAACATATATTGTTTAATGAATTTCATTCTGTAGAAAAATTAAACATTCAACATTTTTTCTAGCTTTAAAATATTTTACTGGACTTTAGTCTTTATTGGATTATTTTAATCCAGTGAAAAAAAATCTACTGATATTTCATTACTTATTCAATTAGGTTAATTTTGTTTATATGTCAATTTGTTTATTGCACTTAATGTGCTGAAATTTTTATATGTCTTTTCGTTTCCAACTTTCCAGTTATACATGTATATTAAAGTAACTTAGGTTAGTTTGGATAACTTTTTATTAATAATTTTATTTTTGATTTACTGATGTCCTGAAAATTTTAGAGATTCATGATTTAGAACCAGTTTAATATAACAATACATTTGACAATACAGTTCATCTGTAATTTTGACAAATACAACTGAGGTACAGTTAATTTTTGATATTTTCTAACAGGAATCAATAACTTACTATCTACTTTAAATCAATGTTTCAACCTGTACAGTAAAGTTCTATGAGATAAAAATAAAATTACATATCTTAATCTCTATAAATTATACTATAAGACAACTTACACTATGTGTAAAAGGAAAAAACAGTAATCCTAACTTCTTGGCTACATAAGCAGTGTCAACAGCAAAATAGTACTTCAACTTTGATACAGAAACATATTTTTCAAGCTGAAATATTAAATGATTTCTGATTATTACATAAATACAATTTAAAATTTTTAATTTATATTTTTATAAATAAATTTATAAATTAATATTAGCAATTTGAAAGAGTGTTTCTCGACTGCTACTCCATGAACAGACGTTAGTCCATAAAAATTTTTTAACAGTCTATAAGAATTATAACTCAGAGAAATTGTTTAATAAAAACAAAATAAACAGATACTTTTATTGTTAATATCCAGAAATAAAATGTTAGTTGCTAAAATAAATACCACCTTTATCTATCCAGCAATAAATATTTAATAACATAAAAACGTTTTCAACCATTTTTAACGGTCTTCATCAGTTAATCAAATATTATAAAAGAACATTAAAATAGAATGTATGGAATACATGTGAAAATCCAACAGGAATTGCGCATGTGTAGAATAAATATAAATACAAAAATAAAGGAAAATGCACACGAGGATTACGTATAAACACTGAAAATAAAACAAAAATAACATAAAATTATAGCCGCCATAAGGAAGATTGCAGGATGACCACAAGGTATTAACGCGTGTTACTGTAAAAAGATTTCCACACAGTGGACAATGTGTCTGCATCTCTATGATTAATGCAACCCATTCTTATATGTGCCTTGTATATCTCTAGCTACTTGAGATGCCTCACTGCATGTCTGTTGGTCGCAGCTCTGATGATGGATGCTTGATCCCAATAGACGTTGACCTCTCGCTGTTTGGCGAACGATGCAAGCACAGAACTATCCGAGTTATTATTAACGGAGTATCTGTGTTCTTTGAGTCTTTGTTTTAACTGCCGCATAGTTGCTCCTACATAAACTAGGTCAGAGTCAAAGCAATGGTCTTTTAAAGGTATGGAATAAATCCCCGTCAAAGAATTCTGATTCTCCTTCTTATCATTTCTTAAGAATCTATAAATTGTTGGGTTACGCCAATAAACGATATGAAAGTTATTAGCGTTGACAACTTCCCTAAGCATTTTGTTTGTAATGCTATGTAACTTGCTCGAACTCAGTTCAAGCGTGGGCAGAAAGGGGTTAAGAATGGAAAATAATTGAGTACTATTCTTCTTCTATGGTTCACTTTGGGAGAATGAACCCGATGATACTCGGAAAGATTTGATATGCGTCTACTAAAAAAACGGTACTTTGGGACCGAAAAACATTTTTTTTGATCTTTGGAATGTTTTCTAAGTCTCCAAATTTTTTCAAAAATTTTTACCCGCGCGAAAAAATTTTATTGCGATTTTAATTAACCTTTAATGACCTGCAATTAACGCTTAATTGTTTTTTTATGGGATTTTTTTATGGAACTTCATTCATCATTCTAAACTTCTAGTGCGTCGATTTTACTTCGGTAAAGTTATTTAAAGCTATTTTCTGATGTCAAAAACAACATCCAATAGTTTTTTAATTTTTTTAATTAATAGATTTTTTTATAATTACGTTTAATTAAGTCGGGGGGGTCGGAAATATCAATTAAAATCGTAATTTTAAAAAAATGTTTAGAAATATACCACCATCTAGTATTCACCCTACTTTTTACCCTTCTCCTCCCGAGAGTTTCATGAGAATGTCCCGCGAAAGACGACACCAGCTGTTCTCAAGGTCATCCAGCTGTGTAAACAATGACTCATCGGTGTCAAGTTTCGCGCTAAGGCGAGAAGAGGGGAATTGTACTTTGAAGCTTTTTCTTCAAAATTAACACATTTCTTTCGTTTTTTTTTTCGTTTTGATTATTTTTAATTATAATTTAATTATTAATTATGATTTTTTTTTACGCTGCGGGGGAATTAACGAGTTAAACAGTTGACTCTGCTAGAGCACCCTCACCATAAACATCATATATTTATTTTGCAGTTTGTATGGTATTTTTGACTTTTTGATAAAAGAAACAAATGTCAAAAATGCAACTTTCTTGCTTTCTCTTTCACAAGATAAATTAAACATCCATTACAAAAATTGTTTAAGATTATTTAAATAATCCTAATGAATTTTCTAACAAACTTTTAATTTCTCTTATAACAGACAACACCATTTTTTGTACACAACAATTGATTCATACAATTCTAATAATTTTCACTTTACCTAGTGTGTCAATGTGACACTCCGCACTACATAATTTATTTACATAACTAAATCATAACATAAACCATTTTGACAATAAAATTTTGTCAGATAACTGCCAACTTTCACACCTGGGAGTTAATCGTTTGTTAGGTTCTCAGCAGCAAAAGTGACACTTTCTCATAACTCCTGACCTATTGTCTTGATTTCATCAGTTGAATATAGCAAGGAACTGCAAGTTTAGGCAGTCGTCGCCCATTCCTCCAAGAGTAAAGTCATCACAGAATTTCTCCAACTTTTAATTGTGTCAGTGCCCAATCTTACCCAACTGGACATCTCATCTACTCGCCCTCAAACATCACCTACCATTGCTCCTTTAAAGACAAACTATTGGAGATTCAGAACTTTCCTGACGATCCTAAACAAGTCACAACCTAGTCATCCCAAAACCTCTACTTTATCCTCCAGGACATCCTCTACTCCAGATATTTATCAACTCGCAAACCACTGTAAACTCTCTCTCTAGAGAACCATGAAATTAGGTCTATCTAGACCTATTTTAGCTCAATTTATTACACTCACTATCAATAAACTGCATTCAATGTATTTTCTTTCCTTTACAAATAAATAGTTGTTTTGTTAACCTAGTCACTGTGTGAGTTAGTTCCTGCTCACTAACATGCAGACTCCATCCCAAATCTGATTGCCCACGCATGTGGCCGCTCACGTGACCTACACACCGAACCAACACACTGTCTTGGATTCTGTGTCAATCGAGACACGGTGGTGTCAGTCCTGACAAGGCACTAAAGAAAAGAAATGCTGACCCTCTGGTCACATCAACTGTCGGCTATGAAAAATTGCTACAAACTTTTTCAAACAACCCAATAACATCATCAGAACAAACATATTACAATGTTTATTCAACTCAATAAGAGCACAAATTATATTGTTTATAGCAATATATTTTGTGAGAATTCACTTTAAACATTTCCAATTGAAAAATCAATGAATATCAATAAGTATGACACAGTGCAGAATTCTAACTTGCAATCTATTAAATCAATAACAAGATTTTCACAAATTCTAACAAAAGAATTAACAAGATGTAAAGAGAAAAATTATTTTATAATAAAGAAGAAAAAACATTTACTTTTTCATTTACAAACTCCTTTCCTTGTCCAGCCAAAGTCTGTCCATACTGAACTGCCATGGCAGCCATTGGATCTGAAAGTACCTGTTGCCCAGGGAAAGGTTGACCATAGCCTTGACTTGACCAGTCTCCCATTACATTCCCTATTAAACAGCAATTTTAGACACAAATAGAAAAAAATATGACATACTGTAATTACGTAAACACTTATACAAAATAAAAATATGCATTTAGATTATAATATAATATACTACCTTGAGGGGGCATATGTGAATAAGATTGTGGCTGAGATGCATAAGGAGGAATGCTAGTGTCTTCAAATATCTGTGGACTCTGTCCATAGCCACCAGGATTGGGATTGTATCCATAATTTGGCTGTGATGGTACTTGTTTGCCTCCTCTTCCTCTATTGGGCCCAGCAAATTGATGAGCTATAAATATATTTTTAAATTCTTAAATTTCCAAACAAAAAATAATATTCTATGACAGGGATTAGCAACCTTTTTGTTGCTAAGGGTACAATAAATATTTTAAAAATCATTAAAGGCATATAGTTTAACTTTCTTTTAAAAAAATCACAATGTAATAAATAAACAAAACAATTATGTTTTGAAACATGTATATCTTTACAAAATAAAGATTATACATGCATATAACTAAAAAATGAAAATTAGAAGCATGTACATAATACAAAATCAAATTACATAAAATTACAAGTATATATACTTGCACTTGCATAACTATGGTTCTAGAAAGTGCATCTGAAATGCAGCACAGCACCATAGTGCCCATAGGCACTGCATGCCAACCCCTATTCTATGATGATATTGCTTTATAAGCACAAATGTAGATTTCTTGAGCTGTAATTCTCTTATTTAAAATTAATTACTATTTAGCTTAGAACTAAAGATAGAAAAAACTGTCCTCCTCTACTAAATTTAACAATTTAATAATTAGAACTCAGTATAACTTATTTAATTAATTACAGGTAACTTATATATTAATTAATAAAGTGGATTCCAATTAATCATTGACATATATTGATCTTTTTAACACAACCTTCTTACACTAGAAGGAAATAATTACCACCACACTTGCCAGAATTTCTTCTGATAGCAAACAATCTTCCACCACAAGCACTCGAGCGTTGATCATGAAGAAATCCAGTTATGAAAGAGTATCACACAAAGCAAGAACTGCCTCCATAATAACATCGTCATTCTTATTAAAGTGGATAAAAGCAGCCAAAGTTGTGTTATAAAGATTAACATATGTCTCCTTATTGGAAAAATACATAGAAAACACCAAATGTCAACCTACAGACACCAATTTCATCAACATTCTTCAAAATAAGATTACCCAGTTCAATCACACTAGCCTAGCCAGACAGCTTGGTCTTACCTATACTTTTGTATTTTCTCTGGACACTCCAAGATTCTTTGCCTTCACAAAGAACATAAACAAGGCCGAAGAATTTGTCCCATCACTGACGAAGGCATATCCCCTACCATTCTAATGGAGGAAAAAAAATACATCACCTTTTAGCCAATCACCTGGCAGGATAAGCCTATACATTCACCAACCCACTCAAGCTCACTAACAAATTAAAGGCTGTTACACTTAATAGCAACAAACGCTTAGGCAACATGCACTTTTTCTATGAGTCTCCCCGTAGCCAAATCTTAAGAGGCTACTGTGCAATGACAGGGATGCTACGTCCGTACTAGAGAGGTCTGGAATTTACTCTATCCCATTGGAAAATACTACATCCGGTATTCACACCCACTACGTTGGTGCGACTCAGTATTTTATAGCGCATGCACTATGTCACCACGTGCGCATGTTTAAATTTCTTCTCGCTCAGTTCCATCATTGGTCTTGTTCCGAAGTTCTAAAACGGTTTGTTCATTTCAAAAAATTTTTGGTTCTAAAAAGGAATTTAACCATTATTATCTACCTGAAGAAGAAAAAAATAGTTTCGTCGAAAGCGCTATATTTACTAGCGTACATATATTCGTACATAGTTTAACACCTGAATGTTAATTTTCTCGTCTCTTGCCTATTCAGTGATCGGCGTGAAGTCCACCATCATTACAATTAGCAACAAACACCTTACAGTGCATCTCTCTATACCCATTGATACCTATAAAACCTTGTTTCTGCATATTAAGGGATTTCCTATTCAATGTCACACAAAATGCAACTTGTTTCATCAACAGATCCTAGATCTGGTCCACATCCTCTTTTTGTCTTTAATAATCAAACATATCTGTAGAACCATGAGTACCAATGGGAAGCCCTCTATCTGGAAATCTTTGTAAGTTATCAGAACTCTTAAACAGCAATCTCAAATAAAATTCCTTCCCAATATTTTGCTATACACTAGATACATCAACAACATTTTGATCCTGTGGAAAACAAAGTCTAACATTCATGAATGCTTACATACTTTTAACAACAATAGTTTTGGCATAAAGCTAAATTTAGAACAATCTCATAGCTGCAGTATCCACTTCCTAGACCTCAATATTGAGCTGAACAACAAAGTAACAACACAAACCTATCATAAACACACTCATCAAGCTTTTCTTATTTCTTTCTCATCTAATTCAACACATCCCATGCACTATAAAATTGCAGTTATACTATAGCTACTCATCAGACACCATACAAAAACTATATCACATTAAACAAATTGCAAAGGTTCACAGGTACTGTACAATGCATCACTTATCAATTATTCACCAAGATTACTAAAAAGTTAAATCTCCAACTCACTTATAAAACATTTTATACAACATACAGGTTACTGATCTTGTACAATGGTAATGACACCTTAAACCAGGGGTCACCTAACGTTTTTAATCATCGCACCCCCTACAACTTTTCAAAACTTCACATCAACCCCCACCACCAAAAAGTTTGTGTTACAAGCAAAAAAAAAGCTCTTACTATTTTAATATCTATCTTTTATTTTTACATTTATTGTATATGTTAATAACAATTTTTGTAAATGACAATCAATGAGATGGATAAGCTTGATGATCCTTAGCAAGATTAGCAATATTCGGTTCAAAATTTGTAAGTTTTAGTCTTTTTGTCAACCCCCAATAATGTTATATCGACCCCTGGTGGGGTCGATATCAATTACTTTGGCGAGCCCTGCCTTAAACGAATTACAAGTTCCCAGGGTACACATAGTTCCTTTAGTGAATTCCAGGTTTAATGGACCATTAACATGTCCTGGTGTAAGGAACTGAGTCCGAGCGTTATTTTTATTTTATTATATTTTGTTTGGGGCTTATGTTTATTTAGGACGAAGGTTCTCCACCACTCTCTTATTAGTAACCAAAAAAGAAGATAATAAACCAACTCATGAAAGAACGAGCGCTGTAGGAAAAATTCACACGCACTTGTGCTGCCCAGAGTAAATAAACAGTCCGCAGAAAAAAAAAATGGAGAAGGGACTCCCCACACTCACTAGCAAAGAACTTACTAAACCGTCATAATATCCCAGAAAATTGTGCTAAATACTTTGTAAACGGTTTATAAGCTTTTGTTGGAAAATTAAAGCTGCCAGAAAGAAACTTAATGTTAGGAAACTAAGTATGTAAATAAGGGGAGTAACCCAGCTGAATTGTGACGTCACCTCACAGCATAAAACCAGCACGCTAACGAAGAAGGACGAGGTGATTTCCAGAGCGAGGTGATTTCCAGAGCAAGGTGATTCCTGGTCGAAGTCCCAATTGAGAATTAGGTGATCCAAGGTGTTAAAGAGGAATTCGATTTGACGATAACGAAAGGATTGAGGAAATAGGTTCCTAGTATAGTGAGGTGATGGATAGACGTTTAGTTCGTAAGAGATTCTGTTCATAGTTCCTAAGTATTTAATTTGTCGAATTTTCAAAGGGGAATTAATATTAAGTTAAGCTAAGTAGCTGAGTTTATTGTCGGGTTGACTTGTTGATCTTCGTTAATAAATTTTGTTTTGGATCATAGACAATTGTACATAGTAAATTCTATTTACTAATTAAATATATTTGAAACTTTTACTTTGACTTGATATTTGTCGTTATTCTTACTAATATATTTTCGGTGCATGCGTAAAAGACCAGGCCTGGCACTCTAATCTCGAATCCGCGTAAAGTACCCGTTAGGTTAACGGAAGTTTTACCGGCCGCAGTTAGTGTCGGTTTCCTAAAGCCGTGGTCACACTATGCGACTTCCAGCCGCGCGGCAACTGCAACCGCGACGGCTGTTCCCGTTAACTAGTAATCCCCCCTCGAAAACCGGCGCGACTGCAACCACAACTAGAAACAAGAAAGTTTGTTCTACTGGCGACGGTTGCAAACGCGCATCCAATCAGCAAACGCCTTTGAGCCACGTCATGCGGTGGCAACATTGAAAATAGTTCATCATGGCGGATAACAAGAATATGGATGACACGTGTATAGAATCCAGGTTGATCGAACTCATCCAGTCTCACGAATGCCTGTGGGACTTTAATTCTTCATTTTATCGAAGAAAAGATAAAAAAGCGCAGGCATGGCGTGAGATTAGTGAAAGTCTCGGCGTTGATCGTAAGTACCATTTTTAGATTTCTGGATATAGAATGTTGATTGTTTTTAGTTTGGTAACGACAATATTGATTTAAATATAGCTAAAGTACTAAGTAAAAAATTCCACCATCTCCGAACGTCGTTTCTGAGGATTAAAAAAAAAGTAGATGACAGCAGGCGAAGTGGATGTGGAGAACACGAAATATATAAACCAACGTGGGAACATTGGTCGTCTATGAGTTTTCTTTTAAATTCATACAAGAAAACGATGTCACCGCTGTCGTCATACGATGTAATTATATAAGTTATATATATTTTATATATTAAAGTAGGTAAAAATTAATTAAATATAGCCTATTTCTATTTATAGTTAAATCAAACACAATCCACTTCTGGCTGCATATCTGATGAGGCAGAAGAAGCAAATATAGATGTGCATGATGATAATGAAATGTTAAATGAAAGTATTTCATTGTCACCATGTACATTTGATGCACAGCCACCTAAGAAGAAAAAAAAGATGGCAGAAAAGGAGAAAGAAAATTTTTACAAATGTGCAATGAATGTAAGTTATTTAAAAATGTATAATTTATTTATTTATAGTTTACAGCTCAGAGTGAACAACTAAACAACTCAAAATTATTGAGTAAGTGTTCACTTTAGTAACTGATACTATAAATATTACACAAATACAAAGATTATTATTAAATAATATGACTGAAAACCTGATCTGCCTTTTCATTTAAGATTGTCTATTAAATATTTTTTCAGGCTCTCTGTAATGAACCAAAGAAGGATGTGTTCGATGAATTTGGCAATCTTGTAGCTGCCAAACTAAGAACACTTCCCCAGAAAAATGCCTTAGATTTACAGATGAAAATATTTTCACTTATTGTAGAAGAAGAAAAAAATATTATGAATAATAATTAATTAATAAATATCTTTCACTTATTGTATCAAAGTTGTATTTCTTAACTCAAAATAGTGTATCATTTATAATGACATAATCATAATAATTCCAAACTTTTTAAATATTTTTACATTTCACATTTATTATAAATAATTTTATAAACAAATTTCATCTCATTGCCATTCTACTTGGCCTACAGTATTAAAATATGTCTTGAATTCATCACGGATTGCTTTTGCCACTGTTGTTGATGGATTTAAATTACGACTGCTTTCCAAGGGTGTAAACTGTTGATGTTGCTCTCCAAAGTTGTCACTGGTAGCAACTGTGAGATAAGATTTTATTTTTCTTTCCCGTAACATGTTGTGAAGAACACAACATGTTAGGATGATTTTTGCAGCCTTATCCGGGGATAATAAAATCACTGTAGAGAAGACTCGCCAAACAGAAGTGAGGATGCCAAATGCATTTTCGACAACTCTCCTTGCTCTTGATAATCTAACAATAATTTCAATTTGAATTAAATTAAACAGTTTTCATTAGTTATACACTAATAATAATAATAAACTGTCTTAAATAATTAATATTAAATAGCTCTTTTACCTATAATTAAAGATGGATTTCTCAGCTGTCAACTGTTTCATTGGGTAAGGCCTCATTACTCGTGAAGACATACCAATTCCTTCATCCGTAACAAATACATATGGAATTGGCTGTCCTCCACTTTGAAGAGGACTATCTGGTGGAAAGTTTAACTTTCCATCATCAATGGCTTTCTTCAGATTTGATGCATTCCAAATCGAAGAATCACTTTGTCTCCCATTAGTGCCTGCATCCACATATGTAAATGAAAGATCTGCTCGCACTATTGCCATCATAACCACACTATAAAATCCTTATTTGGAAAAAATAGAGTTTTAGCAAACAGAATAACTGAGTACAACCTTAAATAATTGACTAATAACAAAAATACTACCTTTGTAATTATAATAAGCAGATCCAGATTGCTTAGGACATATGATTTGTACATGTTTTCCATCTATTGCACCAAGGCAATGAGGAAATTGCCACATTTCATCAAATTCCTAGCAATATCTTCCCATTCACATACTGTAGATGGTACCTTAGAAAAATAAACAATTTTAAATTGATGTAGCCAATATAATAATAAAGTTAAAAATCAAAATAATATGAATTTCTTTAAGAGCATTTGAAATAAATTTTTTCTGCACAATTTTTTTTCAAATTAACATTATTGAGATATACCTTGTGTTGTATATTTGTCAAACATATCTTGATAGTAACATTAAATGTATTAAAACTGAATTAATACAAAAGTTAAATGCTATATTTGATATAAATCAAATCTGAATTTATGAAAGTTATTGTTAGATTTATTTGATTACATTTAATAATATACAATTGAATAAAATAAATGCTTACATAAAAGAAAAAAATATATCAATTAAAAATGAATTAAATCATTCAAGCTTTCTTCTGAACAACACTTACCCTCAAATATTCACTTTTATAAGATTGATAAATGGCATCCAAAACTTCTGGGATAATGACTGATATTGTATTATGGGCCACTCTAAATTGGTATGCCAAACTACGAAACGTTTCTCCTAAATTATATATGAACCATTTTAATCGTAAGATTGCATAAAATATAAATTAAATACAAAATATATTCTTACCGGTAGCTAAATAACGAAGTGTCAACGAAAGACGTTCTCCGGGTGAAATAGAACCTCGAAGATGTGTATCTTCTTTAGCTATTACGGGGGTTATCTTCCTTAAAATACTTTGGAAAGTATTTGTATCCATACGGATATATCCCCTATAACCTTCGGCATCCGAAAGCCTTAATTCGTTCATCAGCTGGTGGAAGCACGATTGTTCAGCCCGTTTATTTTCATTTCGCCAAGTTTTAACCCAGCATGAGCGTTTTTTCTTATTTTTTTCTTCGTGTATTCTCGCGAGCTGTAACAAAATTATCGCCTTTTTTCTCTTATTCATTTCAGAAAAGGAACTGCTTGCCATTTTAATAATAAAAGTGGCTAAAATTCCGTAAATATTCTGAAGTAGAAAGTAAAATGTCGGTAAACTCACGAAAGTAGACAAAAACAAGCTACTGTAATTTTATTGGTTTATTATAGGGTCACGTGTTTCGAGTTGCAACTGCAACGAACAATGTGTGACCACGAGAAGACGCGCGCGACTCGCGCTTGTTGCGGTTGCGGTCGCCTGCGCGGCTGGAAGTCGCATAGTGTGACCACGGCTTAAGATACTAAAAATAGTACTTTACACTACAAATCCCTGGATATGAGAATTAAAGAATATAAATATGACACATACAAACATATTTATCACTGCATTGTTACAATATGTGTTAGAGTCTGAGATGTTTCCCTGTTGGAATAAAACCAGGCTAGTTCGTTTGATTTTTGAAAGAGAAAAATTATGAATACTTGAGGACATGGAAATGCATAAAGTTGAGATTGCTGTTTAAGAGTTCTGATAACTAAACAGAAGTTTCATCAACAATAATCACATCTCCTTAGTCCAGACTTGGCAATACTGGCTATATATCTGTAATTCATAAGCTAATTCATCTTTTCATGTTATATTTCACACTACATTATTTGTAATCTATAAAATTAGGAATGTTTTGTAATGTCTAGGTGATATAAATTTTGAAACACTCCAAAGCACATCATATTTTATCTTATTTATCCTTATTTTAATATTAATTTTCTACTTTACGATTTTGAATTAATCCATGTTAGTTAATTCAAAATATAAAATTTTTTAAAATCAAATCCATAATACTTAAAGAATGCACTATAGACTCTAGTATACCTTTTAAACACAGCCGTTTATTGCTAATATTCGAACGTTTTCGGTTATTTTTAATAACCTTTCTCAAGAACAGTTACATTCGAATGCGGTCATAAAAATTTGAACTGGTGTTACATGAAAGGCTAAAGACAAATCAATTTGGTTAGAAGTAGACAGTCAAGAGATAGCAACTTAACTGCCTCTAGCAAAATTGATTTGTATCTAATTCAATGGTTCCCAAACTTATTATGCCCACGAATCCCTTCTCATAGCAAAAACCTGATCATGAATCCCAAGTGAAGTAACTCTACACAACTACATAAAAGCAGAATTACAAATTTAACTTTGATGTCTTGAATGGTGAATGGTGACATAAAAATAATATATAAATAAAACATTTTGATATTTAAAGTAATATTTATTGAAATTATTAGCTAAAGCTTGCTGTTTTTGGAAAATGGGTATATACAGTGAAAACAACAAAATGTATAATTTATTTCTAATTGGGTTATAATTACATTACAAAAATATAAAACTAATAAGTATGAATAACCAACTGAATAAAAAGATGAATAATTTGCCTGGTGTTTGAAAATTGTCACTACATTGTGTCTGTGTAAGCAAAGAAATATAAAACACTGTTTCATTAGAATAAAAAAATAATAATAATAAGTATTTTATTTTATCTGTTGAATTTTCATAGAAAAACATATTTTTGATAAAAATAAATGAATTATTTATATACTTTTAATCGTTAGTTTTTATAATTATGAAAAACAACCAATAATTATCACTGCTTTGGAATGAAAAATTAAATAAATGTGTAAAATTCTATAAACAAACAAAATAAATTCTAAAATGTCAATGCAATAAATGAAGCACAGACAAATACCTGAAAATGTGCAAGACGTAGCTAGTATTCCCACTAAGCAATGCTTGTCATTACTTATATTTTATGTACGAAGGTCATTCAATAAGTCCTTAGAAAATCCAATAGATGGCGCTTGTAGCATCGAAAATGGCTTTTTTTCTTTTAGTAAGCATCATGACTAGGGTTGCCACCTCATAACTTAGTCTCGCCCGAAGACGATAATTTAAGAAACCAAAGAAAAAAACCCCAGGGACGTTTCCATAGAAGTCTCAGGGGGTAAAGGGTCTAAAATAGGGTGAATACTAGCTGGCCATATATTTCTAAATATTTTTCAAAAATTACACTTTTTATTGCGATTTCCGACCCCCCCCAACTTAATTAAACGTATATACAATAAAATCTATTAATTAAAAAAAATAAAAAACTATTGGATGTCATTTTTGACATCAGAAAGTAGCTTTAAATAACTTCACCAAAGTAAAATCTGTGCACTAGAACTTTAGATAAATGAAATTTGATTAAAAAAATCCCATAAAAAACAATTAAGCGTTAATCATGCATCATTAAAAGTTGATTAAAATCGTGATAAAATGTTTTCCCGCAGGTAAAAAGTTTTAAAAAAATTTGGAGACTTAAAAACCTCCGAAAATAAAAAAAAAATTTTTTGAGGGTCCAACAGACCATTTGTTATGTAACGCTATTTAACCTGCTCGAGACTGACTAGAGCGTGGGATGTAGGAGTAACTATATACTATAACTTACCGTTGATCATCAACCAACACAAACACTGATTATCAAACTGTCACCTATGTAGGCTATACCATGTCACTCTCAATAGACATCTCTCGACAGAACAGTCACAAGAGAGAGTACACTACATAGCACGCAGCAGCACTGCACCTACGTCAGTTATAGATGTTATGTCTTTGCCAACGACCACCACACTAGTAATTCGGTACACGGGGGAAGAAATATACGCGACGGTTTGCATATAATTTTATACATATTCATTTCAAGTTGCACAACCCGAGAAATATTAATTAATCCCGGAGCCCGGAGATAACTCACTGAATTCCGGAGTCTCTGGGTCAAACCCGAATAGGTGGCAACCCTAATCATGACTCACTAGACAGCTGTGAGTCTCAGTCACATCCATCACATGGTTCATTTTTATTGTTGATTAAAGCAAGAAACTTTTGTTTATTTAGAAAAATGGAAAAAGTGAGTTTCAAGCAGTGATTGAACACTTATATTTGAAAGGCTTAGCACTGAAAGAGATCAAAGCTGAGTTGGATGAAGTTCATGGCACACCTGCTCCTGTGTTTGCAACTGTTTACAATTGGGTAATGAGTTTAAATGTGACTGTATATCCACAAAAGATGAACATCGTTCTGGACGTCCAGTGGCAGTGACTACTCCCGAAATGATTGACAAAATCCACAATATGGCTTTGAGTGATCGACGAATCAAAGTGCGTGAAATAGTTGAGGCCACAGGCATATCACAAGGTACAGTGTTTTCAATTTTGCATGAAAACTTGGGTGTGAAAAAAATCTCAGTAAGATGGGTGCTATGTTTGCTCTCAGTGGAGAATAAACGTAATCGTGTGGTCGACTCTGAGGCTATTTTGGCACTTTTTTGTCGCAATCCTGACGAGTTTCTGCATCAATGCACAACTGTGAATGAAACGTGGATACACTACTACACTCCAGAGACAAAAGAACAGTCAAAACAGTGGGTTTTTGAAGGCAAAAGGGCTCCAAAGAAGGAGAAGACAGCAAAATTGGCCGGAAAGGTAATGGCCACAGTTTTTTGGAATACACGCAGAATCATCTACACTGATTACTTGGAAGAAAGAAAAACAATAACTGGAGAGTATTATGTGTCGTTATTGCACCAGCTTAGTGAAGAAATCAAGGAAAAATGGCCTCATTTGAAAAAGAAAAAGATCCTCTTCCATCAAGACAATGCACAGGTGCACACCTGTGCAGTTTCAATGGCCAAAATCATGGAATTAAAGTTTGAATTATTATAACATCCCCCATATTCACCGGATTTGGGCCCCAGTGACTTTTTTTATTTCCAAACGTAAACAATGGCTCGGCAGACAATGGTTCATGTCAAACGAGGGGGTTATTGCCCAAACAGATGCCTATTTTGATAACCTTCCAAAATCTTACTTTTTAGATGGCTTATAAAAGTAGGAGAAACGCTTGGAAAAGTGTATAGAGTTTAAAGAAGATTATGTTAAAAAATAAAAAAATCTACCTAAAATAATTTGTTTTTCTATCTTTTTCTAAGGACTTATTGAACGACCCTCGTACTTATATTTTATTCAGGACATAAAAATGACTACCATTTTATTTATTACTATTTATTTTTAACTTTCATAATAATTAAAATGGATCACAATCATTTTACTTTTTATTAAACCTTTCGTGGACCCCTGACATTGTCCATGCACCCCTAGAGGTCCATAGGAACCACTTTGGAAAACATTTATCTAATTGGTTAATAGTTTTAATATAGCCCAATAGATAATCAAGAAGATTGTTTGGCAAATACAAACTTGCCAAGTTGTTGTTTACTATGTATATGTTACAGTAAGAACCCGTTTTTAGTGAAAACACATTTTAACTAGTTGAAACTAGTTTTTACTGGATGTCATTGTTAAAACTAGAATTTAGGCCGCGACTCCACTAGCCGTAAAACAGACGTAAAACCCTTCACTGTAAAAGCTTTTAATCACGTGACCTATTTGCGTTTGCACTCGGATTGTGGTGGAGGTCCGACTAGCAAAGCTTTTTACAGCGACAGTACTATTACGGTGTATACGCGATATATCGATATAAAGACGACAATTATATTCTACGAGTTTTCTCTATACTATAATTACAAATATAGTAAAAGTAATATCTTTACTTTCTTATATTGACTTTTATTATTATATTATTAAGATAATATACAGCATTTATAAGCTTAGCTTTTTTATTATATACTCCTCTAAATTGAAGGATTTTCCTTTGGCCGTTCATATCGCATGTTTTAGGCATCCATTATTATAATCGGGATACCTCTTGTCGTAGATACATGAATACTTTCGGATGTTTTCGATAAATCTTTCCAGATCTTCTAGAGTAGCCACGAGAGAACGTACACAAAAGCTCGTTTTCCGCCATTTTTGCACCGTGTCACGATGACCTAGATTTAACTGACTTCTGATTGGTGGATGGTACTGGTTTACGGTTGTATTCACTTCGAAAGTTGAACACTGCTCAACTCGCTTTTACGTTGGTTTTACGACCTGCTCCGGCGTAAAATATCATGGTCACATGATTAAAAGCTTTTACGACGAGGGGTTTTACAGCCCTTTTACGGCTAGTGGAGTCACGGCCTTACTGCTAGTCAAAAATGAATTTGAGTTAAAACTAGTTTTAACTAGACAAAAATGGGTTTTAACAAAATGGCTTAGTAAAAACTGTTTTGACCAAAGTCATTCAGCTAACATGTTCCTATAGTGCAGGGATGGGCAACCTTTTTCTACGTAAGGGCCGCATTTCAAATCTTTTGAACTGATGCGGGCCGCACACAAGAGAAAAGAGGGGGGAACTGCTGGTAAATCACAATTCTTTATTCATATATAATTATAAATTAGCATAGGTATACTTAATATAGCTTCTGGCACCGATCTAAATGTAATATATTGAAAATATTTGATTAAATATCAGTCACTGCTAGTTTTAAATTAGTTGATGTGTCTGTTAGCCAGTTTCTTGTTTTAATTTTTACTAAATTCATTGCGAAAAAAACTTTTCACAAATATAAGTTGTAGAAAATAACGTTTGAATTTTTGTCGAATATCTCATTAAGCTGGGAAATTGATATATTTATTCATACTTTATGCCACGCCGGCCACAAAAAATATTACCGCAGGTTGCCCATCCCTGCTATAGTGTATGATGAATTTCGTATCGCTTTAACCCTTTTTCCCCCGACATCTTGATTATGTTTATTTTGCAATCCCTCCTAAGACAATATAGGTCAGTCAGGTGATATTATTTTAAAAGTTTACCAAAAATCAAATTATCATTATATCTATATGAAAAAAATCACTTACATTTATTAATATCTTTAGTTTTAAATACCATATTTTTCAATACATTTTATTAGAAAAATTTATAAGAAAAAAAATAATATATATCAGAACTGACACATAAACTTGATAAGTTGTAACATTTTGTGAAAATTAACATTGTCTAGTTACATAGTTGTTTGCTGGCACTGAGCCAGAAAGAGGTAGAATATTGTTTTGTACAATTCAATATAACACTTATGCATGTATGTTTATTTGTTGTGAAATTATCGCACATTATATCAAACATTTGTTTGAAATCAAAATTTTATACTGCTATCAACTAATATAATGAATTATTATACTTTATTCACTTCGTATCAAACGAGATTATATCTGTTGTTAATAAATTTCACAAAAATCAATATTTACCAAAGTAACGACGAATCGGTACCCTCGAAGTTTTGCTTAAAAAGCCAGGGTACCGATCGATCGGTGCCTTCGGGGACAAAGGGTTAATTAATGTTAATAACACAGATGTGTGACCAATATTTTCAATAAATATCGTATTAAATAATACAAATGTTTTAATCCCAATCATCACTTTATTTATTTCTCCCAAACATATTTTATGTAGCTAAAATTAGTTTTAACTAATGTTAAAAGTTAAAAAGTTAATGTTTGATTTTAGTTTTATCTAAAATCAAAACATGTACAGCAGTAAACTCTAGTTTTAACTAGACAAAACGGGTTTTAACAATGACATCCAGTAAAAACTAGTTTCAACTAGTTAAAATGCGTTTTCACTAAAAACAGCTTTTTACTGTAACAAATATATAAAAAAAAAATTTCTATCTTCATTATCTTACAAAAATTAAAAATAAATTACCTCTTAATATATTTTCATCTAGAATTTTATATAATTAATAACAAAAAATTCTTGTCAGAAAGAAAGATGCTCACAAATAATGTATCGATGGAAAGCCACTTTCAAAGTCTGTTCCATTAACAAGACAACCCAAGATAATATGTTTTGGTGCAACATACATAAAAAAAATTGTATAGTGTATCTTTGAGAAATTTACAAAAAACTTAGCTTTATATATTCATTAAATACAGATAAAAATTTCTTTTTACTCAATATTAGATTTGAATTTCCAATGAGGATTTTTTTATACGCAGCATCTTACTGGCACTCTTGTAACATTATTTTATAGTGAGTTAACTTTCTATTAGCTTCAATCCACATAAGAAATTATTGTAATATTGTTAACAAATTGACCAAGTAAAGACCAACTTTCAGATATATTTATATCCAGTGAAGAAAACAGGACTTAAAATAAGAATTGCCCTAATGGAGTTTGAATAGCAGATTCAAGCAGTTTCTATTATTACATATTTGCGTGAACTTACTTTTTATAATATTGACACCTATTAATTAAACAAATTTTATTATTTTGGAGTATTTAATTTTATCAACACAAAAACACCTTAAATCACTGAGAAAGTATTTATTACCTCAATGAACATTTTCAACCTTCTCCACAGGTCATCATCAGGTTTTGAAATTCTGGAACATTGAAAAATGTTCCTTGTCTCATTGAACATATAAGAACATATTTGAATTACAAAGATGTTCGAGTACATCAACATTCAAACTCAAAAATCTACATATAATATTTGTATATGGCTTACAGTAACAAAACAGTAAAAGAAAATGATAAATAATAGCCACAAAAAACTGCAAAAGAAAAAATAAAATAAAAACAAGTAAAATGAATGACAAAATTAAATTCACAATATCAGTTTCACATTGAATGGGTGTTATGAATTAGATTCTAATGAATTTCTCTCAACGATATGCTTTCTTGTCACGGGTAGAATCATTGCATCTTTATGGTTCAAATATTTCCCTGAAAGACTACTTCTATATATCTCAACCTTTTGCAAACTCATTGTTAATGTCAGTGAGCACACTGGTTTTATGACCTCAGCTTCTTTCCATTCGGTAAAAATCTACATACATCAAGGAACACCGGGGATGTAAACAACACTTTCTGGAAACTTTTACCGGTGTTAGACGCAAAACGAAAAATTTCCGTTAACGTTTTCAAACTTTGTAGTTCTTCTTCAGACGGTAAAAAACGAGGAACGCAGATCGAATAAAAGAACGAGTTATTTTTAAACCGAAATCGAATGCTTCATTACAAACACAGCCGCACCGCCACCTGCATTAATTATAAAGAGGAACTCAATTTGTCCACCGCCTGGCAGACCCTCATCGACACGGACCTTTAATCGCCATCTACTTGCACTGTATGCGCATGTCTGACCAGCTGCATCATAAAGCATTCGATTTCGGTTTAAAAATAACTCGTTCTTTTATTCAATCTGCGTTCCTCGTTTTTTACCGTCTGAAGAAGAACTACAAAGTTCGAAAACGTTAACGGAAATTTTTCGTTTTGCGTCTAACACCGGTAAAAGGTTCCAGAAAGTGTTGTTTCTTTCCATTCAACAACCAAACCTTCAGTTTGTGCTATTCTAGATAATACTGTATGAGTGAGATGCACAAAACAATGATTAACAAAAAACAAGTTAGTTTTAACTAGAGTGGACAAAAGTAAACATTTAGTTATAATGAAAAAGTAATTGAAAAAATAATGTGAAAGAGTAATTAGAATACAGTTGAAAAATTAGACAGAAAAGTGAAAAATTTTAAAAAATATCTCTTTCCTCCATCTTACACTTTCTCAAAAACTCACATACCACTGGCCAGGTTACACCCAGATTATTCAGTTTTGCCAAAACACATAAGAATGTGAAAGATTAGAACAGTGGTGGAGAAATGTAAAGGGCCAACTTACAAACTTGAAAAACAACTGAATATGTTCTTAACAGAACATTTAGAGAACAGTAACTTCTCAACAAGGAATCCATAAAACTTGGTATCTGAACTACAGGATCTATCATTGGTTGGCAAAGAGACTGGCATGGTCAAGGATTTCAAAAGTTTGTACCCTTCAGTAAAATTAAAATCATGCCACGAGATTTTAATTGATACCCTCTATCACTTGAAACCTGAAATATCAGCTTCTCATAAGGAGATAAAATTGTTTGCAGACCTTATATGTTTCCGAAATTAAATCTATTTCACGCCTTTAATGGGTCCAGCATACTGTTAAATTTTCATAAAAACATTTTCGATCACTTTTTTAATTTTTCATTTTTTAATTTTTAGTTTTTCACGTTAATGGTGACGTCATTATGAACGGAGTTACGTTCTTCACCGAAACATTCGATCTTTTAAATTCGAATTTTGTTCGTTCTTTGTAATCTGTAACTGATGAAGATCTCTAAAAGTGATCGAAAATGTTTTTATGAAAATTTAACAGTATGCTGAACACATTAAAGGCGTGA
The DNA here is from genome assembly GCF_030686945.1 of Centruroides vittatus. Lineage (NCBI taxonomy): Eukaryota > Metazoa > Arthropoda > Arachnida > Scorpiones > Buthidae > Centruroides > Centruroides vittatus. The sequence continues at coordinate 1,083,475 of NW_027122479.1, read as the reverse complement.
AATAGATTTAATTTCGGATTTAGTTCCAGTAAGCATTTCTTATTATACTTATATGTTTCCAGTCTTTCTTTAGCTTTGAAGGCTAAATATATAAATAAAGGAAAGGAGTACCCATGGGCAACCCAGTCTCGGATTTGCTTTGTGAATTAGTCTTATGCAGGTTAGAAGAAAACACTATTATAAATTTTAGGAATGACATAATTCTATACAAGAGATATGTGTTCATATTGTGGAGAAATGATAGAAAAATTCAACAATTTTTGGATGAGGTAAACTCAAACAAGAAATGAATGAAGGTTTAAAGCTTAAATTGGAGCAACTGAGTACAACACACATACATTTCTTGTTGTATGATGGTTATTTGAACACGAGGATGTATGTTAAACCAGTAAAGACCCACTATATATTCCATCTTCATCAAATGACCCCTATAGGTATAAACTGTTGCATTTAAAGCTCTCATTAGAGGAACCTACACTTAGCTATTCGTGGTGGTGCTACACTCAGGTTTTCTGTTGGAAAAATAAATTTTCTACATTTTCATGATCTGTTCATAGGTGGCAACACCGATCGTTTTGCTGTGAGCTCCCTTTTTTTTTCTTCCCGCCCTTTTTGTTCTCTCTTCAGATGTGTGAAGTTGTAGTGTTCCTTCTTTTGTGTAAATTAAAGTTTTTTGTTAGTTATAACAGTGTCTGTTGCAGATTTAATCATCCAGTTTCAACAGGTTATGGGCCCAGATTGCTTTAACTGTGCGATGGAACTTTCTAGACTTCACACTGGATATTTAGAAGGCAAGTCTAACTGGTTGACTTGGAAATATAAAATTTGCATCGTGTTAAGGAGTATTCCTGGTGCAATGGACGTTGTCGAAGGAAAAATTTCGAAACCGGAAGAATTAGATTCCGACGCTTCGAAGGAAGAAAGAACAAGGTATGAGAAAGAACTATTAAATTTTACTAATTACGACAGTAGTGCCTTGTTAGTTCTAACTTGCAATTTGTCTGAAGAAACCTTAAAGAAAGTCATGCGTTTTACGACAGCACGAGGCGTCTGGTTAGAATTACATAGATTATTTGAAGGCGTCTGTGAGGACAAGGCTTACGATCTTTGTATGAGATTTTTTGGTTATAAACGTCAAGTTGGAGATGATATGGCCAGCCATTTATCAAAACTAAAAAAACATTTGGAATGATTTGAATGTAGAATTGACAAAAGACAAAGGAATGGAAAAGTTGCCAGATTTATTGTTAATTTGTAAAGTCTTAGATACTTTACCTGACGACTATTTTTCATTTAAGTCAAGCTGGCTTCTTATTTTAAGAAAAGATCGTACTATAGATAATTTAACTGTTCAGTTGTGCTCGTATGAAAGAGCTTTAGTTTGTAAGGACAATGAGAATGAAAATCAGGAGGTCTTAGTTACTAACACAAGTAAGAAGCTGTTCAAATCTAAACCAACGGGAAAGTCTAGTTCAGATATAGTTTGTCACTATTGTCACAGATCTGGTCATAAAATAAAGTATTGTTTTAAAAGAAAAGCAGATAGTAAAACTAAACAAGAAAGTAAAGAGTTTTCTGTGGGATATTGTAGAGATAATAATTGTAATATGACTCTCTTGACAATTATGTCGAATATAGTACTTAGTGAAAATGATAAAGACTGTTGGTATGTGGACAATGGAGCTACTAGTCATACTACCTATCAACGAAATTTGTTTTGTGATTTTGAGCACTTCAAAGATCCACATTCAGTTACCACAGCTAATGGAGATAAAATATCTGCAATAGGTAAAGGAACAATTGAAGTAGAAGCATATGTGGACAATACATGGAATAAAATTACATTATGTAATGTTTGGCTTGTACCGGATCTTAAGAAAAATTTATTTTCAATGTTAGCGGCTCAAGATCGTCATCACTCCAGTTTATTTATATCAAAGGCTGAAGAATGTAAATTAAAAGTTGATGGACGCGTAATAATAACTGGTAAACGTAGCCGACATGGAGGTCTTTTTAAGCTTAATTTAAGAAGTGTAACATGTAGTAAGCCATGTGAGGTAAATGCAGTTACTAAGTCAAATTTATTACAGATTTATCACGAGAGGCTGGGTCACCAAGACAAGAGACATGTAAAAACAATTGTAGAGCGAGAACTTGGTGTTAAAGTCCACTTAGATAATGAAATATGTGAAGGATGTGTTTATGGCAAATCTCATAGATTAAAGTTTGGAACACGTCCACGTGCTACAAAACCGGGTGAACTGATACATACAGATGTATGCGGACCGTTTGAACCATCTATGTCTGGTTATAGATACTTTGTTTTATTTAAAGATGACTTTTCAAGAATTCGATTTATCTATTTTATTAAGAAAAAGTCTGAAGTGTCTGAAAAGCTAAAACAGATGATAACTGAAGTTAAAGTTACTGGACATACAGTCAAAGAAATTCTGAGTGATAATGGCAGAGAATTTGATAATGCTATTGTTAGAAAAATTCTACAGAAAAATGGAATAAGACAACGATTGACTATGCCATATACTCCAGAAGAGAATGGCTGCTGTGAACGTGAAAATAGAACAATAGTCGAGGCAGCAAGGTCCTTAACGTATACTAATAAAACTTTCACCCAAAAGCTATGGGCTGAGTTAGTAAATACTGCAACCTATATCCTAAATAGAACAAGTCCATCAAGTATTGAAGGTAAATCGCCATTTGAACTGTGGTTTAATAAAAAACCAAATATTAAACACTTGAGAATTATTGGAAGTACCTGCTATGCCCATGTACCCAGTGGTGATATTCGAAATATTTAACAAGGGGTTCGCTAGCAGAAAATTTTTCCCTGACAATCATTGACAAACGAAATGGAGGTTTTGGCTAGAAATAAATACAATACCTTTTCTTGCAACCATATATCTAACAATCAGTGGCGTATTTAGAATGTAACGAGCCATGGGAGAAGTCCAGGTAACAATAGTATTTTAGGGCTGTCGACCTTTTTTTTTTTTTTTTTTTTTTTTTGTCAAGGCAGAGAAATTCTTTACCACAATATAGCGCTTCTAAAAATAGGCACATGTCATCATCTCTCGAGATACATTATACTTTTTCTTTCGCTGTCCATAGCCCAACACGTGTTCCACAGCCATCTTGTATTGTCTCGCGCACGTGGCATTCTGGGATCTCTCTTATGACTGGATCTACTTTCAAGAACACTCCTGAATCGATCGCGATTAAACCTCGATTGAAACAGTCGAGAGAGATCGCACCAAGACATACTCCCTGACCTTGCTCACAATCTAGATTGAAATGCTCGGTGCAAACGGGGTATAAGGCTCTAGTTTAGTAGTATTACAGAGTATAATACGCATATTTTAATATATTTTTTTAAAAAAAACAAACCCACTGAGAAATGTTCCGTGTGTTTAACAAGATTCGAAAAACTGAAAATTTTAACAACGGGTTCGCCCGAACCTGTGTGAACCCGCCGAATATCACCACTGCATGTACCCAAACAACTAAGAAAAAAATGGGAGAAGAAAGCACAGAAAGGTATCTTGATAGGATATGATAATGATAATGGTTATCGCATTTGGGACAAAGAAAATAACAAGCTCATTCGTTCGAGAGATGTCACTTTTCAAGAAGAATCCTTGATAGTTAGAAATGATAACTTGAATATACCTCATCCAGAAATAATCATGAAGCCTGATAGCTTACAAGAAGACAATAGTTATCTGAATGCTGAAAAAGAAGATTTGAGTTTCCAAGATGAAGTTCAGAGCAAAGAGGCAACACAACAAATGACTCTACGGGATCGTTCAGAGCTTATACGTCCCAGAAGATTTGATGACTATGTTATGTCAGCGATCTCAAATGCTTTTGAAGATCCGAATACTTATACAGAGGCAATTACTTGTGAAAACCGAGAGAAATGGTTAAGTGCTATGAATTGTGAAATAAAATCCTTAAAAGATAATGAGACATGGACCCTTGAAGAGTTACCAGATGGAAGAAAAGCAATTCCATGCAAATGGGTATTTAAAACAAAGACCAATCCAGATGGTTCAATAGACAAGTTTAAGGCAAGACTGGTAGCGAAGGGATTCTCTCAGAGAAAAGGAAAGGATTTTGATCAAACATTCAGTCCTGTTGCTAAGTTAGGAACAATTAGAGCACTTTTAAGTGTTGCAGCAAATGAAAATATGTCTCTGACACAATTTGATGTCTCAACAGCTTTCCTATATGGTAAAATAGACGAGGACATTTACATGGAGCAGCCAGAGGGGTTTAGTGATAGTTCAAATAGAGTCTGTAAGTTAAAACGAAGTCTTTATGGACTTAAACAAGCTTCACGATGTTGGAACAAGAGATTTGGAGACTATCTTTTGAAATTGGGTTTCCAAAGAAGTAATGCAGATCCTTGCCTGTACATAAGAAAAAGAGGTCCAAATAAACTTTTGCTAACCTTATATGTAGATAATGGTTTAGTGGCGGCAACAGATCCTCAGGAATCAGCAGAGTTTATAGAGCAATTAAAAGGTGAGTTCAAGATTGTTTCTAGACCTGCTACCTATTTCTTAGGTTTAGAATTTCACAGACAAAGTGACGGATCAATTTTTGTAAATCAAAGGTCTTATACTGAAAGAATTCTTAAGCATTTTGGCATGCAAGATTGCAGACCTGTATCAACGCCAATAATTAATGAAAGCAATAAATCAGGGAAAGTAGGTTCCTGTGAGAATAATGAACACACAGAGGATAAACCATATCGTCAAGCAGTAGGTGCTCTTATGTACCTGATGGTTGGTACACGCCCTGATATTGGTTATGCAGTGAGAGTTGCTTCAAGATCACTTGAAACTTATAATAATGAAAATTGGATAAGTGTTAAAAGGATTTTCCGTTATCTAAAAGGTACACCTGATTATGGAATACTTTATAAGAAAGGATATAAGAAGGGCATCCTTGAGGCATATAGTGATGCTGATCATGGTGGAGATTTGGTGACTGGACGTTCTACTTCTGGAGTTGCCTGCATTTATTCTGGCGGAGCAATCACTTGGCTCAGTCAGAGACAAAACTCAGTCGCAATATCTACCACAGAAGCAGAAGTGGTGGCTGCAAGTGAAGCAGCACAAGAAATAGTATGGCTAAAGCGGCTGTTAAGGGATATTACAGAACTCAAAGAGCCTCCTGAATTACAAATTGATAATGAAGCCGCAATAAGACTGGCGCAAAATCCAGAATATCATCGCCGCACTAAACACATTAAAACGAGACTTTTTTTGTACGCGAACTTGTTACAGATGGAACTATTATGGTAAGGAAAGTAACCACAGAGTTCCAGGTGGCTGACGTACTGACAAAGCCACTTCAGAAACAGAGACTAGAATTACTTTGTAGAAAAATGGGTATTCAACATCAACAGATCATTCAATGAGGGAAAGTGTTGGAAAAATAAATTTTCTACATTTTCATGATCTGTTCATAGGTGGCAACACCGATCGTTTTGCTGTGAGCTCCCTTTTTTTTTCTTCCCGCCCTTTTTGTTCTCTCTTCAGATGTGTGAAGTTGTAGTGTTCCTTCTTTTGTGTAAATTAAAGTTTTTTGTTAGTTATAACAGTGTCTGTTGCAGAATTAATCATCCAGTTTCAACATTTTCTTTTAGACCCTTCGAGGGACTATGGCCTTGCAGCCTAAATACTGCACCCCAACATCAGCATAGCCATATGTATGCCGTTCAGAGGGATCCTACCTTTCTCTACTGTCTATCTCCTCTCCCTCCTTCTTCCCATCCCCTTTCCCTACACTCTTTTTCTGACTGAAACACAGACACAAAGTATCATCACATCGAAGAAAGAATATAATAGTTGTGTATTGTCAAACACAAGAAATGGTTGCTGACATCTTTACAAAGCCTCTGCCAAGACTTCATTCAGAAACCCATACATGTGCTGTAAATATGCATTCAACATGTTTGGAGTTAATGGGAGACGTTAGACTGTGTTTAACAACTCAATGATAGTGCTTGTGAGAAGAGCACAAGATCTCACCCGTTTTTTTATAGTTGTGTTTTTTCTTTCTCTGTGCAGTCTGTAAAGTTGGCAACTGCCTTGTGATCTGTGTAAATAACTTCAATAAAGTTTTTCTACTGAAGAACATGCCTGGTATGTATAATTTATCATCCTATTGTATGCTGTGAACAGACAAATTATCATTAGGATATCAGAATTACAGTTAATGATAAAACCCTAACCCTAACAAAAACCAATGTGCTCACAGACATTGGCAATAAGTTTGAAAAAGGTTGAGATACCATATTTACTCACGTATAAGATGATCTTGCATATAGGACGAAGTGTGACTTTTGAGATCAAAATAAAGAAAATTAAATTTATTAATATAGTTCTAATTTCATTTTGTTTAATCACAAATAAAATATTATCAAATGTGCATATTTAGGCAAACAACCATGTTTGCCTTAATACACGACGAATAGAAAACAAAACCAAAACATTATAATGTGCATGACTGGAAAAAGTTTATTTTTAATGATTCAAAAATGTGCTAATCTTCATTAAATATAACAATTTAACTAATATGAAATAACTATGTTTATAATAATTGCTAAGTGACCTGTATCATTAATGATTCTATAAATAATGAGGAACTATTTTTTACAGACAAATGAGATGCAATGCATTTTTAATTGATGGATGTAGGATTAAACTAATAAACAAAGGGGTGTGTGTCTTAATTTGTTTGCAGTAGATGCCAACTTACGATAAATAGACTGTAGACCTATAATGGCAACACGAACTATACAGGGAGAGTTTTTTATCTTGAGACAATGAAATAGCTTAATTGGATCCCATTATTTTAGGGAAAAAGTATAGAGAAAAGTTGTAGGGTTTCGAAGGGCCAATCAATTGGTGACCTTGGATGTGGCCTCGACCTTGGCCTTCAAAATCATTTGAGGGTCAAGTCTGTTGTTTTTTTCAATGGAAACTCATATTTTTGACCCCGGCAATGGAAAGAGTGAAAAATTTCACAACCAGATATACCTTTGACCTTATGGTCTAGGTCAAAGGTCAAGGTTAATTTATAGTTTAAATTATAAGCTTTTTCTAATGGGAAACCATACTTTTTATTACTGGAATAGGCAGGGAGGTAAAAGTTATATTTACATGGAAAGAGTGGGAAATTTCACAATCAGCCATGACCTCGAGTACCCCAAATTTAACCTCTGAAGGTCATCTCAAGTGTTATAATTTTAAGTGCGGCTCAACAAAATGCATCGAAGTGGAAGGGCATCATTTTGAACATCTGTTATAAAATTTTCCCCTAAAATTAACATCTCAAGCAATGACAAGAAGTAAAGTGATTCACCTAAAACCAGCACTGCGATAGTGAGAGGCAAGAGGACTCACTGAATATAAGCACCTCAAAGGGAGCAGAAAACTAGTGTCCACATCATTACTCCTGGGTAGTGCTAAAAGTAGTGAATGCTTTTAAAGGTCAAAGTACTAAGGTCACGAAAAAATGTAACTTTTACCTCCCTGCCTATTCCAGTAATAAAAAAGTATGGTTTCCCATTAGAAAAGCTTATAATTTAAACCTTAAAATAATCTTGACCTTTGACCTAGACCACAAGGTCAAAGATATATCTGGTTGTGAAATTTCCTGCTCTTTCCATTGCCATGGTCAAAGATGTGTGTTCCCATTGAAAAAAGACTTGACCCTCAAATGACCTTGAAGGTCAAGGTCACATCCAAAGTCACCAATTGATTGGCCCTTCAAAACCCTACAACTTTTGTCTATACCTTTTTCCCAAAATAATGAGATCCAATTAAGTTATTTCATTGTCTCATAATAAAAAAACACCCTGTATACAGTTCACAGAAACAATTGCAAAAATGCTTCCAGTTTTAGACCAAATAATCACAGATCTTCAAAAAATAAAATAATTTTATTTGAAACTGGGGTACAGTACAAGGACTGGCACCAGTACAATGCACGTGGTAAGAATGAACTGAGAGAGAAACAAAGACTATGGAGGGATGCGTTGAAATGTTGCCAGGTTGGCCACAATGCAAAGAATCCTTCACTCGTGCGTATAGATGATGACCTAGGTTTCTGAAGCAGTGAAAAATGAATGATAACCTCATCTTATATGCGAGTAAATACAGTATATAGAAGTACCAGGTTGTTCAATAAGTTTTGTCGTTCAATAAGAGATGGCGCTATTAGGTTTGTCGTTTTATTTCTCTAAAAATAGTACTACTTTTTAATAAACACGTGTGAAGTTTCATGTAGATCTGTCAACTCATTCGTATATTTGCAGCTGTTCAAAGTTGACATGTCAGTGTATTTTTTTACAATGGAAAAAATTGAATATCGTGCAGTGATAAAATTCTTATTTTTGGAAGGTGTAGCACCAAAACAAATTCATGAACGATTGGTAAAAGTGTATAAGGACTCTTCACCTTCAATTAGAACAGTAGAAAGATGGGTTGCTGAATTTAAACGTGGCCGTACAAGTCTTGAAGACGATCCACGTGAAGGATGTCCAAAAAGTGCATCAACACCAGAAATCGTAGCAAAAATACAGCATATGGTTTTGGAAGATCGTCGATTAACTGAGAGAGATTTAGTAGAAGCCCTAGGGATCTCATTAGGCAGTGTGAGCAATATTTTGGCTGATGTTTTGGGTTACAGAAAGCTGTGTGCACAATGGGTGCCGCATTCGCTAACTATGGAGCAAAAACACATTCGAGTGCAACTTTCTCAGCAACATTTGGAGCGTTTTAGAAAAAATAAAAAGAGATTTTGTGCGTCGTTTCATTACTATGGATGAGACTTGGGTCTACCATCATGATCCTGAATCAAAACAAAAGGCTAAGGAGTGGTGTGAACCTGGTACTTCGGCTCCGAAGTGAATTAGGGTAGAGAAATCGGCCAAGAAGGTGTTAGCATCAGTTTTTTGGGATGCAAAAGGAATTTTGTTCGTGGATTATCTCCAAACTGGTAAAACAATAAACTCAGACTATTATTGTAACCTTTTGGACCAGCTGGATGTAAAAGTTCGTGAGAAAAGACCTGGTTTACAGAAGAAAAAAATCATTTTTTATCAAGATAATGCACCCTCTCATACAGCTCAAAAAACCATCGCGAAAATCAGTGAATTAAAAAGACCAACAACTGCCGAATTATCGGGCTAGCAAATGGCTATAGTAATATTAATAATTTAAGTTAATTGTTGTTTATTTATAAGTGAATTAAAATACGAATTGTTGCAACATCCTCCCTATTCGCCAGATTTAGCTCCCTCTGACTTCTGGCTGTTCTCGCATCTCAAAAAATTCATGCGTGGGAAAAGATTTTCATTGAACGAAGAGGTAATAGCAGCCGTGAAAGCATATTTCGACAGTCTTCCTGATTCTCACTTCAGGGATGGAATCCATAAATTAGAAGATCACTGGAACAAGTGTATTGAAGTTCAGGGAGATTATATTGAATAATAAAATGTATTTCAAACCATAAAATTGTGTTTTTTTTATCAAACGACAAAACTTATTGAACAACCTAGGTAGTCTTTCAAGAAAATTTTTGAACTATAAAGACGCAACAATTCTACCCATGGCACGGAAACATATCGTCGAGAGAAATTCATTAGAATCTAATTCATAACACCCATTCAATGTGAAACTGATATTGTGAATTTAATTTTGTCATTCATTTTACTTGTTTTTATTTTATTTTTTCTTTTGCAGTTTTTTGTGGCTATTATTTATCATTTTCTTTTACTGTTTTGTTACTGTAAGTCATATACAAATATTATATTATATGTATATTTTTGAGTTTGAATGGCGATTATTAATATTAAATATTTAAATAATAATAAAAATTTATATAAAAATAATTAAATATTTTTGAGTAGATGGCGATTAAAGGTCCGTGTCGATGAGGGTCTGCCAGGCGGTGGACAAATTGAGTTCCTCTTTATAGTTAATGCAGGTGGTGGTGCGGCTGTGTTTGTAAATGGAGATAGCCTCCAACCACCTCAGATGTTCAGGGTGAGGCGATGCGATGATAAGCCTGGCTTGGTTGAGGGCCACTTCGATGTCCGGATCGGTGGCGTAAGTTGAGAGTGCCGTAGAATTTCTCTCATGTAGAATATCAGCATTGTGCTCACGTAATCTGATCCCCAAGGATCTCTTGGTTGAGCCGATATAAACAAGGTTTCTGTCAAACCTGTGATCCTTGAGAGGAATGGAATAAATGCCCGGAAGTCTGTTGGGGTCGGGGGGATCCTTCCCGTTACGGAGTATGTCCAAGATGGTGGGACGTCTTCTGTATGCGATCTTAATACGGCGCTTGCGGGTAATCTTCTTATATAAAGTCGCCACGTACAGATTATATGTGACGGGGATCCGTGCCTCATCCTCAGATTGATTGGCGAGACGCGATCGGATGTCGGAAATACGTGCTGTGCGACGGTGACGGTTAACCAATCTATTAATAAGCTTGTGGTACCCGTGGATGGTCGCTACGCGTCTCATATGCTCCAATTCTGTGGCCTGTGCTGCTGGAGTGGACGAATGCGAAAACGCCCTCTTAATTAACGTGTTGAAAGCGGCGGACTTGTATTGGAATGGGTCACATGACCCAACAGGGATGTAAAGAGAGGGCGTACCAGGTTTACAGTAGACCGAAGTTTGTATATAAGGTCCTTCAATGCTGATGTTTAGATCTAAGAAATGGACCCCAGTGCTGTTAGCTTGTTCCAATTCCACGGTCAAGCCATAAGGGTTGTCATTAACAGCTTCCACGAATGCCGACACATCAGGTACATTCCTCCATAATATGATTATGTCGTCGATATACCTTTTGTATAAGATGATGTCAGGAAGATAGTGCAGCAGGACCTTTTGCTCCAATTGTCTGATGACCATCTCGCACAAGTCTCCCGCTACTGGGCTCCCCATAGGGACTCCTCTTTTTTGTGTGTAAACAGCTCCATTGAACATGAAGAACGAGTTATAGCACAGCATATGGGCCATCTCCAGCACTTGTTTGTGCAAAGTGCAGTTTCCAACAATACCGAAGAGGAGGTCCCTGAGAGCGCAAAACGCTGGAGGGAGCTCCAGTGATGAGTATAAAGATTTAAAACCCAAAACAGTGATGAATCTTGGGGGAGAGGGAAGATCTTTAAGGATAGAAATGAGGTCCACAGAGTTAGCAATGTTGAACAAGTAGCCCTCCAATAGGGGGGCTATCAATGAGTGTGCGCCCCTTTCGAGTTTATGAGTGGGGGCTCTAGCTTTATCCACCACCGATCACCACTTTCATCTTATACAAAAGGTATATCGACGACATAATCATATTATGAAGGAATGTACCTGATGTGTCGGCATTCGTGGACGCTGTTAATGACAACCCTTATGGCTTGACTGTGGAATTGGAACAAGCTAACAGCACTGGGGTCCATTTCTTAGATCTAAACATCAGCATTGAAGGACCTTATATACAAACTTCGGTCTACCGTAAACCTGGTACGCCCTCTCTTTACATCCCTGTTGGGTCATGTGACCCATTCCAATACAAGTCCGCCGCTTTCAACACGTTAATTAAGAGGGCGTTTTCGCATTCGTCCACTCCAGCAGCACTGGCCACAGAATTGGAGCATATCAGACGCGTAGCGACCATCCACGGGTACCACAAGCTTATTAATAGATTGGTTAACCGTCACCGTCGCACAGCACGTATTTCCGACATCCGATCGCGTCTCGCCAATCAATCTGAGGATGAGGCACGGATCCCCGTCACATATAATCCGTACGTGGCGACTTTATATAAGAAGATTACCCGCAAGCGCCGTATTAAGATCGCATACAGAAGACGTCTCACCATCTTGGACATACTCCGTAACGGGAAGGATCCCCCCGACCCCAACAGACTTCCGGGCATTTATTCCATTCCTCTCAAGGATCACAGGTTTGACAGAAACCTTGTTTATATCGGCTCAACCAAGAGGTCCTTGGGGATCAGATTACATGAGCACAATGCTGATATTCTACATGAGAGAAATTCTACGGCACTCTCAACTTACGCCATCGATCCGGACATCAGAGCGGCTTTCAACCAAGCCAGGCTTATCATCGCATTGCCTCACCCTGAATATCTGAGGTGGTTGGAGGCTATCTCCATTTACAAACACAGCCACACCACCACCTGCATTAACTATAAAGGAGGAACTCAATTTGTCCACCGCCTGGCAGACCCTCATCGACACGGACCTTTAATCGCCATCTACTCGCACCGTATGCGCATGTCTGACCAGCTGCATCGTGAAGCATTCGATTTCAGTTTAAAAATAGCTCGTTCCATTATTCGATCTGCGTTTTTTACTGTCTGAAGAAGAACTGCTAAGTTCGAAAATGTTAACGGAAATTTTTTCATTTTGCACTTAACACCGGTAAAAGGTTCCCAAAAGTGTTGTTTACATCCCCGGTGTTCCTTGATGTATGTAGATATTTATTAATTTTATCTTTAACTCAGTGGTGTGCCGTCATTGGAAGCGATGGAAGCGCCGCTTCCACCTTCCAATGACCTTCCCTTGTATTTTATAAAATATAAATTTTTCATATTTTAATGTACTTTTAATTAATTAAAATTAATATTTTATTATAACTGCATTATGTATCTTTTACAAATTTCTATACTACATGTGAAAAAAACGATAAGATTGCTATTGTATATTCGAATAATTCGGTGGCGGAAGAAATGTCGAAACCGGGTCAGTTTCCAATCAGTCAGATTATACAGGCATTGGCACATGTGGTTTACAGAGCACCAACCTCACCCAGTTTAGCTGGTAAAAACAGCACACGCATAAAGCATCCAATTTTATATCCCGGACCGGTTCTGAGCTGTTAGCTGCCTGCCTGTCAACTCCCAAGCAGCCAGATTATAGGCATTGGCACATGCGCTTTACAGAGCACCATCACCCGGTTTAGCTGGTGGATGCTTCACACATAAAGCTTCTAATTTTATATCCCAAACCGGTTGTGGGCTGTTAGCCGCCTGCCTGCTAGATATTCGGCTGCCCTCGCCTGATTCATGTGAATCATGAGTAGACTAGATCAACGGCAGGCAACCTCTGGCCCGCGGGCCAGCTACGGCTTGCGAAAAGTTACTATCAGGGCCGCGAGATCTTTTAATAGAATTATCTATCAAATTGGAAAAATAACTAATTAATAGTTATTTTTCCAATTCTTTGTAATTTTCGAAAACGATAAGAGAAATAAATGTAGTAATTAACTTTTTATTTATTTATTTCATATTTGCAGACTAAAAAACTTACAAGTCACAAGAAGGCATCAATTAACTACTACGGCCCGTGGAAAAAATGTAAAATTTATTCTGGCCCGTGTTATAAAAAAGATTGCCCACCCTAGACTAGATTTATAACTTAACCCAACCGATAGGAATTTACTGGCATGTTTTTATGATAGTCCTGTATAGTTAAAAAAAAAAACTCCATTAAAATATTTGATATATTTATTCTGCGTTTATTCCGCTCTCCCATCTTATATTACTTACGGATTTCAATGTTAAACCGGTGATATTACAATTTAGTATGTCCCACTGTAACCAGATCCAGAAAAAACGCTTACAATTCTAGTACAGTGTTAAAAAATTAACTGTTACTTTGGCAGCATCATTTACAACCAAATTTAATGAATGAGACGTACAATAGTACAAAAAAAGCTCTAGAATTTATTTTCTTTAAATTTACGATTTATGTATCGGTTGTCATAAAAATTTCTTTCCACTTCTTTCCCAAGACTACAGATATTCAAGTACAAAGTAACCGGTTTCAACTTATTTCTACTTAAGAAGTAGTTAAATAATTAAGCAATTAGGGAATTAGAAACATAAATAAAACCCCGATGAAAGAGCCAAAATTTTACTTAAACAGAAGCTTAACCGAACCAATCTCTTGCAGAGTACAGTGGGGTCTGATCTCTTCATAATATTAGATGTAATAAAGACAGAAATTTTTCCAGTCCAATGAGAGTGACCGAAAAGTTGTAAATTTTGGAAATTTCCGCAAACACTCGGCCCTAAAACGAATTAGTTAGAAAACGAATGACGAACAATCTGTTAAGTTTAACATATTTAGATTTTTACAGCTACGGCAAGAAACGTTTAAAATCTACAACAACCCTGTTACGTTCTTTGATATATACTAGTAATGCAACAAAAGAAGCATTTGACATTGACTGGTATCGGCACCCTCGGGATTTGGCACGCCCAAACCTACCTGGACCATTTCTGATTTCGTTCATTAGCCACTCGTAGGGAGCTATTTCACTAACTTGTAAGTGGATTGTTTTAAGATTTAAAAAGTAAAGAATATTTTGTTATTTTTATGTACGTTTCTTCACAAAGTTATATTTAATTATAAGTTTCTTTAAAAGTATATTCGTACAATTGAAGAATTTTTTTTACTAGGCATGTATATTCATCACACATTTTGTTTTACTAAGTAAGTTTTTTTATATAATTTTAATTTTAGCCCTTATATCGTGGCTAGTGATTCAAAAATTTATTTTAAAAAAATTTTGGTTCAAGACCATATAATGAAAAAGAAAACATTATTAAAAGAGAAAGACCAATGCCTCAATTAAATATAAATACGTCGACAATAAAATTTATGACGAATGACGATTCTTTCATAAAATTGAAGCAATTTGGAAATCAAAGCAAAATAGAATTTAACATTGGTAGACAATATAAAATAAATATTGAAAATTATAACAAGATAATTACGATTAATAGATATGTCTAAATTAATAGACGTTATATGTTTTTTTCTCAAAGCAAGAATTGGCATTTAGGAGCCATAGGGAATTTATTGAATCTAATAACGGAGGTAATTATATTGAACTTTCTTATTTATTAAGTAAGTCGGATAATCTATTAAAAATGCATTTAAAGAAGTATACGGTTTTTACTGGCTTATCGAACAAACGAATACGAACGGGCCCTGACGCGCAATTAATTGATTGCCCCTTAAGTCGGCTTCTTACAGAAACACCACTTCCCTATCATCAAATGTCACGGCACGCCACTGGCAGCTTCATGTACAACAAGGTTAAAGTTTTGGAGTCACCAGTATATTTTTCATTAACTCTAATATTCAACATTAATTAAAGTGCATTTCATATTTTTAAACTCAAAATTATTTATTAAATAATAAAAATAAACTCAACATCTTTCTGATAGCTTACACACATTTAACTGCAATAATAAAATTAACACAGACTAGTAAATTAATCATTTTAATTGCTTTAAAATAATAAATTGCAGTTATTATGATTAATCTAAAAAAGTTTATAAATTACCTATTTACTTAGAATTTATATGTTTTTTTTTAAATTATATACTTAAATTAATAACTCTTAAATATTTTCATATTTTTAAATACTACCTGTATTATCAATTTTTTAACATAAATAAACAATATTCAGTTTTGTGAAGATAAACTAATGACAATTCCAAATATGCTTTATGAGTATACATTCCAAATTCATTATTTAGTCAGGATTAACCCATTAAAAAATAAGATAAAAACCAAACACCATTGAGAGCTTCTCAAATTATGCAACCTCCTTTTCACATGATTGCAAACAGTAGACATTAAACATATATATTTTAAAATACTATAGAAAAAAGTTATTAATTAACGCTAATAAAAAAGCAATGGTTCTGATCCTATTTAACTCTTGCTACCTGTTATATATGTTAGAGCATTAAATCCTAAGGATCCAGCAATGGATCCTTAGGATTTAAAACAGAAATCGTTGAAAAGTTAATAAGATCATACTCAGTACCTAATAAAAAAAAGGAAAAAGAGAATACAAACAAAGAAATTACTAAATTCACATATAGCAGAGGAATGTTCAATATCATGAAGGAAGTAGCCAACTAAAAGAGTACAAGATTAATATGTAAACAGGCTCCCACGATTTATAGTCTACTTAGAAACGACAAGGGCAGGATAAAGAAGGAGGAGCAATCTGGAGTGTACAGAATACCATACAAAAATGATCAACTAGGGCTAAATAAAGAATATATTGGTGTCACCACCAGGAAGTTAAGTAAAAAGCTTAAGGAACATGTGTATGATATAAGTAAAGGGCACTACAATACAGCACATCCAAAGTAGCACAAACTGAAGGTTCGGTGATTGATTGGAATGAAGCTAGGATTATTAGACAGGTGCGCTCACCGTCTTTAGCAATGACTTTGGAAAAATTTGAAATATATAGATCTGGCAATACAAGCAAATGTTTAAACTATAAAGACGCCACAAATTTACCAACAGCATGGAAGTATATGATTAATCATAACCCAGTATAATATGTTATACAGCCTGCACTTGGTCGATATAATTAGGTTTATTGTGTTGATATATTTTATTATGTTAATTTACCTTATTTTATTTTATTTTATGTTATTTTAATTTACTTAGATTCATGTATTTATTTATTTTCTATTTATCTTTTATATATTTATATTTAAACAAATTGTTCGAACGGATATAGAAATTTGAATTTTGTTTCGCATAACGTTCGAACTGGAACCGATACAAAGAAACGTTCCAAATATTTCAAAAATACTTGAATATGACTTGTGGAGCAGGTAGAAAACATTAGTAGGATAATAAATATTAGTTCTCGGATACATAAGGTGGTTGTGTCAATATAGTAATAATAATAATTTTTTTTTTTGTGTTAAATAAACAACTGAACTTTCTTCTTTTTTTGAGAGAAAATAAACAATAAAACAATAAAAAAAAATTTAAGACAATTTAAACTATAAAAAAAATGACTAAAACACAAATACTTTAATCTTTTTATTTAAGATATCCTCAGGTTTAAATAAAGAATTGAACATGATTCAAAAAATGAATTAGACAAACAAAAATATATTTTTTTTCTAATCAACATATATGATATACATAAATAAATCAAATGGCTATTTGCAGTAGTTCGGATAGCAAACAAACACTTTAAACAACAAAAAAAATCTGCAACAACCTGCTTTATTAGAGCGTGCTCATTTTGAGTAAGAATGTGAGCAAGCTCCAACACATGAGGTACTATTTCATTGAGTAACAATTTAGCTTGTAACTTCCATACTATAAATGCAGGGCTTATACCTCCACAGAGAGCACAAGAGGTGTACAGTATCCCAATAAGGGATCACAGGTTCCAAAGAGATCTTGTCTACATTGGATCACCAAAAGGTCTGTTCAAAAAAGGATTGCTGAACATAAATATGACATTGACAAAAAAAGACACACCACCGCCCTGTCAACATACGCCACAGACCCCAATGTAAGAGCCGACTTGAATAACACCAGTCTCAAAAAAATCATTCAAAACAGACCACATCAGAGCCTTGGAAACCCTTGAGATTTACAAAGTAACCAAGTCGGGAAATTGTATAAATTTCAAAGATAGTAACATAATATCTTATGCATGGCATTATACTTGTGATAAGCATCTGCATTGATAATTATATATTATTCCTTCGAAGACAGACCACATCATTATTATGGAATTATTATTCTGTCTAGTAGATTAATTCAATATCTTTCCTCTTTATTACATACTGGAGAAAATTAATTTTGTATTCAAAAACATTCTATATTCTTAACATTCCATATAAATAAACAACAACTAACCCGTTATATATAAAGACCAACAACTGCCAAATTATCGGGCTAGCAAATGGCTATAGTAATATTAATAATTTAAGTTAATTTGCTAGCCCGATAATTCGGCAGTTGTTGGTCTTTATATATAACGGGTTAGTTGTTGTTTATTTATATATATACACCTTGCCGGGGTTGCGATGGCCAGTTGAGTGCCTTTGGGAAGACGTGGGCAATTAATGTCCCACCAGCCGGCATTGTAATGACCGTCGATGGTCGTACGGTAATCTTATATCAACTGGAAGGGGAGATCGGACCGAAGGTCCGGGTAGCGTAACTGGTAACGTGTCTGCACGGATAGCAGAAGTTGCGGGTTCGAGTCCCGCTTAGGGCCGATTCTTTTCTTCCAGTTAGGCCTAAATTTATTTAAATTATTTAATTAAATTTCTAATTATTAAATTTAGCAAGAGATGGCGCCTAACGCCTAACTCTAGTACCAAATTAACTTAAATTATTAATATTACTATAGCCATTTGCTAGCCCAATAATTCGGCAGTTGTTGGTCTTAACATTCCATTTTTGGAATGACAACAAACCTGATGAAGATCTTGGTTAAAGATCGAAAACGTTAGTTCAGTGACTATATTCATTTTGTACTGGAAATTTAAAGGTTTTGGAAGAGATAATGTAACAATTTCTTTAGTACATTCAGGTAACTTATCCACCAGAGTTATGGTCTTAATGATTTGGTCCAGCTTATGTACCATCTCCATCCCACAAAGAAACCGTCACCTCTTGTATCCCAGACTTTGAAAACCTTATAAGAGGTCTTTCCCACAATCAAAAAGAATACTACAGATGGCTATCTTCTTTAAAAATCGGTAGAGCTAAAGAATCAAAAGATATTGCACAACTCAAACATAAATTAAGCCAAGCTTCTAAATGGATAAAATCTAATAATATTGTGGTAACCAGAGCAGATAAAGCCAGAGTTATGGTCTTAATGAAGAGCGAGACATACGAGGATAAATTAAAAAATACCTCTTTGAAACACTATGCACAGAGGTTGAAATGAACTGGGTAGAAAAAATGCAAGCGAGGGTTAAAAGATTTGCTAACAGCAAACTTCCTAAGAACCTGAATATGAAAAACATCATTACAGATGCTCCAGATGTACCTAAACTTTTCGCCTTTACCAAAGCACACAAACAAAGACATCTATAACCTATAGTTGACAAAGGAATTTTTTGTGCACTGAGAGATTTCCTCATAGAAAAAGTAAAAGATAATAATTTGCACCAGGATATACTGGAATTGGCCCATTTAGCCTGTTACAGTTCAGCATTCCAATTCAAAAAAAAACACATATGCACAAGAGAGGGGAGTACCCATGGAAAGTCCATTATCTGGTGATTTATGTGAAACGGTAATTAGGGTAGTCAAAACCAAAACCCTACTATCCTTTCTACCAAACATAATTCTATATGGAAGATATATTGATGATATTATAATCCTCTGGAAAACACCACCACACCTAAGGCAATTTAAGACAGCCATTAACGACAACCCTTATGGCATATATTTGTAATTGGAGCAACACAGTAAAGAAAAAATCCACTTCTTGGATATAGAAATAGAAATTAAGAAAAGGACAATAGAAACTAGAGTCTATAGAAAACCCACAACTATACCGTCGTACATACCCTTCAATTCCTGTGACCCATACTCTTACAAAATAGCAACATTCAGAGCTTTGGTAGAAAGGGCCTACACTCACTCTTCCACAACCAGCAATCTACAACAAGAAACATCGTATATTACAAAGGTTGCTAAAGATCACGGTTATGACACCATAATAAGAAAATTATGCAATAAATGCCTTCATATAAACAATATGACAGATGAAGAAAAAGCACCAGGAAGAGTTGATAAAGAAGAATGCAGAGATAGAATCCCGGTAATGTACAATCCACAATTAAAAACAATATATAATGAGATTGCAAAGAAAAGAGGAATTAAAATTACATACAGAAGAAATCCTTCTATATACAATTTATTGAGAAACAGAAAAGACGCCCATAACCCAAACAGGCTGCTGGAAATATATACAATTCCGTTAATAGATGACAGATGGCAGAGGCAATTGATGTACATAGGATCCACCAAACGTCCATTAGCCACTAGGTTAAATGAACATAAATTCAGATATCACCCACAACAAATGTACAACAACATTATCTACGTATGCAACAGACCTGGACATAACCCTAATATTTAATGATGCACGAGTTATCCACACCACCTGTCATCAGGAACATCTAGGAACTTTGGAAGCAATGGAAATATTCAAAGCAGGTGGCAAATTAACCTGCATCAATTTTAAAGAGGAAATGAATCTCTCAACAGCTTGGCAATATTTATTGGATGACAAATCATAATTTATTATATGATACACGCAATTATTACATGATGTGCACATCGTATCTCCACTAATAAAAATTTATATATTTTTGAAATGGCATGAGATTGC
The DNA here is from genome assembly GCF_030686945.1 of Centruroides vittatus. Lineage (NCBI taxonomy): Eukaryota > Metazoa > Arthropoda > Arachnida > Scorpiones > Buthidae > Centruroides > Centruroides vittatus. Next base: position 1,063,211 of record NW_027122479.1, on the reverse strand, counting down.
CTTCCATATTTGAACATCTAGAAGTAAAGCATGTTCTGATTTGAAAAACATTCGATTATAAGAATCCAGTTACAGCAAATTTGGCCTGAAGAAGAGCAGAGGAGGGACATCGAAAGCGTTTGCCAACCTATGATTTGAATTTTCATGCCAGATATTGGTTACGGAAGGTACATTTTTTAGTCTCAGCTACATATACGATTTTCACAAACAGCTCAAAACAAAATGATAAGGTAGGTGCAGCATATGTTATAATGAGAAATAAGTCAACAATTCCAATCTATACTGCTGGATACAGGCTAGAAAGCTTCTGTACAGTCCCTCAAGCAGAACTGTATGCCATTTTTAAAGCTGTTAATCATCTTACCAATATGGGGATTGAGAACTAAATAGTAAGAATTTGCAGTGATAGCCAAACCACCATTCAAAACCTCAAAAATCCAATGTGTTACTTTTCTCATATGGTATTTCGTGAAATCCAAAACAACAGTAATTCAATCGTGTTAACCTGGGTTAAAGGACATACAGGCTTAGCTGACAATGAGGCAGCTGATAAACAAGCAAAGTCATGTGCAAATTCTTCCTTCCCTCTGGAGTTCAGCAACATTCCCTACACCAGTATCAAGAACACTGTTCATGCTACTGCTATCAGCCTTTGGCAGAGGGAATGAGAGAATGGTAACACTGGAAGGATAACATTTTCCTTCATCCCCAACATAGAGACAAGACTTAAACTGAAGCATCTTTCCATCACATATATAAATACACAAATTTTTACCGGACATGACAACCTTCAGGCCTATCTTCACCAATTTGGTTACAGAGACACTCCCTTATGCAACTATAACAACACCTCAATACAAGACGTTCATCATTATATATTTGAATGTAATAACTTTATACATGAAAGAGAAACACTTCTAAGGACTCAACTGACCATGCGAAATGGACAACTTTGTCACGGATCAAAAACTTTTTAAAAGTCTCATGGACTTCTTTGCTTCAACTGGCGTGTTGGAATCTGACTATCGATCATCACGACAGTGAGTGCATTTGTGTAGTGTAAACTTTACTTCAACAATTGATCACAAATGTATATAATGTAAATACTACCTATGTCATTCCCACTAAGTGTAGTGGGCATGTGTTTGGTACATTTTCAATGTTACTATTGTATTGTTTGTTTAAAAACAATACTCACACCCAAAACCAATAACCAGTGTGAAAACTCCCAAAAAGGCAAACGTTTTCGATTCCCCTCCTGGGATCTTCATCAGGTTTAATTAGTTCTTTCCATTGGAACTGGATTCAAAGGTTTTTTAAACATTTAGAAACCGGTGTGGTGAGAAAATACATTAAGTATTGTTTGTTATTTTATCTCTGTATTCTTTGTTTTGGTTTTTTTTTACTTTGGTTTAATAAATCCAGCAAAAACACTCTGTGCCTCCCTTTTTCTGCCCCTATCCTATTTTCTGTATTTTCACCTTTGCCTTCACTTTCTGCCTTCTTTTCTTTATTTTCAAGCCAGGTAATACCACTGAGTGCACCTGGTCTTTTGCCCCTGTCAGCTACAAGTGTACAAGGTATGGCATAGACCCCCAATTTTTCAAAGGTAAGGAGTTTGTCCCGGTCATTACAGACGAGCCCGTGCAAATTCAGTAATGGAGATAAGGGCAGGAGAAGGTTATGTTGCCTGAATGTACTGTACATCAAATACATATGGACAGGACTCTAAGATACAGTAATGCTGGTTGAACTACCGACATCTCCCTCTTGATGGATAGTGTCATGCATGAAAATAGAGATTTCCTGAACATGTTAACCACATGTGTGAACTTAGTGCATGAGAAACCAGCTGCATATACTGCCAAACTAATGGTGTTTAATTCAATATTTACAAATGCTAGCATTGATGATAACAAGAAGACATGTCTAATAAGGGCAGCGATAGCGCCGTCAACAGATTGTAAAGGTTGGAGAGCGTCTGCCAGGATGATGTGGGGCACCTTACTAAATTTATAGCAGACAGAGAATAGTAGCCCTTCAGGTGATCTATGTATGCATAAACCTAAGAATGTTATAGTCACATCAATCTCCTTCTCCCAAATGAAATTAATGGAGGAATATACTAGACATTTGTTGTTTGAAGACGAGAAACATGTTGTCTGTGTCCTCCAATGCTATGAGGATATCATCAACTTAATGCAAGTACAACAGCAAGTAGTGGATGGCAAGAGGGGAATTGAATATTCTATGTTTGATTTCTCTCATAATCAGCTCTGCCAGAATAGCAGATAAAAGAGAACCCATGAGGTCTCCCTGTTTCTGTATATATATTTTCTGATTAAAATGAAAATAACTGTTTTCTGTGATGAAGTGAGTTCATGCATCAAGTATATCCAGTATCTGTTGGACATTAAAGCCCTTCTTGAGGAGTAGAGAGTTGACAAGCATTACAGCTTTAAACGTGGGTACCGAAGTGTACAAGGATACTACATCCAATTTGTAGAAGCTGTATGTGCTTGTTTGTACCCTACCAAAGCCCAAAACAATGGTGGATTTAGCAACGAAGGACGAGGGAGTGACATCAGGCAAGTGTGGGACCAATGTGCATATGAACTTAGCAAGCACCTTTTCTAAACAGTAGGTATGGTGAGATTTCTTGTTTACAAGTTGTAACAATGGCTAGTCTGCCTTGTGCATTTTTGGCTCAAAAAACAACCTGAGACATGCAACATTGGAGGGGGAGGTCAAGATTCCCAGTTAGGGTTGACGTTACACCCAGTACAGTTACGATTCTCCTTGTTTTCCATAGGACCATTGGAGTAAGGTCGTCACTTATCACTGAGGAATGTGATTGGAAAAGAAATTCATTGGCCAGAGACGTCAACTTTTGCACTATTAACGTGGATGTGCATCCACAAATACGCCACATCACATCATAACATCGACTGTAATCAATGTTTATAGTTTGCAACAGCTTTTAATTCTAAAAAGTTTTCTTTTTAAAGTTTCAATTTAAATAAATTGTTCCATCTCGTTAGAACATCTGTGTTCATTTGTGTTCATTTTTAAATCTTCATTCGCCCGAAGACAACGATCATAATTTGTTGAAAGCACTAGCAGTATAAAAAAAGGAGTAATAATGCCACACTCAGTGTGTTTTTCCTTCCTGACATTCAATATTTGGCATGAAGATCAAACCATATTGGATTAAATAATGATGAGATGATTAACTGAAAACTATTTTTTTTTAATTATTTGAAACCATTGATTTATACATAGATGAATTCATTATTATGACTTTAATATGTAAAATGCAAGTATAAATATGTGTGAAATGAAATAAGTTTACCAAGTAGACATAGGCAAAATTGTTTGATTATTTCCATATGACATTGTAGTTTTTTTTTAATTAAAACTTGAGTAATAAGCTAGATATGTTACATAAAATACCTTTGTAAGTGTTTAATTGAAGTTTCTAAAAGTAAGTATAAACTCTGATAAACTTGTTATAACAGATTTACAACTCGAGATTGAATTTAAAGACTTAATAATAAAAAATGTTTACCTCCTCTCATTGCATTTGGATCCATCTGTAGACAAATTATCACTTTAATTAAATAAATACAATATTTTATTTATATTTCGCACATAATTAATTAAACATTTAAAGGTAACAAATAATTATAAACTCCCAAACTCGGTTCTTGACAAACGATGTGTCTTAATGACGTCACGACACTCTAAAGCGCGACTTACTTCCAAAATATAACAATAAAATAATATTTTAATAAATTTATACTTTTTTATTGCTTATAATTAGTTTAAACTACGAAATATAATAATAAATAATTTATTTCATCTTATTTTGTTATTCTTTAATTCTTTTTAAGTTTTATAATTTAAATTAAAATATTATTATTTTGAAAGATTTATTTAAATTACTTTTATTTCTCAATAACATATTTCAATTGTGACCTTTTTTGATATAAAAATTAAATTATCGAGTTTATTTATTTTTCTAAATATCGAATTTTTGCAGATGGCGCTATTCGTCGCGGGTTTTTTTGAGATCGTTTAAGTGGTGTTTCTCGTTATTTGTTTATTTTAGTTTATTTCCAAAAAAATTATTAAAGAAAATGTTAGCTGATAAAGCAATGGAACTTATTAAGGAATTGCATAGATGCAAGGATACTTTACAACCTTTAAAAGTAGGTGAATATAATTAAATATTCAGAATATTGTGTTGACAACTACTCAAAGGAAATTCAATAAAATTTTATTAATCTTCCTAAATAAACGTAATTTTGAATATTTCATATTATGTAATGTTTTTTGGGTAAAAGTCCAACCTTACTACACGGAAAGAACCCTTCTATGGTCTTCCAAATAGAAATAATTGTATGGACAGAAAATTCAAAGGGCATTCTTTCCTTTCCTTTCGTTCAGGGTTTATATTGGAGGTTATGGCCGTTGTCGGCTTTTCCGAAGCGCCGCCTGGCGACTAGGCGAATCGACCGGTTCTGTGTATGTACCTCTCCAGCGATGAAATATGGATGCGAGGGTTGATCCCTGTGTTCGGCCAGTAGAGTTGGTCTAGTTTACAGATCATTTGTAAGTCCAGAGAAAGAGCATGGCCCAATTCCTTATGGGCCTCTTTGTATGCCAGGCATGCCAGCCAAAAGTGTTTGGGGGATTCCTCCGAACTGCAGTGCTGGCAGTCCGGTGAAAAGCTTAATTTTCGGGAATGAAGGAAGGATTGCAATGGAGCCATGTTGGTCCTTAACCTCGCCAGAAGCGACTCCGTGCTTCACGAGGAGGCAAAATGGTAAGGCCAAGGGGAGAATGGACGGAGGTGGCCTCTCCCCTTGAGCCGGTGGGCTTCCGACCAAGTGTCCATGAGGGTGATTACGAAGTTGTCCCAAGAGCTCCGTATTCTGTAGAGTTAAAGAGAGGCTTCAGGAGCCTGTGAGATGGGCATGGCTAGCGGCCTTATCAGCCTCTTGTTTATCGGGATGCCCGAATGACCAGGGGTGCGGGGAACGTACTGACAGCAGCTGCGATGTCCGAAATAATTGCCTCTGAGGAGAAAGATACGTTGTCAATAGCCAGCAATACAGCTCGGCGGTTAATGTTACCCTAGGATCCAAGATGGCGGCGGGGGGATTTTTCCCTACGTTGGAGACTGCGACAGGGGGAAATTTTTTCCCTCGATTCAAGATGGCCGCGTTTCAGGCTGCCATCTTGAATTTCTCTGCAGACTCCGCGGATGTTAACCAAAATAAACAATAAAAAAAAAGAATTTTTTTACTCACTTTTCGATGGTGGTTGCCTGTTTCTTCCTATCTTTTTTTTTTTCCGAACGTACTTTTTAATATGCGCCCTTTCTCATACTTTCTTTTACATATTACGATCTTGTCGATTTCCACCGTTTTATTCGGCACTCCTCTTTTAAACGATGTCAAATTACTCAAAGCTATAAGCAATACCAACCGTATGTGATTGGACCAGTCGAGTCCCGTTTTTCTGGATGTGCCAGCCGCAATCACCAAGGTCGTCGCCATACATTCCAGACGTAGATAGTGCCATATAAACGACAGAATGCAACCCCAAGAAATGTGGCCAAATTTACTTTTAAATGTTCCATCAAAGGCAGAGGTCTTCGTTCCGCACTTACTACATCGCAAGAAACAGCTTTCTCTATTACTCCGATAGTATAATTTGCATATAGAATCGCAATGAATGCAAACGGATCCGGTCGGCTGTATGCCTAATTTCACAGCAAATTTCAATGCGTTATCGATACAGGGAGGCAAACCTAGTTCCAAAAAGTCATCTTCCGTTAACTTGTAGAAATCACGGGTGGTGCATCTCGACCAAAATTTGTCGTTGCAACTCAAATCTGCAAAACTACTCATTATCGAACAATTGGCAATAAACTATACGTTTACCGATAATAAATTGTGTGAGAATGAAATATTGTAACGAAAAAAAAAAAAACAGCAATTATTCCAATACGCAATTCATCGCAACACTGCAGTAAACGATTCCAACTGGAAACTAGTCAATTTGCATAAAATTGCCCAGAAAGGAACGGAAATCACGTCGTAGATCATGCATTTGCATATTCGTTCGTAACACCCCTACGTATTTCCCGCCGATTTTACTCTCGCACGACATTACGAAAAAGCTCCCTCTACCGTAGCAATTACACACTACCGTCACCGTTTCAAGGTTACAGGAAACTCAGCCACGTTGAACGCAGGGTCGAAACCAAAGAAAAAAAAATCCCCACATCGTCGACGTCTCGACTCTAGGGAAAAAATTTTTTCCCCATTGCAGTCTCCAACGTAGGGAAAAATTTTCCCAGTTGCCATGTTGGATCCTAAGGTAACATTAACCAGCTCGGCTATCCGAGAAAATGACGGTCAGTTTAATGGGGTGGCGAGCATGATCTTCAAAGGGCATTTGCATGACTTGGTGCTAGGCACTTCTGGATTTGTTAATCTGCAGGATCATTTGCAAACCAAATAGCCCCGTATTTTGCATAAATCTTGACTCCCTTCCGACGAGCGATACCTACCCTTAAAACCCTCTAAGGAAACCAAACCCCCAAATACTTTTATTTATTTTATTTCTAAATTTAAACACCAGATGAAAGAATTGCAACTTTCCCGAACAAACATAAAAATGGATGTATAAATTGCTTATGAATAACAATTGTAATGGTTTGAAGTTACGTGGCTAGCGAATTTTTAAAAAATTTTCCGAATGGTTTTTCCTGTTTAAATGTTGCCGGTTCTTTTAAGTTTTAGAATTATACATTATACTGCTGTAATTATTTATGGAATTGAAACAAAAAGGTGTTTATGGAATGATTCTGAATTATTCTGCTGAGGTTGATGTAGTTTATTGAATAATTATTTATTCCATACTATATAAAACCGTAATTTTTTTTAATATTTTGTAACTACGGATATCCTTCGTACTACGTGGCACTTCGATAACACAATTTCCGGTTTCGCTCTAATGCCGTTCGAGAATTTGAGAATGTGTCCATACAAAATTTCGCCACTTTAAAGTTCAAACTCGGTTATTCGATATTTTTTTATTTGAGTAAGCGTGTGCCGTCTCTGATTTACCCGTGGGTTTTAAAATATTGAGATTTTCGATTTGTTTTGTGCCTTTCCTTGGGTTTACATTAATGAAAACTGATAGGACAAAGAAGAAAAAATTGCATTATCTTTTCTATCGACTGGATGTAGTGGTCATCGCTTTCAGATTTTAGCCTGTATAACTTACTGTGTTTTGTTTTTATATTGATAGATGACTCTTTTTATTTAGTAAAGTTTATTTAAATATTTTTAGGTAAGTGTTATTAAACTTTTTTTGGGTATACTATAGATTACTACCTATGGAATTTCAGGACTTTGAGTATATATTTGAACTCAGAGGACCAAGATGAATTCGACAGTACCCTACTTTTGGGCCGGAGGCAAAAAATAAGAAAGTTATCATACTTTTTTCGGTGATCGCGCGATGATCGGGAGTCGTGTCACTCTCTCCGCTAAGCCTATCGCATGTTTAACAGGCAGTCTGGCAAGTCAGCCATATATACCTTCAACAAAGGCAGATGTTGATCCACGAGCACACTGATCGTCTACAGTTTGAGTTAAGTCCTTTTTGCACACCCTCGCACTCATCGACCTCGGGGGCTATGGCTCCTCAGTCTCGCTATCGCTTGCGGTCGGCTAGTACTACGAGCCGATCGCACTTGGGAGTTGTGATGCTTGAAAAAAAGGAACTGGCGTTCAACTGTTTGTGCTCCCGACGAACTCCCCCTGGGAGGGGAGCCGCCGGTAGGCCACCAATTGTTTAACGTCACTAGTTATTGATTCACAGTAGTTCTTGAACAAAAGAAAAAAAAGGAAGTGGCATTCGACTGTTTGTGCAATTTCTTGCCTTTCAGAGTGCTTTTTTTAATTTGTTTGCAGACTTTACTCGTGAGATGGCAGCACTAGCAATTATGATGCCGTCTGCATGAAAGCATTAAAAAACTATGATAACTTTCTTATTTTTTGTCTCTGGTCCAAAAGTAGGGTATCGTTGAACTTGTCTCGGTCCCCTCAGTTCAGATATATACTCAAATCCCGAAATTCCATAGGTGGTAATCTATAGTATCCCCTTTTTTTTAACCATAGGTAAGTAATCATTTGTAAAAATGTTGAATGAAATATGACAGTATCTCGGTACTCAAACTGTTCCCAACTTTAACAATTTGGTATTCTAACACAAATTCTGGAAAAAAGTCGCTTGGTACACGACTGAACAAACAAGGGCCGCCTAAAACAAATTTTTGATTAATAACATATTTTTATTTTGTCATTCATAAAAAATTTTTTGATAAAAATAAGAAAAATGAAGACATTGCTGGTATTTCTGACCAAGATCAACAAAAAAGCTCAGATGATGATGATACTTTGTAAAGAGAAAATACCCTTGTTTAATTAAAATTAACATATAATACAGTACTTTTAATTATGATTTTTCATTAATTATTGATTGCTTTAATAAACAATTTCCTTTAGGGATGGAAAAGAATAGTATACTTTTGCTAACTTTTGGAACCTAATCTCGTGATTTTCACTAGTCCTTTGTTTCGTACAGCACAGATTCGCATAACATGGCACTTTTTTTGGAGCATAACTACTGTGTCGTATGAGGGATATCTCATATAACAACTTTAAGTATTTGACTCTGCCCCACCTAATGGCACTACAGAGTACAAAGAGATTATCTTAACCAGTTGTTTGCGCGGTACTCCCATTGGAGTAACTGTGTAAAGTACTATTTTTAGTATCTTAGGAAACCGACACTAACTGCGGCCGGTAAAACTTCTGTTAACCTAACGGGTACTTTACGTGGATTCGAGATTAGTTTGCCAGGCCTGGGCTTTTATGCGTGCACCGAAAAGAATTAGTAAGAATAACGACAAATATCAAGTCAAAAGCAAAAGTTTCAAATATATTTAATTAGTAAATAGAATTTACTATGTACAATTGTCTATAATCCAAAACAAAATTTATTAACGAAAATCAACAAGTCAACTCGACAATAAACTCAGCTACTTAGCTTAACTTAATATTAATTCCCCTTTGAAAATTCGACAAATTAAATACTTAGGAACTATGAACAGAATCTCTTACGAACTAAACGTCTATCCATCACCTCACTATACTAGGAACCTATTTCCTCAATCTTTTCGCTATCGTCAAATCGTCAATCGAATTCCTCTTTAACACCTTGGATCGCCTAATTCTCGATCTGGGCTTCGACCAGAAATCACCTTGCTCTGGAAATCACCTCGTCATTCTTCGGTTAGCGTACTGGTTTTATGCTGTGAGGTGACGTCACAATTCAGCTGGGTTACTCCCCTTATTTACATACTTAGTTTTCTAACATTAAGTTTCTTTCTGGCAACTTTAATTTTTTGACAAAAGCTTATAAACCATTTACAAAGTATTTAGCACAATTTTCTGGGATGTTATTACGGTTTAGTAAGTATTTTACCTGATGATGATCCATTGATTGGATTGAAAACGTTTGTGTTAAGAATAAATATCTCTCAGCGAGTGATCAGGTGCTTGTTTAGTTTTTGTAAGTATTTCTTTACTAGTGAGTGTGGGGAGTCCCCCCTCCATTTTTTTTCTGCGGACTGTTTACTTTCGCTGGGCAGCGCAAGTGCGCGAGATTTTTTTCCTACGGCGCTTGTTTTTTTGTGAGTTGGTTTATTTTTTTTTTTTTTTTTTTTTTTTTTTTTGTTACTAATAAGAGAGTGGTGGGGAACCTTTGTCCTAAATAAACATAAGCCCGAAACAAAATATAATAAAACGAAAAAATAATAATAAAATAAAAATAACGCTTGGACTCAGTTCCTTACAACTGGTTTTCGTTAAACTGTTGCACAGTACTCCAGGTGGAGTAAGTGTCAATTTTTTTTGTAATTAACTAGTTGGTGACGATTTAAGCAGATTGGCTTTTACCTACAAAGACTAATTCTGTTTCAACGAATAAGATATTTGTTACCACCCCCGTATTTTTAAATTTACTAACAAAACTCCTCTTTTTCATGTTACATCTAAGGGAGACCCTTCTTTTGTTCATTTGACAATAAAATCCTAGTTAGCATGCTCGTTGGGCTCTAATTGGTATATTATAGCTAAATGACTATGCTTTAACCAATAAGCATCGACTTGGGTTTGTGGGGTGGGAACTTTCTTGGAAAAAGTTATACCAACTCGGAGCTACATTGTCAGTTACAAACATAAACAATTATAAATCATTATTCTTATCTATTTTTAGCTTGAATTTAATAAATTTTTATGTATGTTTATCCTATTTAACAAATAAGCATGTTTTTTAAACTATTCAGCCATAAATCTATCAAAAAACAAAGTACTTCCAGTTATAGTGGTACTTCCATAATACATAAGAAATACATGTATAGTAGTTAATATAATAAAGTAATAATCACTTATTACAGTCTACTATTAGTACAGTAGTATAAATAACATATAAATAGAATCAAATACACATCGCATCATCAATAATAAAAGTGTATTGACTTAGATTTAGAAGGGCCACCCCCCCCCCCGCTCCAATCGGCATTATAATCTATAGGTCGTATTATTTCTCTACGTCAATTTAGAAAGCTGCAGTTTTTTTTTATTTGACAGAAAATTGACATACAGTAGAGCATCAATTATCCGACCCCCGATCAACCGTCACATCGGTTAAACGACTGTGTTCTAGTCGGCAAATTCAAATGTCCACTAGTGATGTGGCGCTCCAATATTTGGCTATGTCTTGGCTACTTTAATATTATTTTTGTTAAATGTTTGCATGTTTTAGCTGGCAACATTGGCTCGACCGTGAAAGGGAGGCCAGTATTTAAACCAGGCTTAATTTTCAATTTTTTCTTTATTTTTGTATTTATTTTGTGCAAAATAAAGAAATAATTTTTCACAATACAATAGCGACAATTATTATTTAAAAAAAAAATTTTGTTAGGCTTAACATTGATGAAAATTCAATGCCAAGTAGGTTAATAGGGATATACTAATTACATGGGATTTGCTATACTACTAATATACTATACTAATAATGTATTTTTTCATACTTTTCGGTTATCCGTTTTTTCAATTATCCGACCAACCCCAGTCTCCAATTGAGTCGGATAATCGATGCTCTACTGTATCTAAGTAATGTATATAACAAATTAATGGAATGTTTATTAAAAAAACGATTTTTTTTTAATATTTTAAAATCTTAAATTTTATTAATTTTTTTAAACATACATAATATTTTGAAGTTAACAATCGTAAAGTGTAATATGTACATGATAGAAGACCGAAAACAGATCATATCTAAAACAATTTTTAAGTGAGATATTGCAAATTGAAAAACCACTTTAAAAATCACAAAACGTCTATGCGACAGCGGTGTTGTTTCGGATTATCGAGTGCACAACTGACAGGTTAATCGTCAATAGTCGGGCACTCGGTAATCACTGAGGTATCTGAATGATTAAAATCAGACCGAGTTATATGCTCGGGCTCTGGCAGTTCAACCAATGGGGACCAGCCTCCCTTACTTTCCTCGCTCTCGAGTGCAACTCTAATGCTGACATACAGTTTTGTACAGCTTTTAGCTGTTTGACACACTCAGCCAAGAACTGCATTATGCTTAATTAATTGGGCTGATGGACCCACCCAGCATGTAGCTGAGCTTATAGGTCTGTAGACCTCTTTATTATGTTTTCTACAAATTCTTTTAGTCTTATAAGCATTGCACTTCTGTTGTAGGCCAGGTAGGTTCCAGCCCAACCCAGTCCTAGCCCTTAAATAGCATTATGGACTTTGTTCAAATAATCGGTGGGGACCTTTGGTCCCCACGTTTACTTAGGACGGGCAGAGGGGCTTTAAGTTAGCCCTGCCCAGTTTAGATACTGAGCATTAGGTCGGAGACCTACAGTTGTGTCTTGTCAATTCCCTTTTGTTTTGGGCAAACTTCAGTTGGTTACTGGCCATAGTCAATACAAGACTGGACCACAGCTAGTAGCCTCAAGTAAGAAGGGCAACTGGCACTTAGATAGGAGTGGTTCATCTCCAGCTGCAAACAAAACTTGCTGTTGGCCTTGCAAGTTACTGCATTTCAGCAGCGTTGTTTTGCACACCTTGTCGGTGTGCACTATCAAGCAGTGGCTACAAGTCTGGGCCCCTGCCCTGCAATTGCACCCAGTTCCTGGTTCACTCAACATGGAACTTGCCTCTTTTGAGGAGAATAGGGAAGCCGTCACAGACCCAATTAAGGAGGCCCCCTCTCCCTTTAAGGGAAAACTTGGGCTTCAGGTCATCAGTCTTCAATCTCGAGTCATTTTGGGCAGAGATGATCTCCACCAGTTGTCTCTACTAATGTCCTTTTGAATGGTGCTTCTTTTGGCAGTCGACAGATGACTGCCTCTGTCAGCACCTTCCTTTCTATCAACACCTTTTGGAGTACTTGGATGTTCCTTTGGAATGTGACTTTAATACAGACTCTGTTCCTCCTAGCCAAGCAGATGTTCTTCACCCCTGCCTTTAAAACTAACTTTCAAAATATAATATTTTTTTTGTTTTTACATTTATTAATATGTCTATTTCGTTTGTGCAAAATAAAGAAATAATTTTGGACAATATGATTATTTTTTCAAAATCGTGTAATTTTTGTTAGACTTAACATTGACAAAAATTCAACATGGCACGACATGCAACTGAGGAAAATTTCAACATGGGATAGGTTAACTTGGCTGGGTTAATGTTTTTCATTATGGAGTCGTGGACTGTGTCACTGCTTTCCTACCCATCCTTGGAGTACATGAAGTGAATGTGTTTCGTCAAGAGTAGGGTAGACTCATTTCCACTTGCAACTTTTGCATAAGTTCCCTATTTTGCTGTCACAAGACTTTTGCTTACTTCTCTATTGGGTCTTTGTGGATTGGCGGGACATGGGCCAGCTTCCTCTCTTTAAGGGCTCTGGTTTCTGTCTGTAGAGTGCTGAGTTCACACTCTTCTCTCAGGACTAGTGAGGTCATCTTTTGGAAAAGGTGCTAGATGGCAGGACATACTGTCTTTTGACAGCGATTGTTGGTCCTGCTTAGCAGAGCCACCAGCACTTCAGAAATGCCCTCTATCTCCTTTCTCAGTTCTGAGCATTGATACTGCACTATGGCAGTCTTTTTTTGCGTTTTGGCAGAAGGGTCTCTCTCTCTCTCTCTCTTTACTGGGCTGAAGTGATCATTTGCCCTGGGTCCGTACAAGACGTCTCAACTTCACCATCTTGAGGAGCAACTTCTCTGTTTGCCCTCAAAGCTCTCTCAACCTCATCCCAGCCGTGGTTGAACATTCTTCGGCTGGGAGAATGGGAGGAGGTTACAGGGGTCACCACTTCCCAGGAGGAGCAGAATCTGAAGCTGCACCCTCTTCCATGTGCACCTGTCTTCACATTGTACACTCACTGAGTGTGGCTGATTGCTACTTCCTCCTCTCTGAAGCAATCTTGTCAGCCTCTTCTGAGCATGAGTCGGAGGCTAGATCAATCACTTCCTCGGTCCATTCAACAACTGTCTGTAATCACAACTTTACAGCCTTTTTTGCTAGCATTCCACTTCTTGTTGGACTGCAGCCTTAATCAGCCTTAATACAGCACTTCCTCCCATTTTACGACTCGACAGCTCCTTAGCATTTCCTGTTAGCTTGGGATTCTCTGCTTTCTAAAAACATAGTCGCATGCACTAACTCTCTTTGTTTGGCCATCGTTAAATAAAGTAAGTAAAAGGGGTTTTAGGCCACTCCCAACTTTTCACAGGTGCTTCACATTCTTTTGAGAGTCAGAATATGCATTAAAGAGCCTCCCCATATGTGGTTTGGCCCATTGCCAGGACAGCTATCCATTTAAATGGCTGCTTCCACAGGGTCATTTGAACCCAGCCAGGTGCTTGGCTTGGGCTGCCCCTTTGTCCCTACTAGGATGCTTTCTTTCTGTTTCTGATTCTCCAAGGCAGTTATGGCCCATCCAGTGCATAATGAGCCTTTAAGCACTTCCCTCTCCTCAAGACAAGGAAGTTGGTCCTATGCCACAGAGAGGCTCTGCCAATCACTTGTCACTGTAGACAGCAGTCAGCTGGATCCAGTAAGTTACTACAGATGCTATCCCTCTAGCCGCCAGCAAGGCTTCGGCAGCTGGAGTACAACTCCTCGCCCCACTGGCTTTGGCATGCAGGCTGCAGTCCCTAGGCTAGCACCAGGTGTGCAAAGTCCAGTCTTCCTCCTATGAAATTGCTTCTCTTTTACTGTTTGGAAGGAGTCTTACGTGGCTTGTGCTTGCCATGGGCATGGCCAAGAGCAACTGCATTCATCCACCAGTAATGCGTTCTATCATCAACTTCGTGCCACTGAGCACGAAGTTGATGATAGGAGTTTGCTAATGTATGTCTCGAGTTTCAGAGGTAAGGATTGTCAGGTCTATGGCCTCCAGTTCTTGTACCGATATGGTGTTTGAATTCAGGAGATCCAGCATTCCAACATTCCCAGGCCCACAGAGTACACTGGGAACTTTACCCACGAGTGCAGCAAGCGGGGAGTCATCTTGCTGCCAATGAGAGTGGTGCTCAACCAATGGCAGGGGGACTTGGGCCAGGCCACTAAAATGCAACAGGAATTTTTACTGTTTCAACGGCACCCCTGTCAAGTGAGGCCTCACAAAGGGCACCTGCTGGTGCTTTCACTCCTTATAGGCAGGGCTACCAACTTGCGTCAGACAAGCCCAAACAAGTACACTTCACTCATCCCGTCTGAAGACAAGATTTCCCTGGGAATCCTGTTTGTAGCAGCTACAATGGCCACTTTCCGGCATTGGGCTCACTGAGGGACTATTTTGGACCTCTTATTGCCAAGGCCAAAGAGAATGGTTGCCTTGCCACAGCTGTACCAGTCTCCCTTCTGTTTTGATGTATCTGCATGCCACAATGCCAAACTGCAGCTCTTTATCTGTTCAAACAGGAATAGGTTCCTGTTTAGGGAGATGTTTGAAACTCTGCCAAAGGCCATGGACAGGGATGCAGACAACAAGCTTCACTAAGGCTTGGTGCACAGACCCAATGTCCATGATACTCTGACACCTCTGGAACTGAGTCTAAAGACTTCATCAATGGCTGAGGCCAGGGCAGGACCTTCGGATTTTCTGACCTGCCACATCAAGGTGAGTTCTCTACATAAGGAGGGATACCTGTATAGTATACAGGGTGAGTTTTTTATCTTGAGACAATAAATAACTTAATTTGAGTCCGTACAAGGCAAAGTAGGTTTTGAAGGGGAAATCAATTGGTGACCTTGACCTTCAAATGACTTTGAAGGTCAAGTCTTTTTTTCAATGAGAATACATGTTTTTGACTCCAACAATGGAAAGAGCGGGAAATTTCACAATCGGATATACCCTTGACTTTAAAGTCTACATCAAAGGTCAAGATTATTTTAAGGTTAAAAGCTTTTTCTAATGGGAAACTATACTTACATGGGGAGGTAAAATTTACATTTTTTCATGACCTTATTACTTTGATTTTTAAAAGCATTCACTACTTTTAGCACTATCCAGAAGTAACAACATAGGTTTATGCAACAATAATATACATCCATTTACATTTTAAATTAAGACACACGCATAAGAAAAGATGAATTATTATGGCCAAAAGAATTTGGATTTGAGTTTACCTGTTCATCAATATTACCAGAAACTCATTTATGTGTAAGAATTAAACTTTAGTCAACTTCAATCATTTTAATTATTTAACACTATTCTAACACATCCTCGTTAATTAATGGCCATTAGCATTTTAGGTTTGCACTCTCGACAGTTGCTGAACATCATTGACACTTATCATTGGTCATTAACGATAATGAGTAGTCATCTTATTTAAGAGCCAGTCACTGACAGTCATTTGTGAGAATGACCTTCAGATGACCTTCAGAGGTCAAATTTGGGGCACTTAAGGTCATGGCTGATTGTGAAATTTCCTGCTCTTTCCATTGCCGTGGTCAAAAATATGTATTCCCATTGAAAAAAGACTTCAATTGATTGTCCCTTTGAAACTCTACAACTTTTTTTTAAAACTTTTTCTGAAATAATGAGATCCAATTAAGTTATTTCATTGTTTCAAGATAAAAAACTCACTATATATATCATTTCGTATTAATGTTTTGTAATAATGAGTTAAATTAAATAATTATAACTGCAACTACATAGCCTTGCACTGCAGTTGCTTCACCAGTTCTCAATCAATATTACTGATTTATTGTCCCTTCTGATCAACATTATTTCTATTAATAGTTACTGTGATACTGTGATCCTTTGTGTACATGACATCATGCTTATAACACACTTTTAACAGATAATAGGCCAGGGGTGGGCAAGCAAGAGTTCAGTGGGAGCCGAAATGTAGGTTTTGCAAAATGCATGGGAGCCGCAGTTCTGTACTGTTGTGGCGGATAGTATGGTAAGGTGCATGATTTTATTATATAATATAAATATAATATAAAACAAATATTGAATTTTTTTAATAAACATATTTTCACAGTTCAGTTTCAGTTCAGTTCAGTTATTTAATTAAAAAGATACCATAGGTACATAACCGGGTGCCGTTAATACATAACCGGATAAAACACATCAGAGATACTATGAATATATGATTTACAAGTAGGAAAAATTGTTTAATTAGAAATAAAGTAACATCTAGGTAATAACGAAATAATAAATAATAATAACACAATAATAACTACTAATCTATACAAGCATGACATCAACTACAAGTAGAATGACAATTAACAGATTTAACACAGAGCACAGACAATATACAAAACATAACACAAAAAAAAAAAAAAAAAAAAAATTCTTACAAACTAGAGGCGTCTTCGCCGAGACGGTAAGCTTGCAATAATATTTTCCTGTAAAATTTGCGTCGTCTCTTTGCTGCAAATGGACTTTTTTAACGTCAGTTCCATTAGGTCCAGTTACGTTTGCAGCTATTCGTACCTTTCTCTTCAATAATGATGTCAAATTCTGTTATTTCTCTGTCATTCACACTTCTCACTGCTTCTGATGTGCAATATGTCTTCTTTGTGTCATTCCTGATTAATACTTCCATAAGCATTTTTCACATCAGCCACTTCGCTGTTCCAAGCACTCTTAAAGCACTCTTGAAGCAATTGTCTCGAGGCACTCCAAAGGCACTCTTGAAGCACTCTTAACTAACTCTTGAAGCACTCTTAACTAACTCTTAAGCACTCTTAAATAACTCTTGAAACACTTCTGCAGCACTCTTGATGCACTCTTGAAGCACATTTGAAACACACTTGAAGCACTCCTGAGGCACCATTTGAAGCACACTTTGAAGCACTCTTGAAGCACACTTTAAGCACACTTGAGACGCTCTTGAAGCACTCTTAAATCACTCTTGAAGCTCTCTTGCAGCACTCTTGATGCACTCTTGAAGCGCATTTGAAGCTCTCTTGAAGCACACTTGAAGCATTCTTGAAGCACTCGTGAAGCATACTTAGAAGCTTTATTGACGCAGACTTCAAAGCACTCTTGAAGCACGTTGAAGCGCTCTTTGAGCACTCTTGGAGCACTTTTGAAGCACCTTGAAGCTCTCTCAGAGCACTTATGTAGTACTCTTGTAGCAATCCTAAAGTAATCATCGTTTTCGATACATTTTGATCTGTATGCTTTTGCGTATTTTACGGGATGATTGACACAATCTTGAAGCATTCTTGAAACACTCATGAAGTACTCTTGAAGCGTTCTTGAAGCACGCACGAAGCACTTTTGTAGGACTCTTGTAGCTCTCCTAAAGTAATTACCTTTTCCGATGCAATTTGATCCAATTGATACACAGAAGAGAAATAAAATTACCATAACAGTGAAGGTATACATGAAAAACAGAAGTACTTAAATGAGGAGATGATGAGTACACGATGAGCTATAGTTAACGATATCCAGGAACAGAAGTGTTCCTGAAGTAGCATTTGACAATGTCCAAAAATGCGTGATAAGTGTCACTGTGCTTAATAAAGCAGTTTAAATTGTGGGGAGGCCATGTATAGTTGCGAGCCTCACAAATTACTCTGAGCTGAAGGCGTTCCCGCTCGGTCATAGGGCATTGTAAAATATAATGTTCACTTCCATCAATTGTATCACAGATGGAGCAGTTATGATTGCTAGCTAACCTAAACCTTGCCAGATAGGAATGGAACCTTCCATGTCCGGTGAGAAATTGACAGATGTTGCGGCTGGGAACGTACCAGCTACAAGTGAGGAACTCTTTTATATTGGGGATAAAGCTGTGTGTGATGGAGTGAGAGTTGTTAATATCCCATTCCTCTTGCCAGGAATCGACAAGATCTTTCCACAGGATCCCTTTGATTGTATTAATGTTTATTTTATTATATGCAATTGGCAACTCAAGATTAGTGGAAGCATCTTTGGCAAGAGTGTCAGCCCTTTCATTGCCATGTAGTCCCTGATGGGCTCTAGTCCAGTTTAGATAAAAGATACACGAAGAACTGTTGATGATTTCCTGGATCTTACAGGCCAGCGGGTGAAAGTTCTTCGTCTGCAGGATGGCAAGAGCAGAGGCGCTGTCAGTGGTGATACTGATTCTGTTGTGATTATAGTTGTTGTCAGCCCAGAAGGCCGCCATATAAATAGCAAACAACTCCGCCTGGAAGATCGTACAGTCATTCCCAAGTCTGTATTGTCCAGCTGCGGTTTCGGTTCCATTGTTGTAGGCCACATAGCTGCAGCCAACAGAAGCGCCATTCTTCGATCCATCAGTAAAGATGTTGATGTCGGCTTGGTCGGTGGTTTCAAAAATAATTTTATAGTCGGTAGCAGGGTGTCTTGTGTCCCGAAAGTTGACATTTCTTTCCAGGTTGTCGCTGTTAATGATGATATTGCCAGCAGTAATGTCGTTACCCCACTTAATGCGCCAAGACTTATGATGTAAAGTGATGATCTTATCAATTGGGGCCTTCCTTGCAAGGATATGAAGAGAGGCGTTAGAAGTCGTGCTGTATGCCTTTGTAATCTGAATTAGGGCTCTCCTTTGAGCCGATAAAAGCTTGCGCCTGATATGGACTTTGCAGACTGCTTGCCCCCAGGAGCCACAGGCATAGGTGGTAATTGGTATAAAGATTTGATCATAGATAGCATTCATAGCCTCAGTCGCCAGACCCCATCGCTTTTTAGCAATAACGACAAAAGCATTAAGTATTTTCCCTGTGCGGTCATTAATGTATGAGACATGCGAGTTCCATAAAAGTCTATGATCGAAAACGACTCCCAAGTATTTCATAGTTGTTTTGATTTTAATTGTCTGGCCATTCAGTCTAATCGTAGGAACTCTCAGGTAAAGATTTTGATTGCCAGGTTTGTTGAAGACAATACCGGTAGATTTGGCCGCATTAAAAGAGAGTTTGTATTGGGAGCCCCAGTCAAGGATGTTTTGAAGAATTTTGTTTCCATTTACCTCAAGATCTGCTCTGGAACGTCCACCATAGAGGACAATGGCGTCGTCTGCGTAGGCAATGATATTATGTTGACCAAAGTCCTGACGAAGGAAGTTGTCAAAGACGATGGTCCAAAGCAGGGGGCCGCACACAGAACCCTGCGGACAACCACGAACGACGTTCCTATGGACAGTATGTCCACCGCAGTGCAGTTCAGCGGTCCTATTGTGAAGGTAATCAGTGAGCAGCCTATATAGGTTTGCCGGACAGTCCCTTTGGCGAAGACTAAGAAGAACAGAGGGCCACCAGACACTGTCAAATGCCTTAGCAATGTCTAGGCAGATGGCCAGTACATACCTATGGTCCTCCAAAAGATAGTTGGTTTCGGCGATTACTTTTTGAATGGCATCAGGAGCCGAGTGTTGAGGGCGAAAGCCAAATTGGCAATCGTGGAGGTGGGAGTTCCTTTCCAGGTGCCAAAGAAGCCTGTTAGTAATGAGTCTTTCTAGGACTTTGCCCAGAATCGGCAAAAGAGAGATCGGTCGACTCTCAGCAGGGTTGCCCGGTTTAGGGACTGGGACAATAGTGGCATGCTTCCAGGTTTGAGGGAAAAAGCCCTGCCTAAGGCAAGCATTATAAATGTTAGTCAGATTATCAGGGATCAGATACCATAGGTGCTTGGCCAGCTCCGGCGTGATGTTATCATGGCCAGGAGCTTTTTTGTTTGCAAGGTTGGAAAAGGCTCTGTCAATTTCCTGTGGCAGAAAGTCCGGGGTGTCCAGGGTATTAAAATCCATTGTAATTTGTGCCCGGACACTGCGGTGGAAGTCAGTTTCATTGTCCTGATTATCAGGAAGGCAAAAATGATCAATTTTATTATTGGCAGCCTGAAGAAAGTCTTGCCCCACGGAGGTTGAATGGAGAATTTGCCTTTTTTTGAGCTTCTCAGTGCAGAAGCGGGTAATGAAACCCCAGGGGTTCTTACCAGCGGCAGAGCAGAAGTTGTTCCAGGAGTCAGACTTAGCCTTTTTAATTTCATTTTTATATTGTCTAAGGTGTTCAAAATATGCGGTCTTGTAGGTGGTACGGAGGGGCTCGGTGTGGCATCTCTGGTATCTTTTTCTGAGGGAGATGTTTTTGCTACGAAGCTGATTAAGCTCAGCTGTCCACCAGGGTACCGGCCTACGGGTGTTGGTGTACTTGGGAATAAAATAATCACAGGCCTCCTTGATTTTTTCAATAGATACCTCAATATGTTTGCATGAGTTGTCAGGGTCGTAATAGTCAAGACCACTAAGGTTGGTTAAAAGAAATGTTTGTAGGCCATTCCAATTAGCGCGTTTGATGTTGTACTTTTGACGTGGCTGCCGAAAGTTATTAGGGTCCGTAATGTTTATGTTAAGGCAGAAAGAAATCATGGCATGATCGTCGATGGAATGCTTAAGAATACCCCAGTCACTAATGTTCGGGTAGCAGCTCAAAGAGCAGGCTGTGACGTCAATCCAGCTATGCCCCTGGCTGGAGACGAAAGTTGGAGGAGACATGGGGTCGTTAATGACTTGTAGATCGTTGCGGGCATAGAATTCCTCCCATAAACGGCCATTGCAGTCCAAGCGGTCACCACCCCAGGTGGGGGAGTGTGCATTAGTATCACCGGCAATGATAAAGTGGGCGTTAGGGAAAACGTCAATGCAATCCTGAATGGTTAACAGAAAGTCTTCGGTGATAATGTCTTTTGGACAATAAAAGTTGATAATTATGTATCTGCTCCTACGGATGTATAACTCAGTACAGCAGATATATTGGGTACTGATATTCTGATGGTGCAGTAGGGATAGATTGCTGTTTGGTGTAATAGAAATTGCCCAGGGATAGCTGTTAGTGCCACTTAAAGTAACGCAGGAAGTAGGTAGACATGCAGGTCTGTTTCTAACACAATATGGCTCTTAACAAAGAATGAGATCAAATTGATTGATGATAGAAGTTAAGATAGAAGTAGAAGCAATGCTTCTACCTATATTGTATTGCAGGAAGCTAATTTTAGTCTTAGGCTGTAATTCCATAGTCAGTTCTATTTATTAGATTGGTTTTGATTCTCGTGTATACCCTACAAGAACTATCTCTGGCATTATGCCCAGCCATGGTGTGTTCATGTCTACAGTTACAACATACCAGGAGGTTGGTCTATATTTGTGCATTCGTTATAGGTATGTTGACCAGAGCAGTGGCTACATGTGGGCATCTCTTGGCTGCACATTGCTGTGGAATGGCCATACCGACAACACCGAAAGCATTGGAGCACTGGGCAAAAATCTGTTGTTTTACATTTTGACCATTGAATTGACAGTTTTTCTATCTTTAAAAGTTGATTTCTTAGACTAGGTGTTACCTGAATAACCCAATTGTTGTAATATTTATTTTTCCTTCCCCATTCTGAATTTCGTCTTAAAAGCCTCGTTGAATTCCTCTTCCTTATATGTTTCACTGATAAGGTCATTTTGTCTGTAAATGTACAATGGTAGCTCTTCCCTAGTAATCTCAGTAGGAACTGAAAAGATGACAACATGTGGTAGCAATTTCCGAGGCTTCCTTATTAGTAATTGGGGAATTTCTGTAGTGATGTGCCGCTCAAGCTTAAGAGCATCGTCAGGATTTTCAATTTCTATAGCAACTCCTCCTCCTCCAATGTTTCTCACTTTGTCAATTCCAATACCTAACTGCGATGGTTTGACCATCTCAAATAATATCTGCCGCACTTTATTGCAACTTTTCTCGCTGTCTTTACTGTATAGGAGAAGTACCTCCCTTTTTGTTCCTAAGTGTCTCGGTCTTTTATCAGTGTTAAAAGGCTTACCGTTTTTCAGAGCTTGACTATAGTTTCTTTGTGGAGTAGTGTCTGTATGTCTGCATGAGGCCAAATTTTCCAATTTTTCTTGAATGTATGTCTGATTTTTAAGAATTTCTAAGATGGGGGCGTCAGTCAAGGCTTCCCCAAGGCCGCTCAAGTTCTCCTGAGTTGTCTTTGGAACAACTTTTTCTTTTAAATTAACCAGTTGTTCCTGCATATGTATTTGGTTGTTAAGGATTTCAGAAATTTGGCCTTCGTTCTTCAGCTTATCAAGGCTTTCCTCAATTTGTTGTGCTTTCGTTAAGATAGGGTCCACATTTAATTTATTCATAATTTTTGTGAGATGTTGATTAAGTTGGGCGGTAATTCGATTTTCAGTTTCTCTTAATTTATCTGTAATAACCTTATTTGTATCCTCTGTAATTTTTCTTTCTATCGCAGATATTTTCTCTAATACCTGTCTCTGTATAATTGCCTGATTCCCATCTCCTACAGTTTGAATGAGATTATGTTCGATTACGTCGAGTTTTCCTAATATGGAACCCTGAATATCAGAAATTTTTTCTGTGTTAATCATTTCAGTCAAATCAGACTTGGTTGCCAATGTATTAATTCTATCTATAAAAGGCTCCGTAGATTTCATTTTGTCAAATGAGGATTCGGCAGAGTCAATTAATTTTTGGAATTGATCTAGAATAAATTGCATGTGTGATGTAACATGTAATTTGCCATTCGGGTTATTAATGGCATATGTTTTAATTTCATCCAGGATACGTTTTGCATCCTTTGAAAATTGTTCCCTAATGTATGATTCCATCCTAATAATAAATGTCTAATTATAACAATATGTACTGTAACACGTTATGTAATATAGAATGCAATGGGAATAAATTAAGGCTAATATGTAGGACTATATATATGGTATAATAAAGTATAAGTAATCTATCTCTATGACCATTTACAATTAATACAATAAATAATATAATTTAAATTAGCACTTATTACTAGACAAGGCAGCTGATATCAGCATAAATACAATTATAATTATTTCTATAAAATATAATTATTTCTTAAATACATATTTTCACAAAATTATAAAAATAAAATTGTAGAAATAATAATAATAAACAGAAATTAACACTTTCAGCAAGAGCCGCATGTAACTCAAAAAGAGCCGCATTTGCCCATGCCTGTAATAGGCTATATTGCAACTTAAAACAATTTTTTTAAGAAGAGGTTAGGCTATGTGACTAGATCCAGATTCTCTCTCCATAAATAGTCTATGGTAGCTACTGACTTATCTCTTGCTCCCTTTAACAGTGCTGCATGCTTTGTGGATGTTTTCATTGTGGAGTCAAAGTTTTGATTTTATCACTTCAATTAGATCAAATACAACAAACTTTTTTGTTGTATTTGAAATAAAATTAATCAAAAGGCTGTGTTATCTTACAAAAGGTAATACAGCCTTTTTCATAACGTTGTTACATCAGAATACATAGTTTATTTTTTTTGTTGTTTATCCTTAGAGCAGTAACTTTTTTTAATGGTTGCATAGCTGAAGCTGATAGGGAGTTGGCTTAGGGTCCTTGGGACCTAGGATTGAATCCAGGTGGGTGAAGAACTAGATATTTTTTATGGTCAGTCTAGTCTATTCCAGATATTTTGGGTTTTTTTTTCACACCACCCAGAGATCCATCCAATAAACAAAAATAGCTACTGGAAAATAACTATTAAAAACAAAAAACCTTGATAATTCCAGCAAAAAAATATTTAATAAAAACGTTTTCGACTGTTTCAAACAGCCTTCATCAGTTAAAACGAACTTAAAAACAAAAGAATGCAGAAAAAGAACTCAAGCAAATATTTAAAATTCAAATTAATTCCAAAGTAAAAATGCCGTTCTGAATAAGAAATTAACAAATTGCGCATGCGCAATATATCGCAGTGAGAATAAAAATAAAAAATAAAACAAATAACAAAATATTGCCGCAAAAACTTGTCTATTACAAGAAAAAACGTTATGTACTGCGGTAAAACGATCTCCAAGCCGTGGACAAAGCATCAGCGTCTCTATGGTTAATACAACCGGTGTTAACATGGGCTTTGTAGATTTCTAGTTTTTCTAAATATTTCAGCATTTGTTTGTTGGTCGTGGCCTTAATGATAGACGCTTTATCCCAATAAATGTCAACATCTTGATGTTTAGCGAAAGCTGCTAGCACAGTAGTATCCAAGCTTTTATTAATGGAGTATCTATGCTCCTTAAGCCTCTGTTTTAAATGCCTCATGGTTGCGCCAACGTATACCAGATCCGAATTAAACCGACGATCCTTTAAAGGTATAGAATATACCCCTGTTTTATAACTATGGTTTTCTTTTTTCTTGTCATTTCTTAATAATCGATATATTGTAGGATTACGTCGATACAACAATCTTAAGTTGTTATTTTTGGCCACTTTCTTAATCATCGTGTGTAAGAAAGGAAAATAATTGAGAATCACTTTTCTCCCTTGATTCATAGGAGGAAGCTGCCGATTTTTTGTCCTCTGAAACCTGTCGATAAGTCCATCAATCTCCTTACTCCGATACCCATGTTGTAATGCTGTAGCACGAATGTAACTTAGTTCCTTATAGGTGTCAATAACACTGGTGCAATGCGTGTAAGCACACTTGATCCAGGCATGGAACGCTGCGTATTTAAAATTAATCGGATCGACAGAATTTTTTGGTATAATAATAATGGGCTGATAGGTGGGTTTTCTATAAATGTCAGTCCATATTTGACCCTCCTTGCATGTGATTGAAAGATCAAGGAAATTTACGTTAAAAGCACTCTCTTGGTCTAGCGCTAAGGTCAAACCATATGGGTTTTTGTTGATTTCGTGCAGGAAATGCGGAGCGCTACAATCATTTTTCCAAAGGATGAAAACATCATCTACATATCTTGTATATAAAACAATCTGATGTTGAAAGATGGGTATGACCTTGCTTTCCAAACGCCGTAATACAAGTTCACATAAAATAGAGGACATAGGGCTCCCCATAGGCACCCCTCTTTCTTGCAAATATGTATCATCTTCAAATTCGAAAAACGACGTGTAACATATTAAATCTGCAAGTTCCAAAATGCTGGTATGGTATTTCGCTGCATTATCTATATTAGCAAAAAGAAAGTCCCTCAGTTCACAAAAACACGGTGGTAGTCTTATAGATGGAAACAAGGACTTAAAATCCATCACTGTCATATATTCGTTATTCTTGAGTGTAATGCTGTTGAGCTTTTCAACTAGTTGTACTGCGTTTTGTATAGCAAAGGGGTATTCTTGAATCTTCGGCTGGATAAACTTGACAAGCTGCTTCTCAAGGGCAAATGTAGGGGACCCGCATTTCTCTATTACCGGGCGTATTTGGCAATTAGGCTTGTGCGTCTTACCAAAAGCGAAAATTCTAGGCGTTTTTGGAGCCTGTAACACTGAGTTATGCAACCGCAAAATACGAGCCAATGGGGTTAACGAGAATTTCTTGACTCTTTGTTGCAGCGATTCCATGTATTTGTCGGGAGCATGTTGACATTCGGTGGTTCTGATGTAATCAAGTAATTTATGGTTGTAGGAATCACGCTTAATAAGGACCACACCTTTAGACTTATCCGCTTTAATAAGTACTACATCATTCATTTGTAGCCATTGCCTTGACCTTTCAATGCAGTTGTGGAATCGTCTTGCTTCCAAGTTAGAATTTCTTTCATTTGCGGATCTAAACCTTGTTTTCCATCTGATGTAATCTTGTCTGGTAGGATTCATGTCCTTAATAATTAATTCAATATTTGGAATAACTTTCTCTGGCCTCGGTACAGTAGCAGGAGCAAACAGTGGGCCATACTTCAGAGCTTCAAAAAGACACTTCGGAGGAGTAATATTATCCCAAGGCGTTATAAATGTGTTTTTTATCAAGCGAGGTTTGATGTTCTGCCCACGTAATAACCATTTAAGTTTTTTGACATAGCCACATTTTAAGTTTCTTTCGACGGAATACGTTAAGTTGACCACCCTGCTGTTGACATCCTTTAGAAGCAACGGGTCTTGCTCGTAAATGCGATCCTCCAACTGAATAAGCTCACGCAATAAGGCATAATACCGTCTTCTAGAAGACCTGATGGCTTTGTTAAGGCAAAGATATTTTAGTTTTGGTAACAAAGACTCACATCCTACGAGGAGACGTATCCGATGAATGGAATTTGGGAAAACATCATTTAAACGGCATTGCGACAGGAATTCAAATTTTCCGAGGCCAGAGAAAGTTATTCCAAATATTGAATTAATTATTAAGGACATGAATCCTACCAGACAAGATTACATCAGATGGAAAACAAGGTTTAGATCCGCAAATGAAAGAAATTCTAACTTGGAAGCAAGACGATTCCACAACTGCATTGAAAGGTCAAGGCAATGGCTACAAATGAATGATGTAGTACTTATTAAAGCGGATAAGTCTAAAGGTGTGGTCCTTATTAAGCGTGATTCCTACAACCATAAATTACTTGATTACATCAGAACCACCGAATGTCAACATGCTCCCGACAAATACATGGAATCGCTGCAACAAAGAGTCAAGAAATTCTCGTTAACCCCATTGGCTCGTATTTTGCGGTTGCATAACTCAGTGTTACAGGCTCCAAAAACGCCTAGAATTTTCGCTTTTGGTAAGACGCACAAGCCTAATTGCCAAATACGCCCGGTAATAGAGAAATGCGGGTCCCCTACATTTGCCCTTGAGAAGCAGCTTGTCAAGTTTATCCAGCCGAAGATTCAAGAATACCCCTTTGCTATACAAAACGCAGTACAACTAGTTGAAAAGCTCAACAGCATTACACTCAAGAATAACGAATATATGACAGTGATGGATTTTAAGTCCTTGTTTCCATCTATAAGACTACCACCGTGTTTTTGTGAACTGAGGGACTTTCTTTTTGCTAATATAGATAATGCAGCGAAATACCATACCAGCATTTTGGAACTTGCAGATTTAATATGTTACACGTCGTTTTTCGAATTTGAAGATGATACATATTTGCAAGAAAGAGGGGTGCCTATGGGGAGCCCTATGTCCTCTATTTTATGTGAACTTGTATTACGGCGTTTGGAAAGCAAGGTCATACCCATCTTTCAACATCAGATTGTTTTATATACAAGATATGTAGATGATGTTTTCATCCTTTGGAAAAATGATTGTAGCGCTCCGCATTTCCTGCACGAAATCAACAAAAACCCATATGGTTTGACCTTAGCGCTAGACCAAGAGAGTGCTTTTAACGTAAATTTCCTTGATCTTTCAATCACATGCAAGGAGGGTCAAATATGGACTGACATTTATAGAAAACCCACCTATCAGCCCATTATTATTATACCAAAAAATTCTGTCGATCCGATTAATTTTAAATACGCAGCGTTCCATGCCTGGATCAAGCGTGCTTACACGCATTGCACCAGTGTTATTGACACCTATAAGGAACTAAGTTACATTCGTGCTACAGCATTACAACATGGGTATCGGAGTAAGGAGATTGATGGACTTATCGACAGGTTTCAGAGGACAAAAAATCGGCAGCTTCCTCCTATGAATCAAGGGAGAAAAGTGATTCTCAATTATTTTCCTTTCTTACACACGATGATTAAGAAAGTGGCCAAAAATAACAACTTAAGATTGTTGTATCGACGTAATCCTACAATATATCGATTATTAAGAAATGACAAGAAAAAAGAAAACCATAGTTATAAAACAGGGGTATATTCTATACCTTTAAAGGATCGTCGGTTTAATTCGGATCTGGTATACGTTGGCGCAACCATGAGGCATTTAAAACAGAGGCTTAAGGAGCATAGATACTCCATTAATAAAAGCTTGGATACTACTGTGCTAGCAGCTTTCGCTAAACATCAAGATGTTGACATTTATTGGGATAAAGCGTCTATCATTAAGGCCACGACCAACAAACAAATGCTGAAATATTTAGAAAAACTAGAAATCTACAAAGCCCATGTTAACACCGGTTGTATTAACCATAGAGACGCTGATGCTTTGTCCACGGCTTGGAGATCGTTTTACCGCAGTACATAACGTTTTTTCTTGTAATAGACAAGTTTTTGCGGCAATATTTTGTTATTTGTTTTATTTTTTATTTTTATTCTCACTGCGATATATTGCGCATGCGCAATTTGTTAATTTCTTATTCAGAACGGCATTTTTACTTTGGAATTAATTTGAATTTTAAATATTTGCTTGAGTTCTTTTTCTGCATTCTTTTGTTTTTAAGTTCGTTTTAACTGATGAAGGCTGTTTAAAACAGTCGAAAACGTTTTTATTAAATATTTTTTTGCTGGAATTATCAAGGTTTTTTGTTTTTAACAGAGATCCATCATTGTAGGTCTGGTCAAACCTGTCAAAGGTGTGATCTAAAGGCACTTTTACTATAGTACCCTCAATGCGAGGGGTGTCCAACTTTTTTGTTTCTCTGGGCCACATTGGAAGAAGTCATGGAGTTTTGGGCCACAAGTATATATAATATACTTGTGGCCCAATCCTTAAATATACAAGTACAGTAGAACCTCTATTATCCGGACTAATTGGGAATGAAGGTAGTCTGGATAAGGAAAAATCCGGATAATCGAAAAAAATAATAATTGACAGTGCATATAGTATGAATAATTTTTATTTGTCTAGATTTACATATAGCTTCAATATTAAATTAATTTTTATTAAGAAATTCAATTAACGATTTTTGTTTAAAGCTAGCTGTTCTTTTTGAAGCTGCTAAATCGCAAATACTTTTAAGACATATAAGTTGTCCTGAGTTACACTTTTCTTAGCTCTCAAACCACTTCATGGTGACATCTAAGCACTGAAAAGCTTCAGAATGTGTAGGACCAATATCTCTTACTTCGCAAATCTCTTCGTCTTCTCGATCTTGTTCATCTGAGGCAGATATTTTTTTAATTATTTCCTCATCATTCAAAATTTGGAATCTTGGATCGTTTGCATCGCAATTTAACCACTCGGTTACATCTTCTTCATCACATTCACCACATATTGAAATTTGTGCTATTGCTTCTGCTATGTCTCCTATACCACTTTCTACTGTTACTGGAATTTACTAGTGGTCTTTTCAAAATTTTGTTCTATGCATTCCATCACGTACGTACATAAACAGTGTCGCAATTCGCCAAGTGCAAATCAGCAAATTCATACAATTTTTGTTTATTTTGAACAATCCGGATAATCGAAAATCCAGATGCTAGAGGTCCGGATAATCGAGGTTCTACTGTATATTTAAGGATTAACATGTCTAGATTATAGTAATAAGTATTAAAACTTTATCACAAAAATGGATAATTTAAAAAATTATTTTTACAGACACTTTCAATTTTTACTTAGAAATACAGTAGAGCATCATTTATCTGAAAGCTTTCCAGTCGGACTGTGTTGTGCTGAATCGAGCGTTTCTGATACTAGATTAACTTCTAAAGTATAATTTTTTTGTTTTTATATTTTTCAATATATTTATTTTGTTTGTACAAAATAAAGAAATAATTTTTAACGATACAATAGCCATGATTATTATTATAAAAATTTTTGTTAGGCTTAAAATCGACGAAAATTCAACACGAAGTGACACGCAACGGAGAAAAATTTCAACATCAAGGTTAATATATTTTTTCGTACATAATCAGTTATCCGAACAACCCCAGTCCCCGATTGATTCGGATAAATGATGCTCTACTGTAGATAAATTCATTTATTATAAAGGAGACGAACAAAAATTTATTTGAAAAACACAAATATTTGTTTTTATTTGGGTCTCTAATTAATAAAAAATGATGTAACACCATTTTGAAGTGCATTTTTATTCAACTAATATATTTATAAATAATTTGTAGCCAAAAAGTAGCCAATGTGCCAAATGATATTTTTTACACCAAACTAAAAAAACGAGTAGCCAAATCTTGCAACGCTGGAAGGAATACTAAATAAAGCTGGAGTTGGGACTCAAAGGATTATAGACCCAAATGCAGGGAAAGAAGAGAAAGGACAAACGATAAAGAAGTGAGAAAGGTTGGAAAATTAAGGGTCAATATTTTCATAACAAGGTCTATTTAACCTTTCTAACTAGTTTTTATCTTTTGGCTTTTGTTTTCGTTCCTGAATTTGAGTCTATAATCCTTTGAATCACAACTCCAGCTTTATTTAGTATTCCTTTCCACTCAAAAATAAAATATGTATATTTGTGGTTTTGTTAAACTTCTTTTTTGAGTTTATGCCATTGAAATAAATAAATAAAAACTTTGTCAGTTTTGTTTAAACGTTTATTGGACTGCATGTGGGCAGCGGGTTGGACACCCCTGCTCAAGGCAAAAAGAGTCAGAAATGAAAAAACAGTAATTTTTCAATATGTCAAAGTACAAGAAGATTAATAAAAGTAATGTACACATCATGCCAACATTTAACTATATAATGTTATTACACTTGCGTGTTGTGGCGTTACCAACAGTGGCTAGTCATCGTTTTAACACCACAACATGCAAGTGTAATTACGTTATATAAAAAGCTTGTAGGCATGCTGAAAGATTTCCTGATACTCAATAATATACTTTAGCTTTGAAAATTACTGTTTTAGAGAATATATGTGATTTCTGTGAGAGAGAAAATTTTATCTATTAAATGTAGTAACGATATTTTATTTTATTTTTACTTTACTTTAACATCTCTAATTCTTTTAGTTTAAAAGTATTACATTTTTTGATTATGTACTGTATTTCGTCAATTCTGAGATGCACTTTTTTACTTATTTCTACTTGTATGAAACTAAGATGCATCTTAGAATTGGCGATGTCCAAAAATAACAATCCAAATTCATTGTAAACAGACCTCATGGTGCATTTGTTTTACACCTTAATATACATTTTTGTCTATACATTGTCAATAGTCACATTAGTTCAAATGAGCGATTAATATAGATTAATGTAAGTTTCTTTTTGGTCTTCAATTTGAAAAAATTGTAGACCTATAAATTCCCACTGTTGTTAATCAGTCTGTCTATTTTTCCTTAATCTCAAGAATGGATAGATAAATGAAAGATTAGACCACATATGGAAACTTTAGAGGCAGGATGCCTTGATTTTCTATATATGAACTTCCAATTCAAACCGGAAGTCACGTTATTTCAATTCAGAAATTTTATCTAGAAAGGTGTTAGATAGATAACTGGCACAACTCTATTGTTAAAGAAAAGTATGATTTTACAGAGGCAAGCCACTACTAATTTGAGGTGGAGTGCATATACAGTTGAGTCCGCATAAGTCAACATAGGTATAATTCGACACAGTTGGTTAAGTAGTCAGTTTTCTGAGGTCCTTGCCAACTTACATAGGCATTAATGTTAAAAATCTCCAGTTTACTCGACACCGTTTAACTCATCACCACTGGATAAGTCAATATACTTTTGCCGTCCCACACTCATTTAGACATCCAATAAGTCAACTCCCCTCTTGAAAAAAATGAGTTCACACCATACTGTGCTGTGTAAACTCATTTTTTTCAGGAAGGGAGTCGATTTATTTATTAATAATCATGCATATTGATAAAAATGCCTTTAACATTTTATGTATTTTTATATATAAAATAATAACAGATAAACAAAAAGAAAATATACAATTTATATCAATGTCACAGCCGTATCCAATTTTGCATTTTCTCGCGTCAAGAATTATTTGTAGCATGTGTTTCGCATTTCTGTTAGAAATGAGTATCCAAAAGCTAATAACGCTTACACTGAAGGAAAAATACGAACTTGTTTCTGAATTTGAATGTAAGAAAACTTTGCAAGCCGAATTTGCAAAACAAAGAAAACCTTCCAAAAACAACATTGGTGGGAATTCTCAAGAAAAAAGAGGAAATTAAGAAACTTTTTCTTGGATTATCCTTGTGCTGTCTCAAATGCCAGAGAAAGTCACCATACAAAAATGTTGAAGATTCTCTCGTACATTGGTTAAGCAAATTCATTCATCAAATCTTCCTGTTTTGGGACTGATACCAAAACAAAAGGCGATGGAACTTGCTGGGGTATTTGGAGTAGAAACCAACTTTAGTGCCAGTGATGGATGGTTCAGAGACATACAGTACATTGCACTGTTATAATGTTGGATCTTGGTTGTCTTTAAGACTAGTAAAGTTTATGAACTATTTATTATAAACTATTAAATACATTACAAGTGGCATACACATGGTAAGTTGTGTGACAGACAACTGACGACCGATGCTCTCGTTGGCCACTGGTGTCACCACCAGTACATATCGTAACATTTAACTCTTAATTAATTTATTTAAATTTTCTGTTTTATAGGAAAAAAACTCGTACAGTTTTTTTTTTTTTTTACTTTTTTTTAATAATAAAATTATTTTCAGGAGGATGTAATGCAACAAGTGATGGAAGAAATGAAAGCACTCTTTGAGGAAAACCAAAAGGATGTGTAAGTTTCTAATAGTAAAAATTCAAATAATAATTTTAAAAAATTTTTTTTATAATTTACTATAATGAATTAAGATATTGAAATATAAATTTTTGATATTTCAATGTGTTAATTTTGTATTTGAAAAATTGAATAATTATGCATAAACTTTATCTTTAATTTATAATTCCTGTTGACTATTTTTTTCAAGTATTTACAAGGCTTTTAATAGTGATTCCTAGGTTCCTTAAAATCCCTTGATTTCCAGTTGCTTTTTAAAAGTTCTATTTTTTTTGAAATTTTGGTCTCTGAGTTCTTTTTCTTTTATATAAAAATTTAATCAGTTTCTGGGTTCTTGATGAAATAAACACAGAATTTAACAGGTAAAACAAACCTTATGTCTTTGAAGTATAAAAACTTATTAATTGATAATCACAAAAATGAATTAAGGAAAATTTAAGAAAACTTTGTACATATAAAACACAAGAAATTATGTGTGTATCTATAAACATCTCAAAGCCCAATGTTTTTAATAACAATCCAAACGATCACCTTAATGAAGAGATGGCATCTAATGCCTACCTCTAGCACCAAATTACTTAGTATTTAATAATTAACATAAACGGTAAAGTAGCCTGATTCATTACAGTGATTGTTTGGCTTATTATTAACAAGAAATTATTTTTTTATAGTTAAATTCTTGCTTATAATTTTTAAATTTTTATTACTCAAAACAAAAAAACTGACTATACAATGTTTTGATTTTGTTTCATGTAGAATTTATACTTCAGTTGCTGAAATAATTTCTTTTAAATACCTTAATTTGTTGTCAAAATATTCTCAAAGTATACTGGAATGCAAAACAATTATATAATAAAACATACCTTTTGATTTCCAGCAGTATTTTAATATAATAAAAATGTTTTTGACCTATTTGTGGGTCTTCTTCAGTTAGGACTAACGATTAGAATATATAAAATGTAAACTTTGATACTTATAGTCTATTTGTTATTTTTTGTATTTATTTATTTGTTTATATTTTGTTTATTTTAAAAATTAAACTTTAATTACCGTATATTTGCACAGATAAGACAACCTTCAGATGAGATGTGGTATAAATTTTTGTCAAAGTTTTATAGTTTTAGCATATATCTGCCTATAAGATGATCCCCAAACTATGAATTTAGTTTAGATCAGTGATTATCATCTGGATAATAACACTGTATAGCGTATACAAAATTATGTCCTATTCGTAATTTTTTGAAATAACTTCAAATTTTATTTTCTTGCATCTGGTAACACTGCCTTGTGATTTTTGCAAACATTCACACTGATTCAAACATTCGGGTAATGACATTGATTACTCACAAAAACGTCATATGGGCTATTCTGTTTTGTGGATATACCCCAATCTTCACCCATGATTACCGGTATATATAAAGTCCAATACAGCCTCTTCAACCTTAAAATTCCCGGTACACAAGACGACAGTTACCAAATAAACTAACGTTTTCGATCCTCCACCGAGGTCTTCGTCAGGTTCGTTTTGATCATGGAATGCGAAAAGAATCAAACGCTTTCAAAATTCAAAAAGATCGAACATCTCCAGCGTGCAGTAATGATGAATGATACAACGTAAATTTAATAGACAGGAGTCTACCATAATAACGGTGCAATTTACCCAAACAGGAATAAAACACGACTACCAATGCGGATGCACCTCAGAGATATATCGCCACGCGTACGATAATACGTTACTTTCCTTGAAATTAATACATTTCCCCGATTTGGTAGCCCTGTAAATCTCAAGGGTCTCCAAAGCCCTGATGTGGTCCGTTTTAAACGACTTCTTAATGAGTCTGGTGTTATCGAAGTCTGCTCTTGTATCGGGGTCCGTGGCGTACGTCGACAGGGCGGTGGTGTGTCTTTTTTTGGCCACGTCATATCTATGCTCAGAAACCCTCTTTCGAACGGATCTCTTGGTAGATCCAATGTATACCAGGTCCCTTTGGAACCTGTGATCTCTTATTGGGATACTATACACCCCTGGTGCCCTTAACATATCTGGTTTGTCTTTAGCGTTTCTGAGAAGCGAGTAGATAGATCGCGTCCTCGAGTACGCCAACTTGGTGCCCTTCCTTAGTGCTATCTCCTTGTACAAGGAATGCAGACGTTTGTTGTATTGTACAACAGTGCGTTGGTGTTGGTTGGGTTCAAATTAGACTCACTCCGCACCGCGGAGGCGTGTTGCGCTGTATTTGTATCAAGGAAATTACGAGCTAAACTACGGATAAGGTTACTTCTGTATCCATGACTAGCAGCAATGTCTTCAATGTGTTTAAGCTCTGTGATCATATCTTCTCTTTTAGCATTATGGGTGAATGCCCTACTTACTAATGCCCTGAATGCCGCAATCTTGTATGGATATGGATCTTCAGACCCAGCGGGTATGTACATAGGTAGGTAGCCGGGTTTGAAGTACACCCGCGTCTCAATATTGTTCATATTGAGTTGAATGGTGACGTCTAAAAAGTGCACTCTGGTGTCTGATAGTTGATCAAGCTTGAGCGTTAGGCCATACGGGTTGTCATTTACGCTGTGCAAAAAATCATTAACCTTCGGCTCGCTCTTCCATATGATAATAACGTCATCCACGTATCTACGGTACAAAATAATATCAGGTGTGAACCTGGAAACGACTTCTCTCTCTAACTGCTGTAAAATAGGGATTCACATAGGGAGCCCAATTTCGGGCGACCTATGCGAATTAGTTTTACGGCAGTTAGAGAGAGAAGTCGTTTCCAGGTTCACGCCTGATATTATTTTGTACCGTAGATACGTGGATGACGTTATTATCATATGGAAGAGCGAGCCGAAGGTTAATGATTTTTTGCACAGCGTAAATGACAACCCGTATGGCCTAACGCTCAAGCTTGATCAACTATCAGACACCAGAGTGCACTTTTTAGACGTCACCATTCAACTCAATATGAACAATATTGAGACGCGGGTGTACTACAAACCCGGCTACCTACCTATGTACATACCCGCTGGGTCTGAAGATCCATATCCATACAAGATTGCGGCATTCAGGGCATTAGTAAGTAGGGCATTCACCCATAATTCTAAAAGAGAAGATATGATCACAGAGCTTAAACACATTGAAGACATTGCCGCTAGTCATGGATACAGAAGTAACCTTATCCGTAGTTTAGCTCGTAATTTCCTTGATACAAATACAGCGCAACACGCCTCCGCGGTGCGGAGTGAGTCTAATTTGAACCCAACCAACACCAACGCACTGTTGTACAATACAACAAACGTCTGCATTCCTTGTACAAGGAGATAGCACTAAGGAAGGGCACCAAGTTGGCGTACTCGAGGACGCGATCTATCTACTCGCTTCTCAGAAACGCTAAAGACAAACCAGATATGTTAAGGGCACCAGGGGTGTATAGTATCCCAATAAGAGATCACAGGTTCCAAAGGGACCTGGTATACATTGGATCTACCAAGAGATCCGTTCGAAAGAGGGTTTCTGAGCATAGATATGACGTGGCCAAAAAAAGACACACCACCGCCCTGTCGACGTACGCCACGGACCCCGATACAAGAGCAGACTTCGATAACACCAGACTCATTAAGAAGTCGTTTAAAACGGACCACATCAGGGCTTTGGAGACCCTTGAGATTTACAGGGCTACCAAATCGGGGAAATGTATTAATTTCAAGGAAAGTAACGTATTATCGTACGCGTGGCGATATATCTCTGAGGTGCATCCGCATTGGTAGTCGTGTTTTATTCCTGTTTGGGTAAATTGCACCGTTATTATGGTAGACTCCTGTCTATTAAATTTACGTTGTATCATTCATCATTACTGCACGCTGGAGATGTTCGATCTTTTTGAATTTTGAAAGCGTTTGATTCTTTTCGCATTCCATGATCAAAACGAACCTGACGAAGACCTCGATGGAGGATCGAAAACGTTAGTTTATTTGGTAACTGTCGTCTTGTGTACCGGGAATTTTAAGGTTGAAGAGGCTGTATTGGATATACCTCACTCACTACTAGTAAATAATTATGGTTTGTCTGTTTCTTTTTCAGTAGCTCAATAAACATAACTTTTAATATTTATGAAAAGGTGTGGATTGTCCCCAGGGTCAGAGGCATGGTTTAATGCCTAAAAACAGATGATGATTGAAACAATAGAGCAAGCATGGAGTAAAAGAAAAAACATCTGGCAACACCACAAAGCACAAGCTTTGAGATCTGGCAACACTGAAACACGTTTCGAAAAGGAGTACGTGTGAGCGACGAAAATAAATAGGCGGGAAAAGAAAATCATGGAACCAATGAAAAGAAGGAAATACGAAGCAAGCTTCAAGTTAAAAGTCATAAAACAGGCTAAAGAATTAAACAACTATGCTGCATCAAGGGCTTTCAATATAACAGAGAAGATGGTAAGAAATTGGAGAAAGAATGAAGATGCTATTAAAAAAATGCCAATGAAAAAATGTTCTATGAGGAGAGGACTAGTTTGATGGCCAGATTTAGAAAATAACGTTGCAGAATGGGTACAAGAACAGAGGCAAAATTGTTATGTTGTTACAAGAAACATGATTAGGGCTTATGCATTGAAGTGGACAGGCCAATTCAGAACAATGCAAATAATTTAAAGCAACA
Organism: Centruroides vittatus; assembly: GCF_030686945.1. Taxonomy (NCBI): domain Eukaryota; kingdom Metazoa; phylum Arthropoda; class Arachnida; order Scorpiones; family Buthidae; genus Centruroides; species Centruroides vittatus. The sequence goes on along the minus strand of NW_027122479.1, from coordinate 1,025,579 downwards.
GTAGGTTGGTGCAATCATTTCATGAACAGAAAAAATCTGGTAATACAACAGAAAACAAAAATTGCATAGAAATTACCACAAGATCTTGACCCATAAAGTCACGAGTTTTCACAAGTTTGTTATTGGTATGAGGCAAAAATACAACTTTCCATTATCTAATATTAGAAATATGGATGAAACACCGATGAACTTCAACATGATAAACAATAGAACTGTGGAAACAAAAGGTGTAAAACAGGCCTGGCCAACCAAAATTGTTTTGTGGGCTACTTTGATCACTCATAACATTATGGTGGGCCACAATTTAGGCAAAAATGCTTTTAATAAAGTAAAACAAATACAAAATGAATAAGATTTTATTGTTATACTAAGAGTTTGTACTCGTACTTGTGCATTATAACAATGACACATGCAAATTTTCATTTATTTAATTGTTCTGGTATACATATAATGGGAAACAAGCGTTTTAATAGATACATAATATCGCTTAGCGGGCCACACAATTTAACGTGATGGGCCGCATGCGCCCACAGGCCACTGGTTGGCCAAGCCTAGCGTAAAAACTGTTCAAGTCAGAAGTACAGGCTCTTAGATATGGGTTCTTGTGCATGGTGAGGGGACCTCCCAGAGACGGTTTAGTAACTCCTCTTTACCATCCCCGAGATATGAACGTCCACCCACGTGTTTGCCATGCATGGTGTCCTGTATGCTGGAAAGGGGAATCCTGGTAGTTGAGCGGCAACATAATGTCTCCGACACACTGCTTTGGCCCCTGCTTCGGATAAACGGGAAGCTAGAATCAGGCTTCATTTGAGTCAATTGGCTGGTTATTGAGTCATTCTTGACCTTGGTTTGGAGTCAACTGATCGATACAGACTGGGCAAACATGTCCCTGCTTGACAGTTTTGTCATGTCAGACAATGTGTGCTCTTCTCAACTGTATTGTGAGGGTATAGCTCCTGGGAAATCCTGTTGTGACGGTCTATGGGAGATTTCCATGTGACAGCATCCCCATGGTTGGCGGGGTCACTAGGAGCTGAAAATTTATTTTTGAATATGGTTTCTTCAAAACAAAACTGACCAAGTACAAATAAATCACCATCAAACACCATCAAAGGACAGCTGGTGGACTGTTCCAACAGTTGGATGACAGTGGATAAATCAAGCTCCTGATTTTTTCGTAATTTCATCGGGAAATAGGAATTTTTGTGTAGTTTTTTGCGTATATTTCGATAGTATTAGTTAGTGTGATCCTGCTGATACCATTTTTATCCATGTGGACCCAGTATTTTTGGAAAAATGAACTTTTTAAGTGATTAGAAATTCGGAACCGATCTTCCGGATTTTCAGGACTAATCAACCGGAACTGATTGTACAGGGTGTAACCTTGTTGCCACGTGAGTATATCATTCTATTTTGAGGCGAATTGGCCCAGTAGTTTTTGAGAAATTGTACTTTTTACCTACAACTTCGGCGGCCCGCATCGGGCTTTCTATCGGCCATCCAGTCAAATCATCGACGGGATTGGACATAAGACCTGATTTTCCTCCTTCTTTAAAACTTTACAAAGTAATCAGCAGCTACGGTCAATGACCTCTCGTCAACGTATTCGATCAACAACGAACTTTCCAACAGTCGCTATGGAATAAGAATTTAAATTCAGGCATCATCAGTCTTCTCTTCTCAGTGTGAGACTATTATTGTCTGTAAAAAGTCCAATTGACTTGATGACCTCTCGTCAACGTATTCGATCAACAACGAACTTTCACAACTTTCCAACGGTCGCTATGGAATAAGAATTTAAATTCAGGCATCATCAATCTTCTCTTCTCAGTGTGAGACTATTATTGTCTGTAAAAAGTCCAATTGACTTGATTTTGTTGTTTGCTTGTTACGCGATTTCTATTTTCAGATACTTTAAGTTACTTTTAAGTAGATTAATTAGTTATTACCTATCTCCTTCCCTCTGCACTGTTAAGTGATAACCTGACAGTGCAGAGTTGCTGGTACAATAGCTACCTCTGTCCAAAACTTCCCTTCAGATTTGGGTATTAGGTACTCACAAGGGCAATAATTCAATTTGTATATCATTTGACTGTACTATGGAGAAAGACAAAGGCCCCCTTATGGAAGACTTTTTGGAAGAATCTTCTGAAATATTAAAAGAAACGAGAAAGTACATAGATGCTAACTCAGACGGACGGTTATCAACAAAAGCACACCGGAAATTCATTCTAGAACAGATGAATAGGTTGATACGATTAGCTGAAACGACATTCGTAGAAACACCAAAAAATGAAGAAATCAAAGAGAAATTAAATGAGCTGATGAATAAAGAAGACTTTAAGAAAGCAATAGGGGAACTTGAACATAAGACCGTAGAGGCTATAAATAATATGAAGATAGAGATGAATGGAGTGAAGCAGACGGCAAGTAAATTTAACATATCTGAAAATAATGAAACATTTAAACAGGAAATCGCTGAGATAATCAAAGAAAATAATGAAAACCTAACATCAACTGTTTCTGCCATTAAAAATAGACTAGAAAGATTTGAGGAGACGCTGAATGTGACATCATCTTCTGTGCCACTTTACAGCTCAATTGTCAAAATGGGAGCAACTAAAACACATCGAACCTCCATGCAACCACACATCTCAAGGGAAGTCCTACTGGTCTATAGTAAGAACAAAGAAAATGGCAATAGCGATAAAGTTAAATCGTTACTTCAAGAAAGGATTAAACCATCAGAATTGAACATAAAGGTAGAGAGACTTCGCAAGATCGGAGGGGGAGGTGTGGTGATCGAAATGAGTGGACATGGGAATGCTAAAATCTTAGAAAACTGCATTGAAGAAAAAATTAAAGAACTTACTGCACACACTCCTAAAAAAAGGTGGCCCCATCTTGTCTTACATTCAGTACATAAAGATATCTCTAAAGATGATTTACCAAACGAGATATACACACAAAATCAGCAGATCCAAGAGAAATATACTCAGGATGAGTTTAATAGGCAGTTCAGAGTTAAGTTTCAATTGGGGAGAAGAATGGCAACATATAAAAATTGGACTGCAGAGGTTTCTCCAACACTGAGGAAAATACTTTTGAATTTAGAAAAGATTAACATAAACTGGTTGCGCTGCAGGATCACGGACTTCTGTCCGGTCCTGCAGTGCTTCAAATGCTGCTATTATGGACATACCGCGAAGGAATGTACGCAACCTCAAGTCACCTGCAGTCAATGTATGGAAGCACATCTGTATCGCGATTGCCCTAAACAGAAAGAACAGCCGAAATGTTGCAACTGCTATGCTGACAAGCTAAAGGACATCCATCACAACGCACGAGACACTAAGTGCCCGACATATCAAAGAATAAAAAATAGCATACAACAAAAAACTGATTATGGAGAAGAATTATAACCAAGTAAGGATATTACAATGTAACACGCAAAGAAGCATTTCGGCTGCTTCCATATTGAGTAAACAACTGTACAACTATGACTTAGTGCTCGTGCAAGAACCGTATTGTAAGGGTAAGACACCTGCTTGCTTACCAACTTTCTGCCCGATTATCCAGGGCACCAGCAACTACCCGTAGGCAGTTACGTTAACTCCTAACACTGATCTGCCTGTCTTGCATCATACAAAATTAAGCAATGATTGGACTATTGTGATTGAATTAACAATAAATAATGAAAGACTTGTTATCATTAATGCATATTTTCCCGGTGACATGGATGATGGCTTTCTGATGGGAAATCTTCAGAATATAATAAACAATTTTCAGGATGCCAATGTCATTATTGCGGGAGACGTGAATGCTCACTCCCCTGCATGGGGGGGTGAACGCGTAGACGACAGAGGAAGAATGTTTGAGGAATTTCTCAATGAAAATGACTATTTGATATTAAACAACCCATTTCCCCCCCCTGACTTACTGTTCGGCAAGGGGAGAGTCATGGATTGACGTTACTGTTTGCAACTCAGGTTGGTACACAAAAATGCATAACAGGAGGGTCTTATCAGAGGACTCAGAGTGATCAGGCACACATTGCCTATGAAATTATCAACAACAAAACTGAGCAAATTATATGGACACCGAGGTCAAAATATGTTATACACAAGGCAAACTGGGCACAATTAAAAAGCTATCTCGAAAGCAACTTACCAAATATATGTACTGACAGCCGAGAAACAGCAAAAAATCAGATTGAAACAGCTATCAATTAATAAGGCATGTGAGGCATACATTCCAAAGAAGACCTCTAACAAACGAAGTGTTCCATGGTGGTCAACTAAACTTAGTGAACTAAGACGCCACACAAGGAAGTTAAGAAGAAAATACCAGAGATGTCACGACATTAACATAAGAAATCAATACAGAGAAGAGTACCTGGCATGTCAAAGAATCTATAAAAAGACAATAAGGGAGGAAAAAACACAGAGTTGGCGGGAGTTTTGTACAAGGGCATCGAATAACCCGTGGGGTTACATAACCAAAATGAGTTGTGATAAGCTTCGGAAAACAAAAATCCTTACTGACATCCAGGATAATTTACAAGCTTCTTCAATGACACAAGCAATGTCATCTCAGTTAAACAACTACTGCCCAGATGACGAACCATCTCTAGACACCGATTCGCAAAAACAGATGCGTCTTGACTTTGACAAACTAAACAACACCGAAAATACTCCAACATTTACTGAAGAAGAAATCAACTGGGCATTCATCTCCCTAGGAAGACGAAAGGCGCCAGGCATAGATAATATAACAGCTGAATTGGCTATTAAACTATGGAACTTAATCCCAGCTTATCTTAAAAACCTATATAACAGCTGCCTTCATTTTTTAATCTTTCCGAAGACGTGGAAAATAGCGAGAGTAATACCTGTGCCCAAACGAGGCACTATATTAGACAGTAGATCAATTTCACTTCTACCTATATTAGGAAAAGTCTTTGAAAAACTTATTACAGGAAGGTTAACATGGCACATTGAACACAATGGGATGTACAATAGTGCCCAACATGGATTTAGACAACAAAAATCTGCGGAGGACACTATAGAAAAAACTGTTTCCTATATTCAAAATTTGCTGGAAAATAACAAATATGTCCTAGGGGTCAGCCTTGACATCTCAAAGGCATTTGACAGTGCCTGGTGGCCCCTAGTGACACATCAACTCAGGAACTTTAATTGCCCAAAAAATATACTGAGCCTGATTATTGATTATTTTCATGATCGAAAAGCATTACTTCAAAATGGCATACATACTGTTGAAAAGACCATAACAAGGGGATGTCCACAGGGATCGGTTTGCGGTCCCATGCTGTGGAACGTAATGTTTGACAGTTTCCTTAACAATAATTTTGGCCAAACATATTGTATAGCATACGCCGATGACGTATTCATGATATTAGGAGGACGATCAAGAGCAGACTTGGAGGCAAAAGGCAATAGTTTACTGCAAGGAATATATAACTGGGGTGAAATGTACAAACTGAAATTCAACACCAACAAAACTAAAGCAATTGTATTTGACAAATTAAGGGAAGCCAATCTCTACAGAAGACCTCTGCATCTGAAGATGAACGGGGCAACAATCAAAGTCGAAAAATCTTTACACTACTTAGGTGTTGTAATGGATTTCAGGCTGGCATGGGACAGTCACATTACCTACATCACCAATCGTACTGGCTTAATCAGCCAAGCATTTTCACAAGTCGCTAAACAGAAATGGGGCCTGACCTCCAAAACATTGTCAATAATATACGACGGAATTTATATCCCAACCATCACATATGGTTGTGGTACCTGGGGGTGGGCTATTTCCAAGGTCCACCCCAGGAGGAAACTGATCTCATCTCAAAGACGCATGCTGCTAATGATCTCTAAAGCTTATAGAACAAAAAGCAATGTTTGTCTGCAGGTAATCACAAGAAAGCCGCCAATTGACCTAGTGATAGAAGAAAGGCAAAAGATATTTAAACTAAAAAGAGGAGAAAACATCAAAATTGGCACTAGAGAGATAAACCATCAAGACATTGAATGGCCTTCATCAATTAACTGCACTCTTCCACTGGATAAATCCATTCTAAGTCAAAATATACCCAAAGCGGAAGATACTATAGTTATCTACACAGACGGCTCCATGCACAATAACAAGGTTGGATGTAGCTATGTTGTTTATGAAAGTGACAATGAAATCGACAACTGTAAATTCCATCTACATTACGAATGTTCAGTCTTCCAGGCCGAAATGTGGGCGATAAAAATGGCCATCGAATACGCAAATGACAGCTTCAACAACAATAAGATAAAAATATATACGGATTCGTTCTCTTCGGTTCAAACCATTAAAAATAGAAATCTACATCCAATTGCCGAGAAAATAAGAAAACTAATATACTTATCAACGAATAAATACGATATAGAATGGGTAAGAGCCCATCAGGGTGAGATGGGGAACGAACGAGCCGACTTCCTGGCGAAGGAAGCTGCTGCTGAAGACACCCTGCCAATATCTTATAATAAAATAACTAAAAGAACTATTTGTAATATATTAAAAAAGGAGACTATCAGACAATGGCAAGAAAGGTGGAGCCAATACAGCGAACATATAACTTATAAGTTTATCACAGACCTTGAAGACTTTATTAACAACAAGTGGTATAGCCCAAACCATTGCATTTTGCAGTTCCTCACAAATCATGGCAAGTTCGCCACATACTTGGAGAGATTCAATCATTGCACCTCAAAGCTTTGCCCTACCTGTCAGATGGAGGAAGATGGAGTGTTACATTATCTTTTCTGGTGCCCAACTTTCAATAGAGAAAGGTTAGAGCTACAGATAGCTACACAAGAGCATGGTCTTGTATGGCCTTGTAAGCCATCTGACATATGGTTATCTAAGAATAACTTCATGGCCTTTGACAGGCTTTGCAAACAGGTGAACTATATTAATAGCAGGCATAACTTCGAATAGCGAACTTATTCCGATGCACCCCGGTGTCCCTATCTACTTTGTTTTTCCCACTCGCTAGGACGTAGTCTACTAGCTTTGCTCCTCTGCGGGAACCCGTACGCGATCCCGGGCTTTGATTCCTTACCACTTCAGAGTAAGCCCCAATGCCGTCGGTGCCAACATACTGCACCTGGACTGCGGCATCAACAAGGGGGCGGGATTGGCCACGGGAGACCACTGCTGGGAGCTTTCTCTCTAGGTTATCATTTGCATATTGTTCTATCCTGATAAGATATCAGGAGTTTTTGTATTAGTTGTATTTTCATTTAATGTTATTTGTACTTTTGTTTATAGTCCACTTTAACACTTGTAAAATTTTTTATTGTTGCAAACAATTCTACTGTAATATTTAATTATCATTGTTGTATACTTCCTGATAACGCCATTAGCGGTATCAGGACATGTACCGAATCTGTACCTCAATAAAATATATATGATATATATATGATGACCATCAAAGGACATTAGCTTTTCCAACAAGCCAGCCTACCTCATAGTTCATAGTACTGGAAAGAAACCTCTGTCTAAATGCTCTCCTTTTCTGATTCAGTGATTATTTGAATCGACTATTGGGCATCTAAAGAAAATAAAAAAATTGAGGTCAGGGGATTTACTCATAGAAACAGCCTCTCCTCAACAGTCGACAAAACTCTTAACAACAAAGACACTGGGAGACAGGAAAGTCACTGTCACATCACACGGAAGTTTAAACTCATCTTGTGGTGTCTGATGGTTGATCTGATGTCTGAAAAAGAGTCAGATATTCAGATAGGCCTTTCAGATCAAGGTGTCATTGCTTTTCGATGTATCTCCATTTGTCAAGACAGAAAGTTGATACCTACTAAACATCTTATCCTCATATTCAACAAGCCGACATTGCCATCTTTCATTACTGCAGGATACCTGCACTGTCCAGTTTGTCCATACATTCCAAATCTGCTGCGTTGTTTCAAATGCCAGCAGTTTGGACATTTACAAGCATCCTGTCGAGGGAAGAATGTATGCACACAGTGTGGAATTGAAGGTCACTAGAGTACTGAGTGTACCACTACTCCATGCTGTGTGAATTGCAAAGACGCCCATCCCGCCTACTCCCAGAAGTGCCCTGCATGGCAGAGAGAAATTCAGCGTGTAAAAACAATCAACAACTTACCTTACCCAGAGGCGCATCGCATGGTCACTTCAAGTGCACCACTGAAACAAAAGACATTTGCTGCTGCTTTGAAATCTACAAAGACGTGGAGTTCAAACAAATATTCCTGTTTCTCCAAAGGAATCTTTCACTTGCCATGCTAAATGTTTGCTAACTCATTCTAAAGAAACAGAAGAAAAGGAGAGTATAAAAACAAAAACACCCCTACCTAAAGCAGGTGTAGTAACCAGAAATGTGGGTTCAAAAAAAGCAAATAAGAACTCACTCAACAAACATAAATTAAAATCCACCCTCTTTAGATCTAAAAAATCAGAGACTCAGTGTATGAGTGAGTTCTCTGACATCTCTCATGAAGAGAATAATATGGAGGTGACACAACCAACCTCACCTCTGAAAGGAAAATCGTCTATTAAATTGAAAAGAGATACCTTCACAAAGAATGCTGCCTCAAATACATAATGGATTATAAAATAATTCAATGGAACTGTCGTGGTTTCTCCAACAACTTCTCTGACATTAAACACTTAACATCATCTATGCCATCTCTCTGCATGGCACTCCAGGAAACACATCTAAAACCTGGAGAAAGAATTTCTTTAAAAGGATTCAAAGTTTACAGTAAGGATGATGATAGCCACAACTGCACCAGTGGAGGTGTGGCTATACTGGTTTCAAATCGCATTCCATCCTTACTGGTACAAATAACCACTGATTTGCAAGCTTGGCAGACAGAATTTCTATCGGAGTAACTGTCACAGTTTGTTCTATATACTTGCCACCAGACGTCAGAGTCAACGAGGATGAATTTGATGTCTTGGTTGAACAGCTGCCAACTCCATTTCTTTTACTTGGTGATTTCAATGGTCACAATCCAATGTGGGGCAGTCACAATATCAACCATTGAGGCAGAATCATTGAAAGATTCATAGGAAATCACCAACTATATTTATTTAATACTGGAGAAGTGATATACTTCCACACCCCAACAAGAACATTCATTGCCGTTGATTTATCATTAGCAACCCCGAACTTGTTTTCAGTGTTTACATGGGAGGTTGGATCTAATCCACTTTCCAGTGATTACTTCCCAATATTTTTAAAATATCGAGGCAGAGAAAGCTGCCTCAATATTTCAAAAATGCTGGAAACTTGAAACAGCAGATTGGCCTGCATTTTCCTCTTTGGCTAACTTACTTCACTGAGGAAATGGTCAATACTGCTGATATCAATGATGCAGTTGAACTTGTCACTTCCAGTATTATTCAGGCAGCTGAAAAAACAATGGGAAAACATCAACCAGATATCCAAAGCATTCAAAACCATGGTAGAACCAGAATTGCGAGGCAGCATTTAAAGAACAAAAGAGAGCATGGGGATTTTCAGAAAATACCCCACTGCTAACAATTTGATTGCTTTTCAAAAAGCGAAGGCAAATGCCAGAAAAATAAGGAGGCAAAGCCAAAGGGATTCTTGGAGGAAGTACGTTTCTAGCATAACATCTTCCATCTGCTCAAAAGCAGTCTGGGATAAAATTAATGGGAAATATGCTTCTCATTCTCTGTCCATGCTGGAAAATAATGGCACAATAATCAGTGGTATACAAGGTATTGCTGATTTGTTGGGTGAAACGTTTTCCTCTTCATCCAGCAATATTATGTATACTAGGAATTTTCAGGCATATAAAGTTCAAACAGAAAACAAACATTTAAACTTCCATTTCTTATCTAATGAAGAATACAATGTGCCTTTAAGAAAAAAATATATTTCTTACAAGACTATACATTTACACGAGTCCTTATCCTTCCAGTCCCTTCACATGCTTTTTAGAGCCTCTAAAAAGCATGTGAAGGGACTGGAAGGATAAGGACTCGTGTAAATGTATAGTCTTGTAAGAAATACACTTTTTTCTTAAATGTAAATTCATTCCGGCAATTTCTAATGTAATATAATGTGCCATTCACCAGAATAGAACTACATACAGCAATATCTCGCTCAGGGAATACTACTGTAGGCTCGGATAAAATCCACTACAGCATGATTAAAAATCTGTCAGATCCCTTTGTAATCTTCTGAATCTGTTTAACAGAATATGGACAGAACATACTTTTCCTGACTCTTGGAGGCTATCTATCATCATTCCCATTCCCATTCCCAAGCTAGGTAAAGACTGCAAAAATCCCTCTAATTACAGATCAATCTCTCTGACAAGTTGCCTGTGTAGACTATTCGAGAGAATGGTAAACAGATGCTTGATGTTCCTCCTAGAGGAAAAGAACTACAGTAGAGCATTGTTTATCCAAAAGCCGATCAAGCGAAATGTCGGTTAACCGAAAGCTTTCCAGTCGGATTGTGTCATGCTGAATCAAACGTTTTTGATTCTAGATTAACTTCTAAAGTATAATTTTTTTTGTTTTTATATTTTTCAATATATTTATTTTGTTTGTAAAAAATAAAGAAATCATTTTTAACGATACAATAGCCATGATTATTATTATAAAAATTTTTGTTAGGCTTAAAATTGATGAAAATTCAACGCGAAGTGACAATGGAGAAAAATTTCCACATGGGATAGGCTAATATATTTTTTCGTACATAATCAGTTATCCAAAAAATAAGTTATCTGAACAACCCTAGTCCCCATTTGATTTGGATAAACGACGCTCTACTGTACTTTTTACCACATCAGAGTGGATTTCATAGGAACAGAAGTACCACAGACAATTTAGTAAACCTTGAAACATCTATATGTGAAGTGTTTGTTCGACAACAGCACATAGTGTCTGTATTCTTTGATATAGAGAAAGCCTATGATCACTGCTGACGATACAGAATACTTCGTGATCTGCACCACTTCAGGATGTGGGGTAATTTGCCAATTTTTATAAAAAACTTCCTGCAGAATCGAAGATTCCGAGTTAGGATGGGCATCACTCTATCTAGGCCTTTCGCCCAAGAAGAAGGTGTCCCTCAAGGCTCTATTTTGAGTGTGACTCTGTTCCTAATTAAAATTAACAGTATAGCTAACTGTCTCCCTTCTAGTGTGAAATGCTCTTTGTACAGTAAGACCCCGCTTAACGCAGTGGATGTGTTCCTAGATGACAGAGCACTAAATGAAACAGCGTTAAACGGAGTCATCTTAACATGTAAATAAGAGGATACGTGAAACAGAACAGAATAAGAAAATTTATCAGTTTTTTTTTGTTTTGTTTTATTTTGTAACATTTATTGTTAAATACTTTTTTTATTACATTAATTATAGACTTATTTATTGCTAATATTGAAATTTATTCATAAAACATTCACGAAAATAAAAAACAGAGTTCGAGTAAAGAAGTTATGTTTGTGATGAGTAAGGTTCTTCCTCATTTGACATCTTTTGTTTCTTTGTGAAGAAGTCATCTAACGTCGTTTGCCGTTTCCTGTTTCGTTCAGCAAGCAGTTGTCGATAGCGAGACATGGCATCCACGACACTTCATCTTGCCTTTGAACTTTTATCAAAATTGAAATCATTTTGTATAAACTGATCCATTATTTCCGTTATACTGGCTAAACTTTTTTTTAGAAAATCCGTTGAAAGTTCCTTTTGTTCCTCATCTTCAGAAACGCTAATTTCATCATCTTCGTGCACCTGTTGTTCTACTAATTCTTTAAGATCGTTGTTGGAAAAACTTTCTCCAGTTGTAACTTGCAATAATTCTTCAATATCCTGCACATTTATATTATCCAATCTTGTTCCATTAGCTAGCTTGACAATTTCGTCGACATCAACAATGGATTCTCTTGTGTCAACGTCCTCGCTTAGCTCCGGCCATACTTTCTTCCATACTCTTTCAAAACATTTCTCGGTCACCTCATTCCAGGAAAGATTGATGTTGTCTACGGCATCCACAATATTACAGTTTTTCCAAAAATCTCTAATGGATTGTTTATTCGTTCCATCTGTTTTATCAATTAGTTGTCGGAAGTCCGCCGCAGATAATAAGCTTTAAAATTTGATATTACTCCTTGATCTCAACACTGCGTGCGATCTCGGGTAATTCCAATACTATCGCGTAACACCGAAACGGCATTAAGCGGGGTCTTACTGTATGTGGATGACTTTCAGATCTGAGAGAACTGTAAACCTCTCTAAATCGCATACACAATTGGGCCAAGACCAATGGTTTTACTTTTAACACAGAGAAGACCTCGTGCATCCACTTTTGCCGAAGGCATGGTTTTCACTTGGATCCTGAAATGTACCTAAATGGGGTTAAAATCCCAATGGTAAATGAGGCTAAGTTTTTGGGTGTTTTGTTTGACCAAAAACTGACATTCTTGCCACACTTGCACAACTTGGAGTAGATATTTAAAATCTCTGAACTTTTTAAAGGTACTATGCTGCTCATCCTGGGGAGCAGACAAATGTCCTATGCTTAGGATTTATAGGGCCCTTATCTGCTCTATGCTGGATTACAGATGCATTGTGTATGGCTCTGCACAAGAATCTACTCTTCGGATGCTGGAATCAATCCACCATCAAGCATTGCGTTTGTGCACTGGTGTGTTTCAAACTTCTGTTCAAAGCCTGTATGTGGATGCTTATGAGCCTCCATCATTTCTCAGGAGAGAACAGATGTCTTTTTTTATTATATAAAACAGAAATCTCAGACTAAACCTTTTGTTGATTGCACAGTATCAGATACTCAGCTGAGAAGATTATTTGCAGCCCACAGAAGTAGTGTCCCTACATTTGACATAAAAATGGAGAATGTAAGCAGCACAATTGACCTGGACACAAGCAACATTTCACAGCCCAAGGTTGGTAGTATATCGCCTTGGTCAACTCCTGTAATAAATGTTGACATTAGCTTAAAGCAGTTTCCTAAGGAATCCACTCCAGATTACGTCTATAGACAGCACTTTACAAAAATTCCAACAACATGACAGGAATTTAATTCCTATTTACACTGATGGTTCAAAATCAGTTGATTACATTGACTCAGCTTTTGTCTGCCTGGATTAAATTGTGGCAGTACAAATCGCACCGAATTCTTCCATCTTTACTGCAGAGCTGCAGGCTATTTACCTAGCCTTGAAATATGTAATTAGAAAAGGTCATTGTCATTGTGTGTATTTACACTGACTCAGTTAGTGACTTAAGGCTTTGATCTTGTGTGAACCTAGTTCTCACTCCATAGTGATTAAAATTCACAAACTGTTTTGCCTTCTTTTTGTGAGTAATTTCTCTGTAAAATTTTGTTGGATCCCAGGCCATGTAGGTATAAGAAGAAATGGAGAAGCTGACTCAGCTGCAAAGTCAGTTAGTCCTTCACAGTATACAGCGTGTATTAAAGGATGTGATTTGAAGCTAGTCGTTAATAAACAACTAGCAGAGAGATGGCAAAGTGTGTGGAATGCACAAGTCCACAATAAACTACATGAGATCAAACCTAAGATAGAAAATTGGACACATAAGAAACCCTATGACAGGAGATCTGAGGTTTTCACTCGTTTGAGAATTGGACATGCTCGGTTGACTCATCAATACCTTTTGAAGGGCGATGAGCAGCCAGTATGCCAGTATTGCAACTGTCCTCTTAGTATAAAACACATACTGCTCGATTGCTCTGCCTTTGAGACCAGGCTAGACAGTATTTTGGGTCAAGGTGTTTGACAAAGATTCTGGGCCAGAGGACTAATCTTTATAATGTATTGGACTTTTTAAAGGTCACTAATTTGTATAAAGAGATTTAACTATTTATTTATCTTTCACTTTTTTGTGTGTTGTTGTTTGTTTGTTCTTATGTATATACTCTTTGTTGTTTTTTGTTGTTATTTTATATAATATATACGTATTAAGTTGGGAAAATTAACCATTTGGCATGGCGCAGCTTGGCCTTTGTGGCCCTTGCGCCAAAAAACTGCAACCAACCAACCAGAAGTACAGGCCATGAAAAGACTTGGTTTACAGTAGTATTAACATGAATGGCAGATGGAACAAAGTTAAAACCCATGGTCATTTTCAAGAGGAAAACTACTACTACTAAAATAAAATTCCTGCCAGGCATTTTTGTACATTTTTACGAAAATGATGGAAAATGTGTGGCAGAGGCAACCAGGTGCTCTACGAAATCAGCACAGTTTGTTGGTGTGGGATATGTTTCACAGTCATGCAACTGAGAACACTAAAAATCGCTTAGCAGAATAACTGAATGATGAGTGGTGAAAAGTCGTATATGAAAGGTGGAGCTTTGCGGGCTGTGTCACTTGATGTGCTATGTGATTTTGTGATCAAATTATAGGAAAAAGTGAAAGTGGAAACAGTGATCAAATCCTTCAAAAAGTGTGGAATTTCTAATTCCACGAATGGCACTGAGGACGATTTGTTATGGGATATTTATGCGGAAATCAACTCGCTAGGTACAGAATTAGACCCATATGACAAGCTTCTCAACAACAAAAATGAAGATGTACTTGAGGAACTATTTGCCTTAGATGATAAATGTGAGAATTTTGCAGGATTTTAAATACATTGGTGAGTGGTTTGTTTTATTTTATAATGGTTTTAATTATTTAAATTAAACTTTTTTTTTTATCTGTTCTATAAGACAACCCTGGATTTTGGGGTTTTTTTTTATGATTCAACTATCGTCTTATCTGCACAAATATATGGTATCAATTTTTATTTTCTTTTTAAATTTTATATTATACATGTTTAAGTTTTAGAACCTCCTTGTTTGTAATTCTGTATTTGTTCGATTTTATATTTTAAAAATGCCAATTTATGCATTCTATTTGTTAGTCCTATCTGAGGAAGACCTATGAATAGGTCGAAAACATTTTTATTATGAAATACTGCTGGAAATCAAAAGGTGTGTTTATTGTATAATCTTAATTTGTTGAGTTTTGTTTTTCTATGTTATATTAAAAAAATTATGAATTTTTCCTTGCCTTTAATATATTTCATAAACAATTTATTTTAATTATAAAAAAATTTTTAATTATTACCTTTAAATGACTTAATGAATCATGAATATTTGATTTATGATGTTTAGTTTTTTACGTTTTTATAATTCTTTTTGTAGTGCCGAATCTGTAAATGAAGATGTTCAACTTCACACTTCCATTCAGTTTCGACATTCAGTTCTTCTCAGGAATAAAAGATGTTTGTTAGCATATTTGTATGTTAAATAGATTACAATTAAATTTTTAATTTAAAAAAAAATTTTTTTTAAATTTCATTAAAATTTAATTGTTTAGGTATAATCGACTAGAACAAATTCGTGACATGCGCTGGGCATTTGGAAGTGCTTTACCATCTGATATATCTCAGTCACTATCAGAAAGTGAGGTAAATTTTATAAAATGTGAAAAGAAATACTGTGTTCATAGAAAGCTCAGATAGCAGTAATATATTAAACATTTTATAAAGTAATTTATTACTAGTTTTATATTTTATAATTTTTATAGATGGAATGGTTTCAAAATTACAGCAGAATTGTGGCAACATATATGTCCACAATAGGTGGTGGTATAGGAACTGATTTATTTGAAAACCTTCAACCACCAAAATCACTATTTATTCAGGTAATGAAGATTGTATTTTACTAGTGATTTAAGTTTTTATGACTATATCTTGTCATTCATTGATGGAAAGAAAGAAAATTAGATTAATAGAAACAATAAATGTGAAACCAAAAATATTGATAGATGTATATAGAAAGAAAATATAATTAATTTATATTATAAAGAATTTTAATCATCCAGTCATCAGTCAAATTAATTGGGCAATATTATGTTACATACAGTAATTAGAAGTTACGTAATATGTCTGGTTTTTGAGATGTTTATATATTTATATACAGACTTTTGTTAAGAAATATCTTCTTAACAAAATTCTTTGATAATTATAAAACAGTGTATATGTAAAATTTTGAAAATAAGAAATTTGAAATAAATCAATAGAGACAAATCTTATAATAAATTTAATTAAAACAGAAAAACTTATATCCATGTGAAATATGTGGTATTTGTAAAACTTGGATGTTCTTTTTCTTTTTTTGTGATAAAAGTATTAGGTTTAAAAGCAAGAGTAAAGAGTAAGAGTTATTATAATTCAAAATAGCATTTCAAATATCAAAGATATCTTTTCAGGAGTTAAATTTTATATGGCATGATTTGTTGTCCCATCTAATATATAGCTTTGTGATTTGTTGATTTATTATACTAAAATAGTAAAAGTTTAGTGAAAAATCTACTGGAAAAATCAGGAATTTTAGAATTCATTAATAAAGAGAACCCTATATATGCAAATGAAAACGCAATGCCAGATGGTGAGAGGTTATGAGATCACTACAAAAGTATTGTACTATGAGACACTTTTATGCTAAGGTAATTATAAAAAGTAATCAATGTCAATAATGGCAAAACAGAATGTATATTACTTTAATAAAGTCATTTATTAAAGTAAATAACACAAAAACACAATAAAGTTACTACAGCTGGCAGTGTAGGAACTTTATTGTGTTTCAGTCATATGAACTTTGTGTTCACTTATACAGTTACTATGAATGCTTTATGGGACAATTACTATAACTTCAAATACAATCATTGACGAGGGATTATAAGTTGAGGTATATCTGCATGATGTTGTTACAATTATAATATTCTAAGATTCTTAACAAGAACTAATCACAGGAAGATAGGAAAATATTGAACAAGAGACAACAATCAATGCTGAGAATTATTGTGCGAAACTATGGGAATCATGTACAAAAGATAATCAGATTTCTTTCTAAACATTATGTATTTGCAAGACAATATGAGATCTCAAACAGCTCAAAAAATGGCATGCTTGTTGTAGCAGTTAGTATTAGAATGTCATGAACATGTCATCATATAACTCTGGTGTAACATTTGCTACCTAATCATACATGAGCCCAGGATTACTTTTACATTTGAAAAAATATTTTTACAATTTGAAAATCAAGACAATAAGAACAATGTTCAAGTTCTTTAAATCCTTTTTCATTCCATTCAATGACTAAAAATCCATCAGAGGACTTTCAGTTAATAAGTACAATTGTATGTAATTTATTTTTAAATTGTCAACTTTGACATTGCTCATTACTAGGACTTTACACCGGTGTTCAAATATTGACATAAGAATGAGAATTAGTTCAGAAAAACAAAATTTCTTTATTACATCACCTGTGGTAATTTTCTCTGTACAGGTATACCTCAAGTTATGTTGTTCTCGATTATATGTCTTTTGTCAAAAAAGTATATGGAAAAGTTATTTTAAGTATTTTTATCAAGTTTAAGTTATTTTATACGACTTTACATCCATCTGCCACAAATATTGAAATCATAATATCACTAGAAAAGTGTTAAAAGCACATAAAGTCATATTAAAATATGTACATTTATAGTAGATGTTAATATAATCATCATAAATCCTAGAGAACGAAACATGAAAAATATCTGTGTTTGTGTGTTGTCGTCTTATTTAGCGGTCTTTAAGTACTCATTATTAGCATTTTCCACGGTAGTTCTAATATCTACCATTTAGTGTCGTCGTCAGTGCCACTCGATGTTGGTAAATTTAACATAAATTAGTTTATTTTCTACTATCGCAAAATAATAACTGTATTTGTTATTTAACCTTAAGAAATCATCTTATTTTATAATGGTGTAGAAAAACTGCATTCACAAATAAATAGTCCGTGACATACTGTAAACATCACCAAATTGTAAACATGTACATTTACAAGTATGTACTGTACCTACATGTATTCATAAATTTAGATGACTTTTTTCCCATACTATATTAAAAACTAAAATTTATTTGTTTGTAAGCTTAAAATAGATTCTTATTAACCATAACTCCAAAACGAACCTGTTACCGGTGTTCCTTGCGAAAATCGTCTCACGATCGTCTCACTAACGTTTTCGAACTTATAACAGTTCTTCTTCAGGTGAAGATGGAAGATTTGAAAAAATAGAATAGAAGGTTTCAAACCGAACCGCTTCGTCTAATTCCGTCGTGGCTGACATGCGCTGTAGTGTCCGGGTGTTGGTTATTGTCTATGCGCGTCTAAAAGGACTTGCCAGGCCGATGAAATGTTGATCTCTTCTTTTTGGTTGATGCAGATATTATTAAAGCTCATTTTATATATAGCGATAGCTTCTAACCACTTTATATGTTCCGGATGGGGTGTCGTTACGATGATTTTTGCCTTATCTAGTTCTGCCTTGATATCTTGATCGGATGCGTATATACTTAGCGCCGTGTTGAGTTTCCGGTGCTGTAGGTCGGCTTGGTGTTCTTTTAATCTGGTCTTTAACGAGCGCTTAGTGGAACCGATGTAAACGAGTTCTCTTTGCCATCTGTTGTCCATTAGAGGGATAGAGTACACTCCGTACATTTTGTTGGGATCCGGAGGGTCTTTGCAATTTTTTAGGATTTCGGCTATTGTGGGGCCTCTTCGATACGCTATCTGCATCTGCTGTTTTTTGGCTATCTCTCCATATACTCCTCTAACGTGCGGGTTGTATGTGATAGGAAGCCTTGCTAAGTCTTTTTTGTTAGCGCTACCATTTGCTTGTCCAGTGGATGCGTTTCCTTGGTGTTGTCTGGTTATACGCTGTATAAGGAAAGGGTATCCGTGGTCTGTTGCGACCTTTTTAAGATAAGCTAGTTCTTTGTCCAGAGCTTTCTTAGTGGAGGAGTATGAGGTTGCTCTTCTTACTAAGGTTTTGAAAGCGGCTGCTTTATATGAGAACGGGTCGCAGGATCCCTTAGGTATGTATATTGGTGTTGCCGTCGGTTTTCGGTAGACGAACGTTTGGATCGTAGATGCTTCTATCTTGATGGCGATGTCCAGAAAGTGGGCTTCCGTGGTGCTTATCTGCTCCACATCTATGACCAAGCCATATGGGTTGTTGTTGACAGTTTGTATAAAGGCCGCTATATCAGGCTCCGTCTTCCATAAAATGAGTCTGCCTCACCACCATCTCACATAGGTCCCCTGATACCGGGCTACTCATGGGGACGCCTTTTGTCTGTTTATAAATTGTACCTTCAAAAGCGAAGATCGAGTTGTAACAGACCAGATGGGCCATTTCTAGTATGTGTTGATGGAATGCTTGATCCTGAACGTATGTTATTAAGAAATCTCTGAGGGAGCAAAAAACTGCTGGGAGCTTCACCGATGGGTATAGTGATTTAAAATCAAGGACTGTGATAAGTTTCGGACACTCAGGTAGATTCTTCAGTAGGCTTATAAGGTTTTCCGGGTTTGCAATGGTGTAAGGGTAATCCTCCAAGCTTGGCGAAAGGAGTTGGTGGGTAGCCTTCTCTAGTTTTCTTGTAGGTGCTCTTGCTTTGTCTACTATTGGACGAAGTTGCTGGCCCTCTTTATGAGTTTTAGCGTATGCAAAGAGCTTAGGCGTGTCCGGTGAGTCTATTATTAAGTACTGTAAGGCTAGACGTTTCGCTAACTTTGAGCCCGCAAAGCGTTTCACTCTATTCTGCAGTTTATCTACAACGTCATTGTTTTCTTGTTCACATTGGGTTATATTGATGTAGTCATGCAGTCCTCGTTGGTATGTGCTTCGTTTCATAATAACCAAAGATTTCGATTTATCGGCTCTGGTGAGGACAATATCGTTTCTTTTCATCCATTTGCTGGCTAGCCGTAGTTTTGTTTTTAACGCCATCATTTCCGGGTTTTCTTTGACTCTTATGATTTTTAGTGTGGTTACCCATCTATAATACTCCTTTTGTTTATAGGGTAGGTTTTTTATTAGGAGCTCTAGGTCAGGAATTAGGTTTCTGGATCCTGTTTTTGGAGGCGGTAATGCGAAAGTTGGACCATACCTGAGTACATCTTCCACATACTTGGGCAACTGTATATCATCCCATACGGTGTAAGGGAAGGTTGAATGGCGGTGGCCTACTGGTGTTTGGAATCTTAAGATCCATTGCAGCTTTTTGTGGCAGCACTCTGCTAGTTTGGCTTTTAATCTTTCTTGGATGGGAACTAACTTGGCATTTTCTTCAGCTAGTGTAGCTGGATCTACAATGAACAACGTATCCTTGGCCCGAATGAGATCGCTAAGTACTGAGAATAGGTGCTTCCTAGTCGACTTGATGGCCCTATTGAGGCATAAAAGCCTTACTTTCCTGACGAGCGGTTCACTGCCCGGTGGAAGGTGTATACGATAAAAAGACATGGGCATTATTCCATTTTTTCTGCAATCTATAAGGAATTGAAGCTTAGCTCTAGCCCTAGTGAGGGCCGTTAGCTTCTTCTGGTATATATTAGCCGGTATAGCTAATGCCTAAAGTACTGCTCTACTCTTTACTGACACTGGGATTTATAACTACAACTCCAAAACGAACCTGTTACCGGTGTTCCTTGTGAAAATCGTCTCACGATTGTCTCACTAACATTTTCGAACTTATAACAGTTCTTCTTCAGGTGAAGATGAAAGATTTGAAAAAATAGAATAGAAGGTTTCAAACCGAACCGCTTCGTCTAAGAGCACCTACAAGAAAACTAGAGAAGGCTACCCACCAACTCCTTTCGCCAAGCTTGGAGGATTACCCTTACACCATTGCAAACCCGGAAAACCTTATAAGCCTACTGAAGAATCTACCCGAGTGTCCGAAACTTATCACAGTCCTTGATTTTAAATCACTATACCCATCGGTGAAGCTCCCAGCAGTTTTTTGCTCCCTCAGAGATTTCTTAATAACATACGTTCAGGATCAAGCATTCCATTAACACATACTAGAAATGGCCCATCTGGTCTGTTACAACTCGATCTTCGCTTTTGAAGGTACAATTTATAAACAGACAAAAGGCGTCCCCATGAGTAGCCCGGTATCAGGGGACCTATGTGAGATGGTGGTGAGGCAGACTCATTTTATGGAAGACGGAGCCTGATATAGCGGCCTTTATACAAACTGTCAACAACAACCCATATGGCTTGGTCATAGATGTGGAGCAGATAAGCACCACGGAAGCCCACTTTCTGGACATCGCCATCAAGATAGAAGCATCTACGATCCAAACGTTTGTCTACCGAAAACCGACGGCAACACCAATATACATACCTAAGGGATCCTGCGACCCGTTCTCATATAAAGCAGCCGCTTTCAAAACCTTAGTAAGAAGAGCAACCTCATACTCCTCCACTAAGAAAGCTCTGGACAAAGAACTAGCTTATCTTAAAAAGGTCGCAACAGACCACGGATACCCTTTCCTTATACAGCGTATAACCAGACAACACCAAGGAAACGCATCCACTGGACAAGCAAATGGTAGCGCTAACAAAAAAGACTTAGCAAGGCTTCCTATCACATACAACCCGCACGTTAGAGGAGTATATGGAGAGATAGCCAAAAAACAGCAGATGCAGATAGCGTATCGAAGAGGCCCCACAATAGCCGAAATCCTAAAAAATTGCAAAGACCCTCCGGATCCCAACAAAATGTACGGAGTGTACTCTATCCCTCTAATGGACAACAGATGGCAAAGAGAACTCGTTTACATCGGTTCCACTAAGCGCTCGTTAAAGACCAGATTAAAAGAACACCAAGCCGACCTACAGCACCGGAAACTCAACACGGCGCTAAGTATATACGCATCCGATCAAGATATCAAGGCAGAACTAGATAAGGCAAAAATCATCGTAACGACACCCCATCCGGAACATATAAAGTGGTTAGAAGCTATCGCTATATATAAAATGAGCTTTAATAATATCTGCATCAACCAAAAAGAAGAGATCAACATTTCATCGGCCTGGCAAGTCCTTTTAGACGCGCATAGACAATAACCAACACCCGGACACTACAGCGCATGTCAGCCACGACGGAATTAGACGAAGCGGTTCGGTTTGAAACCTTCTATTCTATTTTTTCAAATCTTCCATCTTCACCTGAAGAAGAACTGTTATAAGTTCGAAAACGTTAGTGAGACGATCGTGAGACGATTTTCGCAAGGAACACCGGTAACAGGTTCGTTTTGGAGTTGTAGTTTATAAATCCCGGTGTCAGTAAAGAGTAGAGCAGTACCTTATTAACCATATATTATTAAAAATGCATTTATAAATAAAATACAGAACTGGGAATGGTCATTTGTGATTTAGCCTAGTGACAAGTAAATTCGACATACGTCACCTTTCCTGAAACCAATTACTGACGTAAGGTGAGATATTCCTGTACACACATTACATGTGTTTTAGGTTAACATGCCTTTCATCAGCAGTATTACTACAAACTACTAAAAAACAATAATTAAATAAACAAGACATTGTATATATTGTATTTTCTGGCATATAAGATGACTTTTTAACCCAGGAAAATTTTCTCAAAAGTCGGGGGTCATCTTATAGGGCAGGTGCTGCAGTCAGTCGGGCTGCCTAGGGTATGGATAGAGATGGAGCGGCGCTGTGTTCAGAAAAACAAGCATCTTTCACCCTGACCTTGTACATATCCTATTACTGTATCTTTCTCTGCCTCTCAGATCTTGCTCCTGAGGACTGCAGTGAAGTGGTGCAGGTGCACATGTGCGAGATCTGAGAGGCAGAGAAGGAATGGTAATAGGTATAGTAATAGGATACAAAGGCAGGCCAGTACAAAAATGTCCAACAGTCAAAACCCCATCATGACTCCACCAGCAAGAAGAAAGAAATATGAAGCCAGTTTCAAACTTAAAGTTGTAAACTTTGCCATGGAACATAATAACTGCACTGCTGCAAGACAATATGGAGTAACAGAAAAGATGATTTGGGACTGGAAAGCAAATGAAAAAGTATTAAAGAGTATGCCAAGGGGTAAGTGTGCATTAAGAAGAGGCACCCCACATTGACCAGAACTTGAAAAACATGTAGCAGACATGGTGATTGAGCATTGCCAAAATGGTTATGTAGTGACACGAAATAAAATGTTTGTTTTCACTTTGGTGGGCCAAATCTAACCCAGATCAAAGCAACAGATTGAAGGCCACTGTATCCTGATGTACTAGATTCATGGCAAGGCATAATGTGGTACTGAGGCAAAAGATGAAAATTGCCCAAAAATTACCTGCAGATCTTGATAGCAAAGTAAATAGTTTCCATTGATACATAATACAACAGCACACTAAACATGGCTATGCATTATGTAGTATTAGAAATATGAATGAAACTCCAATGAATTTTGATATGGTTGGAAATAAAACTGTCCATCAAAAAGGTGAAAAAACAATTTTAATTAAAACAACAGAACATGAGAAGTCCAGTTTTACAGTGGTACTAGGATGCACAGCTGATGGCAGCAAACTGAGACGAATGATTATCTTTAAATGAAAAACAGTGCCGAAACTCAAGTTTCCTGTTGGTTGTTTTGTACATGTGAATGAAAAAGGATGGATGGATGAAGAAGGGGTAAAGCTGTGACTTGATAATGTATGGAGCAGGCGACCAGGTGGACTTACTCAAAAATGTAGTCTACTGATGTGGGATATGTTCAGGGCTCATTTAACTCCCAGCACCAAGCAAAGGCTTGCAAGACTAAACACAGATGTGGCAGTTATTCCTGCAGGATTGGCATTGTTGGTACAACCACTGGGTGTGTGCCTAAACAAGCCATTTAAAGATCACATTCAAGAACAGTGGAATGAATGATGGTTAGCGGTGAAAATTCATTCACAAAAGGAGGAAACATGCTTGCTCCACCCCAGTTGGATGTTTTGTGCCAGTTTGTCATAAAAGCCTGGAATGATATTGATGCAAAAACAGTAATCAAGTCTTTCAAGAAGTGTGGTATATCAAATTCATTAGATGGTATGAAGGACGACTACTTGTGGCAAGATGAAGAGGAAGCCGAATCTGAGACCACACCATCTGATACAGAATTTGATCCATACGATGACTGCCGTACAAATGTATCACAAGATGTCATTGATGTACTTATGATGTCAGACGACTAACAGGAGGATTTTGAAGGCTTCTAAAGGAAAACTGTCACGCCAGCAAAACCTGTAAAAATACTGTAGCTTGCAGTTATGATGGGCATTACTAACTTGCCAGGGACTTTCAAGGCACTCTCTCTCTCTATTGTTCGTTATCTTCCTCCTATCATCATCAGTTCCAGTTTGGTTGACAGCTGAGAAAACAAACAGCATTGCAGCTCACGTGGGTTTATTGTCTTATCCTTCCTTTCAGCTTTAGAGTGAATTAGGAAAAGTTTAATCCACTTGCACTGTTTTATGTTTGCATGTTTGATGACAACAGCCTTATGTTTATAAGCTTACCTGCTAAGTAAGTACCTGCATGTCATAAGCATTTGAATTAAAATTATCATATTGAAATCAAATCTGATTTTTTATTTTTATTTGGTGTGCGTTGAAAGAGGGGTAGTCTTGTATGGCGAGTATATCCCAAACTCTATATTTTAACTGTAAAAGTCGAGGGTACAGAAAAATGATGTTATGTAAATTTACAATTAAAATATTTGGAAATATAATCCAATTATACTCGGCATTGGGATACATATTTATTGTAAGTTTTAAATAGTATTTTATTGTCGGGAATTTATTATATAAAATGTCTTATTTATTTAATTATTGTTTTTTCTTCACTCCATGAAAAAACCTTTATAGTCCATTGATAGGTGTTTCTACAATAGCTAACGTTTTCAACCCCTTCGGGGTCTTCCTCGGGCACAATTCCTAAGAAATTTCAAATACCAGTGGAACGGAACAAAAAACCGAAGCGAAATAATATAATTCATATATTATTTGGAATATTAATTTGGAATAAAATAATTCCAAAATAATATAATTCTATTCCAAAATGGAATAGAATTTGCTTTGGTTTTTTGTTCCGTTCCACTGGTATTTGAAATTTCTTAGGAATTGTGCCTGAGGAAGACCCCGAAGGGGTTGAAAACGTTAGCTGTTGTAGAAACACCTATCACTGGATTATAAAGGTTTTTTCGTGGAGTGAAGAATTATAATTCATCCAGTATATAGTAAGAAGTATATTTGTTATTGTTTTTTAGTGGTTTGTAGTAATACTACTGATGAGGGGCATGTTAGCCTGAAACATATGTAATGTGTGTACAGAGAGAATTACTACAGGTGATGTAATAAAGAAATTTTGTTTTTTCTGAACTAATTCTCATTCTTATGTCAATGTTTAAACACCAGTGTAAAGTCCTAGTAATGAGCAGTGTCCAAGTTGACAATTTAAAAGTAAATTAGAAGGACTTTAAGGCAATTATAATTAAAAATTTTAACAATTTTTTTAGTGTTTTGTAGATATTGAATCCTACACTGAAAGAGTTGAGATCATTTTTGTGTGTGATTTTTTTTTTTTTTAAATAGTGTTTATCAGTCATTTTTATGAAGTTTTTGCTTCAAGTTACCTACTGTTTAGTCACTGAATGGAATGAAAGAGGATTTAAAGGACTTGAACATTGGTCGTATTGTCTTGATTTTCAAATTGTGAAAATGTTTATTCACTGCCTGCTTACAAAGCTTCATGATGATTACAGATTGAAAACTGTAGCAGAAATGCAAGAAGCTATTTTAAAGCAGCTCTATTTACAGAGTGCAAAATTTTATGCTGATGGTATACATTTACTAACAGTATACTAGGACAAGTGCCTAAATTTTAAATAAATTGGGCACTGGCTTTTTATTCTTATTTTGTAGCTACATTGAGATATGCCCTTATGTTTTGCTAATAGTAAAATACTATTGACTGATTTATTTAAGTTATTAAGTTTTTTGTCAATAGCACTGCATTTTGCAATTAAAAGTCAAGGACTGATAATTGTGATAGTTTCAGGTGATGATTTGTTTCAAAAAATATTTTGTCTAATTCATTTTTTCTTACATTAAATTCAACAATGTCTGTCCATTTGAAAGCTTTTTCCGTCATTGTCAATTCACATGGAATGCACACTAAGGTCCTCACTAAATTTGTAAAGTATAGAAAATCATTATAATTTGAAGAGGTTATACTTCATAAGACTTTACCTGTCTCATAAGATGAGAGATCAGTATAAGCTGAGAGAGCACAAACAATTCACTAGTCTTTTTAATTGCATATAAAATGTAACTGTGAGCTGAGTCTCTTTCACATTGTCTGTGATTAGTTGTAAAAAAAAAAAATGAAGACACTACTTGAAAATGTTTCAACTGTGAAACAATGTACACAAGAGCTCCTTTCATGGTGGAATTATAAATTTGTCCACCACAACCATCAGCAAATAAATTGGCAGGGTGGACCTTCCTTTCATTGTATTTCAGCAATATTTACTTTATGAAACAGTACTATTGATATTTCAGAAGCACCTTGACCACTTTTGTACTCATTTGAAATAAATCACAATCCCAAGAAGATATGGCATAAAATGTTAAATTATAATCAGCAAGCATCTTTTGTAAAATATCACACTGTTATTTGATACAGGCAAATAGATGACCTGTTGAAGATCGAAACATAAACAAAAAAAGCTGAAATCATTTTTAACAGCAAGCTCGCAAGAGTTTTTGGTCTCACACACAGCATTTTCACAAGCAACATGTCTTCGTAAATATCTAATTGCTGGATAATTTTGCGACAGAGGCACAAGTCTAGAGACATCTTTAGAATCATTTAAAAACCTATAATTTTTGTGGTCTCTCTTGAATAATGTTTATAATTTATAATATTTTCATCAGATATTTGAGAAATGTTTATCATTCCATAGAATGCAAAGAATGTTAATTAGAGCTATGTCCCAGGCTTATATTTAAAGCCACATCTAACTCATTTTGGCCAAATTTTGAGATACATCTTTACATTACCAACAATATATTCTTATTCTCTAAGTAATGTTATATGTGGAAATGGAAAATGAAATTGGAAGCTTTTTATTAAAATTCGATTATAATATTTGTTTACTAATTATATATTTTCAGGTGAGATGCCTTTGTGATTATGGCGATTTTGAAACAGATGATGGAACCATAATTGTATTAACGAAAAATAGTACAGTGAGTAGCTTTCAAGTGTATAATAAATATTTTTCTATTTATTTATTGTGTATATTTTTGATTTAATAGCATTTAATGCAGCGTTCCCAGTGTGAGAAATTGATTCATCAAGGAATTTTGGAACATATAACAATGTAGTCATTTTAAAAAATTGAAAAAATGTATGAAATTTACTATTTTTGTTTTCCTGTGTTAGTTAAATGTTAATTTCATGTAATTCTGTTATATTATGACCAAGTTATTAAAAATTAGTATTTAAAAAATGTTGTTATTTATATAGTTAGCTGCTGAATTCTAGATATTCTTTCCATATTTCTATACAATTCTATAATATTAATTATTTATTCAGAATAGAAGATGTATACCACCACATCAGAATTATTTCCAAAAAATTACGTACTCAGAACCTTTTATGGTGTGGTAACTCATAGATATCGTCACACAAATGATTTTGAACCCCTTCTGGGCTCTGCTTCAGGCTCCAAATCGTTTCTAGATGGATGTTCGATTGCCGTTGAAAATTCGTTCGATTGGCATGTCATTGAAATATCAGTTCGATTGTAATTTCGAAAGGATTTACGAAAAATCCATGTTGTGTATGCGTGACAAGCCAGCCCGTCCATGTATAACGGGTTGACTAGAGTGCACTGTGAATTAACTCTTGCTAGACTAATGATAAAACCATCTCCTCTTTAAAATTTATGCATGTGCTGGTGATAGAGGATTTAAAAATGTGCATAGCCTCCAACCATTTGAGGTGTTCAATGGGAGGTGCATCATGGAGGAGACCTGCCTGGGTGAAGTCTGCTACTATTTATGTATTGGTTACATAAGTAGCGAGGCCATGGAGGTTCTCCCGTGTTGAATATCCGCTTGATGTTCTTGTAATCTGACACCTGTGGATCATTTAGTAGAGCATATATATATCAGGCTCCTATCACACCGATTATTGCTTAGAGGACACGATAGATTCCAGGGCATCTGCTGGGGTTAGGAGGGTCCTTCCCATTACATAGGATGTTGAAAATAGTAGGGCACCTCCTAAAAGCAAGACATAGCTGGCGCTTCCTGGCAGCCTTGGTGTGTAGGGATCTTAAGTACAGGTTGTATGTGATGGAGATCCGTTCTATGACCTCTGGTTGGTTATCAGCAGGCTGGTCCAATACCCGTGCGTTCTCTGAATACATACGTTGTACATTGGATCAGCCTATGTATACTTTTGTGATACCCGTGTTCAGCGGCGAAGCGGACCATTTAAATCCTCCATCACCAGCACATGCATAAATTTTAAAGAGGAGATGGTTTTATCATTAGCTTGGCAAGAGTTAATTCACAGTGCACTCTAGTCAGCCCGTTATACACGGACAGGTTGGCTTGTCACGCATGCACGATGTGGATTTTTCGTAAATCCTTTCGAAATTACGATCGAACTGATATTTCAACAACATGCCAATCAAACGAATTTTTAACGGCAATCGAACATCCATCTAGAAACGATTTGGAGCCTGAAGCAGAGCCCAGAAGGGGTTCGAAAACGTTCGTGTGATGATATCTGAGTTATTACATCGTAAAAGGTTCTGAGTATGTAATTTTTTATTATGTACATTTGTAAAGCCAAATAATTGAAACAAAATGATAATTCAATGCATGAAATCATTTTATTTTTTAAAAATATATTTATTTATTAAATAAATTTCAATTACATTTATATTTTGCATTTATTTAGAAAAAAAGACTTGTTATTATTTGTCAGTCATTAATTAAATAAATAGCACTTTAATGTAGACTCGTCTTGTGTATAAAGAACTGCATTGTATGATCATAAAATGAACTGAATAGGTAATTTGTTCAAGTTTTTTAAAAGTGTCCTAAAACAAATTGGGCTTTGAAAGTCACTTCATACTAATAGGAAACTTGTAAGTAAAAAGATATAAAATTCAGTTAAAATGTAATTTTTTTTAAAAAAATCATTTGCAAATATGGTTTTTTTCACAAAATTAGATTTTAACGTAAATTTTATATTTTTTTCTTGCAATGTTTTGCTCATTTTATAAAACAGTATAAAATTAGAATAATAAACAGTGAAATATTTTAACTGCAGTTTTATTGAAATCCAATAATAGTTACAGATAAGTTATCCGTAACTATTATTTAACTTTTTATTTATTGTGTAACTTATTTGAACTTAATTCAATGGGTGATTGGTTAACGAACAGTTTGGACTGCGAAAAAATCGGACGACAAACACATGTTGGGATAACAAACACAAGTAATGACGTAAGAGAGTGAATACCAATTGGTCTTTTTTTTGTCTCCAAGTGACAGTTTGAAACCTTTTGGAGCACGGAAGACGTTAACATTGGTGTTCAACTCAACACTGATCGAATAGTAGACTATTCCTCCGAACTTTGAAACTCTCCTTTGTAATTCCAGCCTTTTGTTTACCTTTCTGGCAAAGAATTTTTTATGGTCTTTGGGAGACTGTCAAGTGGGCGCTCATTAAGTTTTGTGTCAGTTTTTATTTTCAAAATATGAGTGTTTAACTGTCCCGTCGGATATTTATTAAGTTTCGACACCAAATTTTGAATTTCACACAGGCCTGACATTTACATAATATTTTTGTGCACTAGTTGATTTTTGTTCTCTGAATTTTTGTAAGTGCTCTTCTCTGAACTTTTTATTTAAAAAAGAAACTGATAATGTAATGGAGCCTAAAAAGAGTGGTATCAAGGACTGTTCTCACCATAGAACCCAAGCAAGAGATAATAGCCAAGGTAGAGAGTGGGTAGATGTCTGATGTTGCTAGGCAGTATGGCTTGAACAAGTCTGCAGTAAACACAATCTTAGCTAAGAAAGATATAATCAAGAAGACTCAAACAGCTAAAGGAGTAGTGAAAATCACATCTGAGAAACAAAGAACATTTAAGAGCTCATAATGGAATCTGAAACTGATCTGACGACAGAAGAAACTCGGCGAGATGTGTTTTCTTCTGAAAAGAGGATCAATGCCGATATCTGCTATTAATTATGATTTTTTGAAGAATTGGGGAGGATGTCAGAACAACGGTGTTAGAATGGCATCCTAACCAGTTTGAGGTTAATAGGCTTGGAGATCTCTACAACGACAATGCTATTAATTGCTTCCAAAAAGTCCCGAAGAAGAGAGAAAAGCAATCGACATTGGACAGATTCTTTAATGCTCCACAAGTGGAAAAAACATGAATGACAAAAATGCAAGACTGTGTGTATATGTATTTTTATTATTACATATAAATAAATAAACATAGTAAGAAAATATATAAACTTTTATTTATTTTTTGGGGTCTCCAGAAAAAATTAATCAAATTTTCATGAAAATAAAACAACTTCTTACAGAATTACTGGAAAGTATACTGCACCTCAATAACCTTTATAGACCAATAACAACTAACATTTAATGAAAACTGATGTTTTTGACCATAAACCACAGTCTTCAGCAACATGCACAGTTACAAGGTATCTACATGTGTTTAAATTGTTTCATAATTTTAAATAATTTTTAAACTTGCAGATTCAGGGTTGTCAGATTGGCTTTTTTTCAGTTTGATTTGCATCAAAAATTTTGTTTGGCTTTTTGGCTTTTTTCAAATAACATTATGATAATTTTATTTTTTCCAGTAGGCATTCAAAGTTGTATATTATTAAAAGAAATGATCTTGGATCAGACTAATTATCTCTCTTTCCATTTTGCAACTCCAATAGTTCAAGAATTTGGAAGATTAAATGGTCTTTTTCAACTAAATAAAGCAGACCCTTATCAGTTGCATGAAAATTTATTTTGCACTACAAAACTTTAAAAAGTAGACTTTATGATGGTAATTATAAGAAAAGGATTTCTAAAGTTGATTTTGGAATGAATTTTTTGAATGAATGAGATAAATACCTGCAAGTAAATAATAATGATGAAAAAATCAAGCAATAATTTCTATCAAGGAAAGGTGTTTTCACATGTTAGAAGAGGCTTTAAATCAAGTTCAACAAAGGCTTCCGTCAGCAATGAATTTATTTCAAGATCTAGCGCAATTAAGCCCAAATATAATTTTAAACCAGCCTTATGACCAAAGTTTTCTGAATTGCCATTTTTGAATTTAGCACAAGACAATCTTAATATGATTAAAGAGCAATACAGGAAATTACCTTTTGTCAATTAGATAGACGAAGATCAATTTAAGAAATGTGGAATACCCAATGAAAGTGAGCGTTTTTGGCAAAAAATATTACAAAATCCCCAAATTCAAAGAACTTGCGACTTTTGCCCTCAATTGTCTAATAACAGCTATTAGCAATGCTACAGTAGAGAGGGTGTTTTCACTTTTAACTCATTTTAAGAATAAGGCAAGGAATAGAATGCAACTTTCTCTTCTAGATGCAATTATTAGGATTAGGTCACAACTTTTGTCCTCAAATATATGTTGCAAAGAATTTGTCCCTTCACATAAAATGTTAGAGTATTTTACTTCTGAGAAACTGTATTCCTCTGATTCAATTTCTTCCCTTAATCATGAAGATATGCTTTTTGGAAAAGAAGCATTAACATAATAAAATAGCATTCAAGTATAATTAAAGTATAATGTATATAAAATATATAATATTGGGTTGTTCGAAAAGTAATTTTGTTTTTTTATTAGTAGAGGAATTAGATGTATTTTTACCAGCCAATTTTATTTTAAACCACATTTTCATTATATACTTTGACAGCTGACATTTTAAGGCTTATTTGTAAAAAATATTGTTTGATTCTGTACAATTGTTTTTTTTTCGGTGACCCATCAAATACGGAAAATCAAAAGCATCATTTTCGGCATATTTTGCTTTTTTATAACTAAAAAACCAAAATGCCGTTCAAACAAGAAAAAAATTGTGGTACATGTTTGGAGAAGACGCGTCGAGAGAAAGACTGTGCCAAAACTGGTTTACAAAATTGCATTCTGGCAATTTTAATATCAAAGATACACCACATTCTGGATGGCCATTCGAAGCCAACGAAAACAAAATAAAGGTATCGATTAAAGCAATCTGCCGTATAACAACATGTGAAATTACTAAGAGATTAAATCTGTTCAATCGAACCGTTTATTATTACTTAAAACGAATTGGTTTCGTTTCGAAGCTCGATATATGGGTTCCACACTTTATTAAAGGGAGATGCTCTCCACGGTGGGATTTTAAAGAAATCTGTTTTTGAGCTTTTACCAGACAATTTAACAATCGATTCGAAAGTGTACCGCCACGGAGTAAACAAATTGAGTAATATCGTCGAACAGAAAAGGCCAGAACTGATCGACGAACAAAGTGTAGCGTTTTACCACGATGATGCCAAATTTCACACGAGTTTGGTAACTGGTCAGAAACTGTTATAGCTTAGATGGGATGCGTTATCGCACCGACCGTATTCACCAGATTGGGCACACTCGGATTATTACTCGTTCCGGTCTATACAAATTTTTTTACCTGTAAGACATTTACTTGAAATGACAATGTCAAAAATCACTCGGATCAATTTTTTGTAAACAACGATCAAAACTTATGAATGTGAAATCGTGCTACCACCAGAAACAATGACAGCAGGTATTTGACCAAAATGGTCAATATATAATTCAATAAAATATTGCGTTAATTGCATTAAATAATAGTTAATATTGCGTTTAGTTTTCTATGGAAAAAACGAAATTACTTTCTGAACAACCCAATAAATTTTGGCTTTTTTCGGGCTTTTTTTTTTACCTTAGTTGACTCTTTATAAAAATTTAAATCTGGCAACCCTGTGCAGATTGAAAAAAAGATTTCATTCAATTTCTTTATATTAAACAAATAGTAAGTTAAACTCTACGCCAAATGTTGTAATATAAGAATAGATAGAGATAAAAAGGATTTCAATGACATCTAAGAGTGTGTTTACTTTATCTATTCTTATGTTCCTTATAAGTTTAATGTAGTTGGAGATGAATGGCTGCAACTCAAAGCATTTCAATTTCCAGAGGAAAGTAATTCTAATGAAATTATATTTACCTAATATTTTTTAAATAAAAAAGTTTGCTAGATACTCTCAAAAATATAATGCAAGTTGTTTAGTTCTTCAACATTATAAACTTCTGTGGCTATTCTAAACTAAAAATTAAGTATAATTTGTAGGCTTACCTGACATCCAGCTTTGATGGTGTGATCCTTGTGTTTTGGCCAGTTTGTCATTTTGTCCCAGATATTTGGTAAAATTTTAAAAGTACCAAATATACAAGAAGTAAAAATAACGCAGCCTCGGGTAAAATGGCAATTTGGCAACTAAAATATCTTCACGGTTACACTTACTGTTGCCAATCTAAATATTTTGTATCTAGATCTAAGTACTTTTATTGTTGTCTAGATGTTTTCTCCCAAAATTTATAGCATGTGGCCTAATGAATTTAGATGTTTTATTTTTTTATCCAGATATTTTTTCATAGAATTTATAATAGCATGTAGCCTATGAGATCCAGATATTCTTATTTCATTTTTTAGATAGTTTGTTTCAATTAGAATTTGGCAACAATGAAAATTACATTGATCACATCATTGTTGCGCATGTTCTATCTTAGTTAAGTTCAAATTGCTAGCTGGCATTTGCAATTATTTTGTACTGTACATTAAATGAATTTAACCTCCAAAATGCCAGAAAGAAACTGTTTACTGATTAATTAAAAAGGATTATTTTTTTGAAAAAGTTTGTGATTGTATTGACAAAGTGAAATGTGAACTGTGCTTTTCGGAATTTTCGATAACTTGGGTGTTCGGACATGAAAAAATCGCTTGAAATGTGCAAAATGTGAGGCAATACTTCCAGCAGTGGAAGAAACTTCCTCAACAATATTGTCATATTTTAAAGGTACTGATTTATTTTATGTTGTATTTTCACAAAATTATTCTGGTTTCAGAATAAAATATTATGGCAAGCCTAAATTTGCCCATTCTAAAAAGTACATATAAATATGATTTATTTCCAATTTTTTAGACAGTTTCATTTACGTCACTTTGAAATATTGTTTAGAAATTAATTTTAACTTATCAATGTATTTTAAGAAATAATTTTCTGTCTTTGAAAACTTAAACACTATTTCTTTATCATTGACTCTCTGCTTAAGAAACAGCAAGTTCTTGAGCTACATCCACTTCTGCCTCCACTTTTCTTTGTTTTACACTAAGGTCTTCATTCCCTTGTATTCAATGCCATTCTTTAAGTTTCACAGCATCTTCCTTTTCTTCTTTCCTCTTCTACTGATTCTTCTATAATTGCTTTCATTGAACTATTACCTCTCAGTACATTTCCTATCCAATTGGCCTTACTTTTCTTTATTATTTTTAGCAAGCTTCTTTCCTCATTAATTCTTCTGGGGACTTCTTCATTGCACACTTTATCTGTCCATTTAATTCTGAGCATTTTCTGCCATACCCATATCTTGAATGCCTCCAGTTTCTTTTCTTCTACTTTTTTCGATGTCCGAGTCTCTGCTCTTTATAAGAGCACAAACCGCACAAAACACTTCACTATGTTTTTTCTCAATCCCAGTCCCACAAAGTATTATTCTCATTTTCACAAACATATGTCTGGCAATTCCAACTATTATCCAAACTTCTTTTTCACATTTCCAGTCTGCTGTGAGAATGCCACCAAGATATCTGAAACACGTGACCTGTTCCACTCTCTCTCCTTCAATTACCAACTGTGCATCTTTCTTTCCTCCTACATTTAATAACTTTGGTTTTTGTGCATTTATTTTCATGTCATACTTTTTGCAGATTTCCTTGAGCTTCCTTCACTGCTTCTTTCAAATCTTTTCCTTCAGCCAGTATTGCCATACTGTCTGCATACCATACACTTTTAATTTTTCTTCCTCCAGTTTTCACACCTTCACAAGTCATCTCAGCTTCATCTATCATCCTTTCCATATACAAATTGAACAAGGTAAGTGAGAGGCAGCAATCTTGCCTTATTCCTCTGCCAATCTTCACTCTTTCAGATTTTTTTCTCTTTATTTTTACAATCAAACATTGTTCTCTGTATAGGTTTTGTTTAACTTCACCCCACATCAGATTGAATATATGACACGAGATCAACTTACTTTAACCGAATAACTGGAGTGCTTATGTTCGATAACTGCAAACGTTTTCGAAGTCCCTTCTAGGCCCTTCTTCAGGTTTCTACCCTTTTATTCAGACGTGTGCAAGAAGCATATACTAGTCCAACAGAAATATTGGAAAATAAACAGAAAGAGGATAAAGAGAGGATCCCCCTCACTTTTAACCCCTTTTAAAATCAGGTCAATGTAGCATACAGGAGATGCCTGTCCACTTTCAAAATACTACGTAATGGAAAAGACCATCCTAACCCCGACAGACAACTGGGCATTTATAGCTTCCCTATCAGAGACAACAGATGGGATAAGGAAATGCCGTACATTGGCTTCACCAAACGTTCAATGGGGGTCGGGATAAGGGAACTTAAATCCGACATACAGCATAACTGGTGTACAATGGCCCTCTCAACTTATGCGACGGACCCAGATATTACGGAAGACTAAAGAGGAGACGTCCCTTTCAATGGCATGGCAGGTCCTACTGGACAATAACATTTAATTTTGCAATCAGATGTAAAGTGGAACGTGTGCACATTTCAAAACTCATCATGTTGTTTGATATTTAAAAGTATTGGAGCACATGTGCACATGGTGTCCCGGATTGAATACCTTTCAAATTGTGTTTGAATATTAATGGCCAGCTTGTATACAATGAGGGTAGAAGCCTGAAGAAGAGTCCAGAAGGGACTTTGAAAACGCTTGCAGTTATTGAACTTAAGCACTCCAGTTATTTGGTTAAAGTAAGTCGATCTCGTGTCATATATAGGTTTTGTATGAATTTTCTTTGTTTTTAATCAATTCTTATTTCTTTTAGCATTGTCATAAGTTTATTCCAGCTCACTTGGTCAAATGCTTTCTCTAAATCATTAAAGCATATACAAAATGCTTTATCCATTTCTAAAAGTCTTTCACTGATTGTTCTTACTATTCCCAGAGTGTCCCTTGATCCTCTGCCTCTTCTAAGACCAAATTGTTCTTCACCAAGAAATTCATGTGTCCTACCTTCCAGTCTTTTAATAATCACTCATGTAAGTATTTTTACTGCATGTGAAATTAAACTTATTGTCCTAAATAAAAAACGTCCACAAAATCTTTATCTCCAGTTTAAATTTTTTATTAGCGACTAACATTTTCAATCTTAAACAGATCTTACAATGTTAAAAAATTTACAACTGGAGATACAAAGGTTTTGTGGAAGTTTTTTATTACAATTTAAACCCAGTTCATTTGTATTGCCATAGTATTACTGTCCTAAAGCCTCCACATTTGGTAGCGTCTGGTTATTTTGCTAAGTGGATCATTATCAAGTCCAGAAAGTGTGTGGCAATAGAAGCTGAAAACAAATTCATTAATTTAAAACTTCATGATTCCTACAGCTAATTCTTAAAATTTTGTTTATTAGATTGTTTGAGGCTCTAGACAGAATCCTAATCGCCCTCTAAACGAGCTTAAGAATGTTTATTATAGAAAGGAATTAGTTAAATAAAGTGTACCACGAGGACATAAAATAAATGATGTAAGTCTCGAGCAAGAATCGAACACATCAGAATCAGGGAGTTGAACCTTGACCTTGACACTCATAGAAACTTAAAGTTTGGACAAAACAGGAAAACGAGAGATTTTAAGGAGGGAGAAACATTACATTATAATCAATAAATTTCTTGGATGATGGGTGAGAGAATATCGTTGTCTAAGATACGAGGGAGTTTTAAAGTTCATCAAACATCGTGTGGTCGGAATCGAGTCAGGTATTGCATTGACGATAAAGATCGACCTTTCTCGCAACCAGATTTGGTCCATTTCCACCTGGATATAGAAAAAGGAAATGAAGAAACATTGGGGTCAATCAAAATAGCAATTCAGTGATGAATCCTTTAAAACCCCCAGTTTCAAAGACACATTTCTTCCTTCAACTGTTCTAAGTGCCAACTCTATTCTTATAGGGCCATCCCCCAACCTCACCTTTATTGGTTTTATTGGATCCACAACATCTGTCCTATGGACTGTCGACAACGCTTCCCCGGGGTTGTCGAGACAATGAAAGACTTTTCTGACTTCTTCCTCTCAACTCACACTTCTTTTCTATTGGGACTTTCTTCAAGGAAGAGAAGATTCGGCAAGCTACGCTATCATATCTGCACATGCCTACATCACCAAATTCCTGTAAGCCCTCTTCACTTTAATGAAACAGGATTGAGTTTTATAATGGTTGAGCCTGTCTTCATTTCTGTCATACCCACATATGATTTTTCACTCATCCTTTACCATCCTGAATGAAAATTTCAGCTACAAATTTGTAATTCCACATTATGGATATAAGTAGTGTTGCCACCCGTCCAGTTTTTAATTCGTTGTTTGGGATTTTGTAGAATGTGAAATTATGATGAAACAAAGTACTAGCAAATATTTTTATTTTTTATAAATTTACTTTATTTTAACAGCAAAAGACTTCACACTCTCACCGAAATTTAATTCACCATCTTATGCCGACGTATGTCGCAACCTGTCGACCTTTTTTTTTTCTATTTTTCTGCTTCTCAGCTGTAAAGCTAAGTTATTTCATTTCTCAATTTAAGTTGCTCCTACAAAAGTCCCTAACTGGTTTAGAACTGGTGCACGTTATTCTTCACATGGTAAAATAACATTACATATCCATCAAACAAACCTGACCTACCGTCCGGATCAGCAATTTTGAAAAGGTGGCAACCTTAGATATAAGATATCACCAGTGAGCATGATAAAATTAATCTTCATTGTTATATGATCTAACTTAGTATAAGTCTGGAAGTAAAGATCAGAAATCATGGAATCTAACCTTAACTATCATAATTTTTTGCACGTTATCTGTGTTTTAAAGTGAGTAAAAGTATTGCGGAACCTCGCTTAATGAGCATAATTCATTCCAGAATCTTACTCATAACGCAAAACACTCATTAAGTGAAACAATTTTTCCCATATAAATTAATGTAAAATATGATAATGCATTCCATGCCGGGAAAAAAAATACAGTAATACCTCAACTTACGCTATCCCGACTTATGCAAACCCAGAGTTACGCAATTTTTAAATCTCGTCGATTCATTTTTTGTTCGAGCGCCACGCAACTCTCGATTACTCACTCCCCCCACACTATTGTTCTGCTTACGTGTTCGGACATGTCGCGCGGAATCGACGCATAGCTACATTTTACTTTGTGTTATTTATTTCTGTGTTTGTTATATCTACGGAGACTCGAGAGACTCTACTATGTCATCTAAACGAAGTAGAACTGATTCTTCTGCATCAAACAAGAAAAGAAAAACTTTATCTTTGGAATGTAAGGTTAACATTATAAAAGACTTTGGTACAAAAATGAAAAGAGGTTACAAATTTTATAAAATATAGACTCCAACGCAAAGCGCATTTCTTCTACAAAATGAGAAATAAAATATTATTAGCATGCTACGAGGAAATTTTGCGAGAGAAAAAAACAATCTTTGAGCCGTCAGACGAATTTGTTAGATTTTACGAAGCTTTCTACATCAAAATAACTTCAGTTTACAATTTTAATAATATAATTTGTTATACATATGTATTATCTAAGATTTTATTAAACATTTTTTTCTAAATTATTGTTTTCTTTAGTCTCCGGCCCCAATTAAAAAATAATTTGTATATGCGAAATTATACCCCGACTTACGTGAATTCGACTTACGCAGTTATCACTCGTCCCACCTATTGCAAGTTTGGGGTATTACTGTATTCAAATATTTTATGTATAATGTTTATTCAAAGAAAATTCTACAATATACATTGTTACAGAGAGTAAATCATCTTTTCTTCTAATGCGGAATGAACCAACTGGAATGTGAATTCATTTGCAGAAAACAAAAAAAAATTCAAAATTTAATTTGGAATTGGTCATTAAATTTAATACCAGATGGCAGCATAACTGCCTACCTCTAGTCAAATTAATTAATTTCTAATATTTAATTATGGCCTTTGCATAGCCCAACAATTTGGCATATCATTTGGCGTGTTTATTATATAATGGGCTATTGGTTGCCGACGTTTATATGTAATATGTCCGAACACAAGTTTGGAAAAATGCGTGATCACAAGCGACATTAAGATGATAGCGGAGCAAGTATGTAGCACGACCGGATCGTACGCAGACCGATATAGCATGCTTACAATCCGGGACGTCCTCTCTCTCGTCACTCGTTATGCAAAACATCGCTAATTAAGCGAGTCATTTTTTTACAATTTGTTTTGCTCATCGTGCAAATTACTCATTAAGCGAGGTTTCGACGTAATAAACAATTATTTAGTGTGACACGGTCACGATGTCGGGCTGCAAGTTTTAATCATATTTTTTAAAATTTATTGCTTGAAATTTAAAATATATGCTGTCTACATGAAATTAGTAGCATCTTGCCCTTGTACATAATACTGTACTTTCTCTCTTAGCAAGCCCCCTGTACTGTACATCATACTTTTCCTTTAACAGTAGAGTCATGCCATCATCTAATTCTTCGCAGGTGAAAATTTAATTGAAATAACGAGATACAGTTAATCCTTTCCATGTCAGTTAAAGAAGCTTCTCCATTTCTGGTCTTGTCTTTCATCTATCTAACTCCATTCTAGAGATTAAGGAAAGCTGGATGGACGGACGACAGTGGGAATTTATAGGTCCGGTTTTTTCAAATTGCAGCCCAACGAGAGTTGTACGCCACTGCAGATTATTTGTCTATTTTAAATTTTAATATAAATCAATTCAACAACTTGCCATTTGTAAGTTCAGACAAAAGAAATCTTTTAAAAATCATAAAAAACCTCTACATGCTGCACAATCATATGACAGCAATTTTTTAAATACCAACAAAGACCTGTATTCATATGTCTCACTTTTAGTTCTGTCACTTCGTGTCACTCCACATTTTAATTGATATTATTAGCCACTCTTACTTAAATTTATGGGAAATTTATCAGCTTTCAAGATATAATTCCCTCCTATCATGTAAAACATGTTAATTTTCTACTGAGTAAAAGCTTTGTGATCAACCC
Organism: Centruroides vittatus; assembly: GCF_030686945.1. Lineage (NCBI taxonomy): Eukaryota > Metazoa > Arthropoda > Arachnida > Scorpiones > Buthidae > Centruroides > Centruroides vittatus. The sequence goes on along the minus strand of NW_027122479.1, from coordinate 985,182 downwards.
TTGAACTTTCTTTGCAGATTCTGTAACTTTCGTAACGAAATTAACAATAATGACGACAGAAATTACTTTACGTATTGCTTATTTACTCTATATCTGGTACGACAATTATTCCTGCTAAATTTTCATCCCAGACTCTTCTTTAATTGGCAGTTTGTCATCTTTACTAAATTGTAAACTAACAAACAAAACAAAATTTTTTGGCATTCTGTCAGATAGCCAAACATTATAATTTGTTAGGTCTTTACCGTACAAAAAAGTTACCTTTGGTCAAATCAGATATAATTAATAACAACATTTTTAATATGTAATGCAGTTTAGATGGTTTGTTTATTCTATTTATAATTACTGCTGAAATGAATTATTGATGGAAATAAAACAATGTTTGAGAAGATACCTTCTAAATTGCATATAAGTTAAAGGTCGTGTTTTTAATTGCAATTTCGGAGATGCTTGTTACGACAAGAAGTAGCATAACAATTTCTATGGGATATATCTTGCTACAGGTAATATACAGGTAATTTCAGTACTTTTGATATTATCAAAGGCTAACTAAAGACTAGATCTCCAGATAACATAATAGGTGACACGTGAGGGGTAAGCGTTAGTCGAAAGTCGAATCTTGCTCGGAGTCGATCTTACTTTCTGGAATGGCGATTTTCGACCGGTGTGTCGCGAGAGGAATGTAGGCATGCCGCAAAAATTTTTGAAAGTTATTAAATACATTGTTTTCGAAAGAAACCCAAAAAAACAATATATGTAAATGGCAAAATTAAAACCTTTTTAAATTGATTATACAAGTTTTTTGTTGTAATAAATAAACGTAGCCTATTCATAATGTAGTAAAAAGTATATATTCGTAAGCAAAATTGTGTATGTAACACTGGGTTATTTTTTCTAAAACAAACTTTTCTTGAAATCAAAAACGTATCTATAATTGTCCATATTTAGTTCAAATAATTTTAACTTAGAAATAGTGCGACATTGGGCAGGTTTATAAAGCCAATTATCGTGCCACGTTTAAATGCAAATTAAGACTTAATGTTAATTACTTCTCTTATTTAAATTAATAATTTTCATTATATAACTATTGTTGTAACCTGCTGCTATTTTAAGGAACAACAATACTGCTATATTCAATTCATAAAAAATATAGACAAAAAGAATTAAGTAGCCAATAATATGGTGATAATATGTTTACAAACACAACTTTAAATCACATCCTGTGGAAATTTTTATAGCAGAAATTTAATTATAGGTTCAAGTGTGCTGCAATATACATTTTGAAAAAAACTGATTTATGTAAAACATTTTAGAGCAATCAGAAATTAATTTATTTAAAAGTAGTGCTTAAAATCTTGTACTGATTAATTCTAGAACATAATGATAGCTTACTCGCTAGTTTGAGGCCAAATTCTGTAATTTGATTAACGGTTAGCTTAATTCTAGTCCGAAAATAATCAGACCTGCAATGTATTGTTATTTTGCTTTCCTTTAGAACAATACAAATATATTCTGTCCCTTAATACTTATAGAATAAAAAGGAATTCTGTTTGTGAGTTGTTCATTTTGTTGTTTACTACTTTCATGAATTCTAAAGCTTTTATTGTAATTTAAACTGTTTTTTAATAACAGTTTGACTTAAACTTATAAACTGTCATAACCTTACGACTTATAAAACTTAAGAGTGTATATCACTGCATATAATTACCTGAAGTTCTGTTTCCAATCTTCATTGGCCCAATTCTGACTATTTTGTGTCATCTTTGTTCTAATTCTTTGTAAACAAAATAACAACTTTACATACTCTTATAAAGAGTATGTAAAGTTGTTATTTACAAACTCATCTCAGGATGAGTTTGTAATAAGTTGAGTTTGTAAATACTCAAGATGAGTTGATGATAATGAGCCCAGAGCCCAAACAGTTAGGAGTTGAAAGTTGACATTTGGCACACAGGGTGCGTCACAAGAATGTACACTAAGAAAGGATTTTTCAACCCCCCCGCAGGGAAGAGGGAGAGGATTGACGCTTACCGTGAAGAACTCGGCTTCTATTATACTGTTTTAGATTCGTTATTCGTCACTTAGTGGTACTACGCACCGGTTAGTGGTTGCGGTGAGTCTTAATTATCGTTATTCCAGTGTGGTAAGCAGATATCTAAAAATTCTCTAATTAGTCTCGGAAGAGGGGGCCTAATTCTTGCACCCGTTAAAAACGGGTAAGATCGGCTATAACGTAATAATCTTAATCTTTGCTATCGTTACTTTTTGCCCGAGCAACGTCGCCTCGTCTGCTAGTACTTATATATAAGTTAATTTTCACGTACATAATTATATAAATTAAAATACTACTAATACTTTGACAAATCTTAGAATGTAAAACATCTTACTTTTTCTAGTGACTTATTTAATGGTTGCCTTTTCACTTTTGTGGCTCTGTTATATACAACAGAGGTTAAGTACGTTACCCCAAGACTTACATTTTTGGACTCCATTTACAGTTTGACTCCGCTCGGACTTTGTGTATCGGTCCATATAATACACCACACTTACTCGAATATTCTGTGTAGTTTTCTAAAAAAAAAAACTTGCGACTAAAAGTCAGAGTGCATAGTTTATAAACTTTATGATTTGACTAATAAGCATTCCATTTTTACTGGATTTCTGCTTTTTTGAAGTTTATATTAGTACCGACGTCCGGTTTTTAGAGATTTTCCTTTTTTTAAAACCGGTATCTTTAAAGAAAACTAGTGCATGCAGACTACCAGAGTAAATATGGTATTAATTAAAAATTATAAATAAAAATACTTTATAAAAAGTATATTTTATTACAACAAAATATTTTTCAACAAATAATGCCATCTATACATTAATCACTTGTATCAACTAGTTAAAAAATAATTAATTTATACAATTTGTAGCAATGTTATAAAAGTTAACATCCTTAGAGCAATTACGTTACATCACAGTGGGAATGTTATTTCTTTCTTCCAAAACTTTACATTAATGGCAGTATATAACTTTATGTTAAATGCACGTCGGTGAAAGATGAGATTAATAAAACGAATATTTCCGCGAGTTATTTATTAGATGTTTCTGGCACGTTTTTATTGATGTGCTGCTCGACCAAACTGAGCAGTTTATCCGAGTACTGCTGTAACAGCGTCATGGCATCGACGGTCTCCGCCGGATTCTCCGCGCTTCCCTTGCCGACGCCCGGATCGACGGAAAGCGAGTTATTTACGTTTCCGAAAGTTTTGGCCGCAAAGATATTAGGATCCAGAGAACTGTTCTGCGGCACGGGCCATATGGGTACCGGCGGCATGGCCGGACGAAGATTTTGTTGGGCCTGCCACACTCCCTTGGCCAGCACCGTCGTCATGGAAGCTTTATCCGTTGCCGACAATTCCGAATCCATAGTTACCTATCAAATAAACATTTTAACACTTTTATAAGAAAAATAAATTTCAAATTAAATTCGTTTAATTTTCCAATAATAAATCCTTTGAATCGCTTTTGTAGACATTTCCAATGCATTTTTTTTCTACTCCAAATTTGCTAACAACAATTTATTTATGGATTAAAAGAATTAAAAATTAAAACATCCATCAAATTGTAAGCTTTGTATATATGAAAAATCATTTTTGATGTAAAAAAATTTGAAAATTGACTGGATGAACTTTTAAAACCTCAAATTTCATAACTGATTTCACATTTAGGTTGCTAGGAGGTGGTGGTGATGTGTAATTATCTGTTCCAAACTTCATTTAAAGATACTATAAGATAAATATGAAAAAATAAAAATTATTTCTTCGTATTTAACGATATAAAATGGTCAAATCTACAGACACCTTTTTTGCTAATCGGGAAATGATTTTTATCTCTTGTTCTGTAAGATTTAAACACAAGGAATAATAATGCTAATGATACAGTAAAATAATTATCTAAATATATAAAATTACTTGTCCCGACTGACTGAGTGATTGATTGATCATTGCCCAGAGCAAACCGCCGAATCTACGGGTAAAATTTGGTATACGGTTAGGTACGTCACAAGAATGCGCACTAAGAAGGGATTTTTAGAAATTCCCCCGCGGGGGGGTGAGAGGGAGAGGATTAAGGCTTAACTTGAAGAACAGCTTCTACTGTACTATTTTAGATGCAATTTTTTGTTTTCGACTACATTTAGTCTTCGTCGAGTACTTAGGTGTATTAAATCGATAACATTTCAGACGTCGTTATAAATATTTTTATATATTTCGACGTTTTAACCAAATGTTCGAACCGTTTTAAATTCGAATTTGTTATTGCATATTGGTTCGATTATAGAACGATTGTAAACGTTCCAGAAAATTGATCAAATTGAAAACGGTTTGTTTGATTCTCGGCAATTCTCGGTGGTTGAAATACTGAACGTAAATGGTGTTTGCTTGCAAAATCCGTGTGGGCAAAGTCGCGGGTAACGGCTAGTGTTACACACAAAAGAAAAAACTAAAATTGCAAAGGATCAAACTCGTATCCGGCATCTCGTCCGCTCGGCTATCGCCGTTTCGAGAAGACGTGGAACTTCTGGACTTATAAAGTAAATGCTAGATTTTCAGAGGCCCGTTTCTTGGAAATGCTAAGAAGTGGGTCCTATTACTCGGACAAAAAGCCATTTGTGTTTAGGGTTTCACACTCACCAAATTTTGTTCAAATGGAGACCCGAACATCCAACCCTCTCCTCGTAAGTCTATCATTCATTTCGTTAACAAACATTATCTTGGTCGATTACATTGCAGGTAGCAAAAGTTCTCAAAAAACACTATTGACCGTTTTGTACTCATCTGTTTAAAAAACTGAGATACATGTGTGATAGACCTAACATTACGAGCTTGTGAATTCTTTTGACCGTGATTTCCAAAAATAGTATCGTTAATGCAAATATTTTTTGTAAAATGCAAAGAAAAAGTTGTTTCCGACAGATTCAAATAAATCGAGGTGGAATTTACGGACTCGAGTTTACTTTAATTTGTTTGGTGAATCGAGAGGAAAAGTTTTTTGGCCGGACAAATCCCTATTCTATATGCTTATCAGAAAGATTGTTTTTCATTGTGATTAGTCAAAAACAATCGTGTGTGATGTGCACATCAAATGCAAAAAGATATTAGTGTCGACAGATGCTCGTGAAGGTTATGGGAATACAAAAACTATTTCTGCAACGAAACAATTGTAGACGAAATAATTACTTCCATCCAGACGAATAGCTTTTCGGTCATCTTTGAAAAGCTACTCTTTTCCAAATATTTAAACGTGAAGAAAATCAAATTCCAGTAATTACTCGACTTGCCAGAAATCCAGATTTATCGTCGATCGAAAATATTTGTCTCCTACTCGAGCACCAAATTACTAGGCATCGTTAGTTAAATGCAGTTTTGGCAAGAGAATGGAATAGAATTTTTATTCAAATTCAAAAATGCATAATAGATAAGAGGCCACTAATAAATGGTAATGTATCTAAAAGTGTGTCTGGCTGTAAAGTAGTTGGATTCTTATAGTAACAAATTCTGAATGTTTCATTAGTGGTTTTAATTAATGCATGTGATTATTTAGAAGTAACAGAATAAAGCATACTCTTTGAAAAACTTGCATGGCAGTACTGGTCACTTGTTTCAATTCTTCGGCAATTTGTTCGCATAACTCTCTCGTCACTGTAAAATATAACGAATTTAAAATGGCGGAAAGTAAACTAACTAATTAATTAAATTTTATAACACTTACGAGGAACGGAAGCGGCATTATAATACTTAAAAGAATTGTTAGAAGGATTTTTATCTTTCACGGGTAAATCGTCGGGACTCATCTCTAGTGCTTTTGTTGCAGCATTTGTTTTAAATTCGTTATCTTTAATATCTAATAATTTCTTATCGAAAATTTCTTTTTGATTACTATAAATATCAGTCTTTAATTTAGATTCTTCTTTTTTCTTGTCGGTCTGCTGGCATGCTTTTTGCAAATCCCATTCACTTTTTGATCTGGAAGTTTGTTTATAGAAATCGCTAGTTTCTTTACCGGATTCTCTATTTCCCAATTTCTTTTCCCAGTGAGCCACCAGGCTTCTGGCAGTTAGCGTGTTCGGTTTGTAATCGGTCGGAGAAGCATCCGAAGAGGAAGAATCCGAATGCTGCCATCTCGGATTGGCGGGTGTGAGAGTCAGTCGACGCGGCGGAACGGCCGCCACCGTAGACCTGCCGGCGAAGTTCATGGCAGACGAGGACGACGACCTCGTCAAATTACTAGAGTTTGCGTGGACGGATTTCTGAGACAAATATACACTCCCGGTCGGAGCGTCGGGTACTGTTCTCTGCGGCGAGCGAGATTCTAAATTTTCCGAACGATGGAGGGCACTGATGCTCGCACTTCTCGACATGGTATTTTTTGCGGGAGTAGATATAACCGAAGCTACGGGTTTGACCGTATTCACTTCGTCGGAGCATCGTTTGGCCCTCGCCCACAACGGTGCAGATATAGCATCAGAATCTGTAATAATATAAATTTTAAATAAGATATCAAGCAATTATTTTATTAAAAATGAATTTTCTAGGAAAACGTCTCCTACAATTTGTTAAACTTTGATATAATATAACAATTTGACATAGTTATATTCCAGAGTACATTATACATTATTTATTTATTATATTGACACTTATTATAAACATTTACAATTAATACTGACAAATTATATTTTATTAAAAATCTATTATAGAATTTTAAAAATTTTTCAGATTTTTTAAATTCTAACAACAATACTGTATACTAAGGATGATCAAAAATTTCACAATACGACATTTCTATTTATTCTTAATAATTTTTTTTATTTTAAGGAGTTAAAACACTATTAAGCAAGGAGTTTAAATTTTTCCGAAATTCAAAAACATTTAAAATATTTTACACTTCATTTTACATTATTAAATTAATTATTTACAAGTGATTTGTAAGTTTAATTATTATTGACAAATAGTACTAAGAGTTTTGCCAATATTCATAACATCGAAGCAATGTTTTTCAAATATTTTATTAATGAATCAAACATCTGCTTTACTGGAGTTCTTACTACTAATATATTAGCAATTTCAATCCTATCCCTCTTGAAGATGAACTATTAAGTTCTAACAGTAATTGAAGATCAAAAGTGCTAGTGGTTGAAAAGTATGTATTTATTTAGTAAAAGCTTCAAAAGCAAATATTTGATGCATTTATAATAATAATTTAGAGTTTAGGTTTAAATTGTGAGACTGTTTTATTCTTACAAAAATAAAACTCACCAAACCTGATTTTTTTTTTTGAAGTGCTGTTTTTATAATAAGTCGTACGGTGGAACCTCGATATACGACCTTAATCGGTTCCCGACGTTTGGACTTATACCGAATAGGACGTATACGAAACCGACCTTTCCCATAAGAAGTAATGTAAAAATGATTAATCCGTTCTCGTGTAAAAAAAACTCCTCTTGATATGGTATATTAATGGGGTTGTAAAATAATTGAAACACTGTTTGAGCAAATTAAAAATCTATAATAAAATTAATTTTTTTATTAAAATTATTACGGTAATAATCCCAAATAACTGCTTCCGATATGCTGTCGCCAGCACGCTGTTTTTCGGTTATCCAAAGCAAAAGCAATTTCTCGACGTGATCTAACGTCTCCGATCTCTGTTCGGAAATTGATTCGACCCCTTTCCCAACATTAGCAGATTTAATAATGTCTTTATTTTTCGCCATTGTCGATATCGTCGTTCTCGGAATACGGTATGCACGGTTAAATCTCGAACGCGCGTGCCGCCTTCGTATTTCTCGACAATCTCTTTTTTCGGTTCCGTTGTGATTCTAGTCATTTTTTTAGTTTTCTGTTGCTTTTCGTTTGCCTTTTTGCAATTTGTGATTAATAAAAAGTTTTACTTACAAATTAAAATCAGAAGAAATTTAACAAAGTCTAGTCTGGTCTAGTACACCTATAGTGCTACTTGTTCGTAGATGGCACGTATAATTGAATTAGGTCGTATACCGAACAAAATTTGTTTCGTCCAAACGGGACGTATTCTAAAGCAGACGTATACCGAGGTTCCACCGTATTTATCGTTAACCTTCGTGTAAAGATCTCGACAATGTTTATCTTTGGATGTTTCCATTCACATTTTGTTTGAATTAAATCAGATAGTTCCATAATTATAAATGGGAGTATCTTAACAGAAAGCTTGTACAATGTATATGTAATGTTAAAACAATTTTAAAGAAAAATATTTTACTTTGAATTGTTTCAAAATGGTTTAAACAGAAAAAATTATATTGTTAATTTATGAAAATTGTTAACACATTTTTAAAAAATCATTATCAATACCAAGTTAAAGTTCAGATTTACTTTAAAAACGTCCTAAATATGCTTAATATATTGTGAGCACCACATAGATTGCTTTTATCCAATAACTGAACTGACTCTGTTCATTTACAGTTAAATGTTTAATTTAACTTTTAGATGCAAAAGTCTCTCATTTATAATTGTTATAATTTTCTAAGCCAAATATGCCATAAATACAGGATTCCTTTAATTGCATTTTAATAATTTTAATATCAATATTTGAATTAATGTTAAAATAAAAAATATATAAAAAAACATTTTAAAGTAACACTTTCTATTCGGATATATGTACTAAAATTGGGGGCACATCTACGTAGGGACTAATAGGGCTTAACCCTAGGCCCCCAAGTGTCAAGGGCCCACAAAATTGAATTATTATCATAACTTTTTTTAATACTTTTTCATTAACAATGAGCACTTATCATATGCTAAAAAATAGTTAATATTAATAATAATGATAATTTATAGTATTATTTGTTTTATTGTAATCAATGTCACGTAATTGGTTAGGTCACCAAGTTGCAATTTTAAATCCACTGTCTCAAATTTGAATACTATAGAGAGACTCATAATAATGGCCAGCCTGCCTTATAAGGCAATGGCAATGTACCTCTTCGCAAGGAGAAAAAAGGAGAAAGAAAAAGCTACAGAAAGGGTAAAATTACTTAGTGTAAGGGGCATCTCGGGGTCGAGGCATTTCCATTCGTGACTCGAGAATCCGGGCTCTGCAGACACGACTGCGTTTCCGATACGTTGTCGTCGTGCCGAATAAATCCCTTTGTGTTTTTACGAAAGGATTTAATTATTCTTAAAAGCATTGGAAGACATCTAATCCTGCTAAGAGACTACATGCAAAAATGAATTTTAAACCTGAATTTAAAAATTCTTAATCTATCAAAAAATGGGGCCCCCATTGGACTTCAATAAGCCCTAGGCCCCGAAAACCTAGATCTGCCCCTGACTAAAAGGTAAAAAATAAATTTTCTTCGGCTTTCACAGTATTTTTGGTCGTAGAATATTTCTAAACAAGTTGTTTAAATTTGATGTAGTGAGTGATTAGTCCTCTCAATTACTAATAACCCAAATATTTTCCATTTTATATTATTTTTATCATCTTAAAAGTAAAAACAAGATATTACTTTTCTTGTCTCTAAAAATTTTACCTTTCAAAATATAAAAAGAAAATTAATTTATAATAAAATGGAACAAAAATAATTACAAAGATAATATTTCTTGTAGACTTTAAAGAATTAAAAGTTAGTGGTTTTTTTCCTTCTGTAACACATCACACAAGGGCAGTTGATATTTGGATAATATTTTATTAAAGGAAGCCCCATCTGGTGAACTTACCCTGCCTTTCCATACAGATACAACTTCATTCTACAAATGCAACCGCATACTCACAGATGATCAGAACTCTGATGCAACCCTAGTAAACTGATTACCAAGTCAATTGCCCAACATACTCTCTAATGTCAATTGTAACCAACAATCAACCATGTAAGTTAATTTTTAAAAAATTTTTGTTAAAATATTATATGTACTGTACTATTCTGTATAATGTAACCCATATCTATCTCTTTTTCATTAAGACCCGAAATGCATTTCCTTTAATAAAATATACATAAATCAACTGTTCCTTGTGTGGTGTGTCACTGAAGAAAAAAAGCCACTAGCTTTTAATTCTTTAAAGTCTACAAAAAACCAGTAATGAAAACCTAATTAAATAATATTTCTTATATCCATTGACATTTTACTATATACCTAATACATTAATTTAAATATATTGTCAGATATTAGGTTTTAAATGAAAATTTCAAACAATAAACAGGAGGGACCATATGATTCTTTGTCTTCACTTTTGTTCCCACATGTAGTATGGCAAATAATGGTTGTGGCTCCATCTGTTATTGGATTTTATTTACAAAATTTTAATTTTTTGTTAATTGTTAAAAATGTTAGTACATTTTTTAATAGTTTGCAGTCATTGGCAATACACATGTGAGAATGCCAGAGAGAGGGAGACAGTGAACCTCTACTCTACCGACACCATGAGTGAGAAGCAATTGATAAGGTAACTGTGGAGATGGGAAAAGACCTAAACGCCCAATGTACCAAATGTGAGATCTGCCAATGGTGGCAATCACCTTTTTATGCAGGATGGAAGTTTGTAAATGTTTTTAAAAGATCGTCGAGATCTTTCTAAACGTCGGGCTCTTGACATTTAGAAAGATGAAATGAACATTTTTATCTGTGTGGCTTAAAATTGTAGTAGGGAGCTATAATCTGACAATGGAATTAGGCAATATACTCATTATAAAATAACCAAACATATTTATTAAAAGCTAAATTAATATTTACACAAGATTAAAATGCAGTATAAGCAAAATAATAAATGGATAACAATACAATCTCTATGGAGAGGCTATACTATCTTATCCTCTAACAATTTTACAATTGGGTAAAACTCAATTAATGGGAGAGTTTACATATGAATAGCAGTTTGTTATCTGATACAATATGTAAGATGTTATAAGGTTCTCTCAACACTTCAATTACCAAGGATATCGCTTGGTGATTGAAGTGTCGCGAGAACCTTATAACATCTCTGGAGACAAAAGTGGAGAATTCCATAGCTTAACACTTCGGCACTCTGTGAAGGCACCAAAATAAGCAGAACTAATACTCAGCTAAGGATAGCATAACTTAAGCACAGTGGCTATAGGTTGTTGATACACGACCCTTATCTTTTTATACATATTAGTGAATCAATGAAATTTTCTGAAACTTCTCAAATGTTTCTGTCACTAGGGAAATAAGGCATTTCTGAACCAATATCTAAAATAAACATCATCACTAAACCCTATATATTATAAAGCTACACATCAACCAATGCCAAATATTATCATGCTAGAAACTAAGCCCAATAATTGGGTTTCTAGCCCGATAATATTCGGCATTGGTTGATGTGTAGCTGAACCAATATCTAAGTGATGCATCTGACTTTACTATCATTTTCAAAGGAAGTATGTCACTCTTCTCTGTGAGTCAGAAGAAGTGTAAAGATGAGAAGGATTGATAAATTTTCTATCCTTTTGAATTTAAAATAATTCAAAATATTAATCAAATAAATTCATTTAAAAATTCTAAAATGTCCCTTTTCTCGAACTCCAGATTCTTGCACGTATGTGTGCAAAGTTTCAACTAGATCGGAAATTGGGAAGTAGATGAATTGCAACTTTTTACCTGGACAGATGGACAAAGTAAGTTAATAAAAAGCTTTAATAATAACCATATTATTCATAGAAAGACTTTCAGATATTTTCAAGGATACTACTGTATAATAGTTGCTTTATTTTACTTAATCTTAATATAAAATTATAAAAGTAAATCTAAGAAGAGATTTTTATTTGAAGACAATATTTTATTTTATGACTTTTTAGTAATGCTTTATCAAGTTAAGACAATAAATGAAATTTTATTAAAGACTATTACCAGCATGATTAGGTGTGTTAGGAAGATGTCTACGATGTGATGCAAAAGGAGCCGTTATGTCTCCAAACGATGACGTTCGACGAATATCTCCATCTTCTAAAATAGTGAAATCGGCATTTTAATACCATTTAGTACTTTATCAATTTTCTTAATAACAAATTTGGTTAGAAATGTTACGACAAATTTTACCTGCTGCAATAGGGGAATGTTTCCACAAGGTTTCTTTCTCGGGCATGTTTCGAAGATCGCCTACACTTTTGCTCGTACTTAGACCCTTTCTCCAGCCAAGCTAAATAATAATAAAGCTTTATTACATAACATATATTTTAAAATGAAAGACAATTTTTTTACTCTTCACTCTACAAGTACCAAGATGGCCCAAAAAGCCCTTTTGGGGGGCTGCCAAGTGGCAAGCTGGTGAGGGACAAGGCCCGATATATCCCGGACATATTTACCCAAAAACTTTTTGGTGTTTTTGACCCATCTAGATTTGTTCCTGGATCTCCGGAACAACAGGCCGACACCTTAACCATTTGGCCGTGCAGCCGACAAAAGACGGCAATTAACAAAGTAACAAAAATAGTATTAACACGTAAAAACACGTAAACAGATAATGAAAATCTTCTTTACTCACCATGTCTAATCACCAGGAACAAACTATTCTCCACAGCAGAGATGACCTTTCTTTAGAGGCTACGCCTCTGCCAAATTATGTATAACAGTCTAAAATGTCCACAGGTGACAATCCCTTCACAATTAAAAATATAAGATTTCTTCCATTCCAAACCTAATAACCGGTGCAAAACAATTATATTTCTGGCTAACGTTTTCGGTCCCTCCACTGAGACCTTCCTCAAGCCTATATTTCTTCTTACGCGATCTTTTTCAAAACGATTTTCGAACAATCGAACCTTTAAAATTTTCCGTTATGCACGTGCCACCCGATTAAATCGAAAAAATCGAACAATTCTGATTCAAAGCGTTGAAAACTTCCGTAAATCTTCCAAATCCTATGCTTTAATCGCATAACCAATCCTATGCTAATTAAGACCGCTCCATCATTCCTCTAAAAGTATCTTGCCATCCCTTTTATTACGATGTCATATACATTCTTTTTCTAACATTTTATCACTTTCACCAAACTGCCCCTCCCTTAGTTCGTTAAACTTCCCATTCATTCATTTATTCCGTCTCGTCTTTTTGCAACAGGGCCTGCCAAGCCATCGATAACCTCATTTCATCTTTTGCGTTTATTGGCAGTGCCGACTGGAACGCTTTACAAATTTCTATCTGTTCTAACCATCTAATATGCTCCGTATGAATGGTGGTGGCCAGCAATTTTGCAGCTTTAAAGTCCGGGATGATTTCCGGATCTGATGCATAAATCGTCAAGGAGTTGGTATTTCTCCCATTCTCAACGTCCTTCTGGTGTTCTCTTATTCGAACTTCCATAGCCCTTTTGGTGGATCCGATGTATACCAATTCTCTATTACATCGATTATCGGCTAATGGAATAGCGTATACCCCGGAAGTTTGTCCTTATCCGGTCTATCCTTGTCATTCCTTAGTATTTGCATCACAGAGGGGCATCTCCTGTATGCTATGCCTAACCCTTGCCTTTTCGCAATCTTTCTATATAACTGTTCCAAGCACGGGTTGTACGAAATTGGTACGATATTCTTTTCCTTATTCCTATTCTCAGGTGGATTCTGATTGCTGGCATTTACGTAATCTTTTTCTAGTTGTGGTACCAACCTGCCGTAGCCGTGCCTTTTTGCCACTTCACTCAGATATTCGATTTCTTTCCGTACAGCTTCCTGGGTGGTGCTATGTGTGTGCGCCCTTTTATTACGATCTTTTTCAAAACAATTTTCAAACAATCGAACCTTTAAAATTTTCCGTTATGCACGTGCCACCCGATTAAATCGAAAAAAATTGTTCGAAAATCGTTTTGAAAAAGATCGTGTAAGAAGAAATATAGGCTTGAGGAAGGTCTCAGTGGAGGAACCGAAAACGTTAGCCAGAAATATAATTGTTTTGCACCTGTTATTAGGTTTGGAATGGAAGATATGCTTATAGTCCAGTGTTTTTAGAGGAGTTTTATTAGTATTTGGTTATGCCGACTAACATTTACCGCAACAGCGTGGTTAGCCTTACCAAGGCTAGAGAAAAATTCGCATTTTTGAGCAAATGTAAAGAGTTAAAGGTATTCCCGATGTCGATATATCGGATTAAATTACCGCAAGCGAACCAACAAGTGGTAAAGAAGGTCAAATGGATGTGCCTAAATAGAGCGATAAGGACCACCAGAAGAAGTATGTATTCAGAATTAAGGAAAGTGATTAAGAGAGAAGAAGAATTATTCCGGAGGAACCCGCAAGAACTTAAGTTGGAGAATGCTAAGATTGCCATTATACAGGATAGGCTAGTCCACTCTCTTAAATCGCATTACAACGACAAGATGGATTGGATTTTGCGACACCAGACACCAGAGAATCAGGTTACGCATAGGTGCAAGTACACAGTATGGGATGATTTGATCCTCCCGGTATATGTTCAAAGAGTACTGAGATATGGGCCGAAGTATGCACCCATAGCCCGTAGGGAAGATACGCTTAGGGCATGCATTCCTGACTTAGAGAGGCTTATAGTAGGAATGACAGAAGTACAAAAGGAATATTATAGATGGATGGCCAGCTGCAGGATTAGAAATAGCAAAGATTCGAAGCAAGTGTACAGGCTAAGAGAAGATCTGAAAAAGACTGTGAAATGGTTCCGGGTGAACGACATTACAATACTTAGAGCGGACAAGAGTAAGGAATTTGTGCTGATGAAGAGAGAAACTTATGATAAGGTGCTTGGGGAGTACATTAAAGACACGAAATGTGTTGTACAAAGTAGCCAGGAGACAGAAAGGCTGCAAAGGAGAGTCAAACGTTTCTCTAAGTCCAAACTAGCGGTAAGACTAGGTATGAGGGATATCGTAGTGGACGCGCCGAATACGCCAAAACTTTGCGTTTGCAAAGGTGCACAAGCAAGGGAAACAACTCAGACCGGTGGTGGATAAAGCAGCGGCACCCACTCGGAAGATAGAGACGGCTATGCATAACCTTCTTACACCCCATTTAAAAGGATACCAGTATGCAGTAACAAGCGCAGCAGAATTAGTGGAGGAGATCAAGGGGGTAAACAGTCCAGAACACATCTCAGTATTGGATTTCCGTGCGCTTTACCCTTCCATTGAATTACCACCGTGTTTTTGTGCTGTTAGGGACTTTTTACTCCAGCAAGTGAATGATGGAGAATTGCACGATCAAGTGTTGGAGCTAGCGCATTTAATCTGCTATGGATCGTAGTTTCAATTCGGAGGAACCACATACGCACAAGGGAAGGGAGTACCCATGGGCAGTGCCGTATCGGGTGACATTTGTGAATTGGTCGTGAGAAAGTTGGAGGAGGCAGTAATTCCAAGGTTCAGCAAAAGCATCCTGTTATATAGAAGATATGTGGATGACGTCTTAATATTATGGAGGAAAGATGCGGACGTCAGTTCATTCCTACAACAGATGAATGACAATAGATGCAGCCTTACTATAGAGTTGGAACAACACAGCAATAAAGCAGTGCATTTTCTGGACATAGACATTCAAATAACAAGTAACGGGTTGCACACGAAAGTATACAGGAAGACCACAGGTAGTGCGAATTATATAACAGCGGATTCATGTGACCCGTTTCTGTATAAAAGAGCGGCATTCGGGTCCATGGTTAAAAGGGCGCACACACATAGCACCACCCAGGAAGCTGTACGGAAAGAAATCGAATATCTGAGTGAAGTGGCAAAAAGGCACGGCTACGGCAGGTTGGTACCACAACTAGAAAAAGATTACGTAAATGCCAGCAATCAGAATCCACCTGAGAATAGGAATAAGGAAAAGAATATCGTACCAATTTCGTACAACCCGTGCTTGGAACAGTTATATAGAAAGATTGCGAAAAGGCAAGGGTTAGGCATAGCATACAGGAGATGCCCCTCTGTGATGCAAATACTAAGGAATGACAAGGATAGACCGGATAAGGACAAACTTCCGGGGTATACGCTATTCCATTAGCCGATAATCGATGTAATAGAGAATTGGTATACATCGGATCCACCAAAAGGGCTATGGAAGTTCGAATAAGAGAACACCAGAAGGACGTTGAGAATGGGAGAAATACCAACTCCTTGACGATTTATGCATCAGATCCGGAAATCATCCCGGACTTTAAAGCTGCAAAATTGCTGGCCACCACCATTCATACGGAGCATATTAGATGGTTAGAACAGATAGAAATTTGTAAAGCGTTCCAGTCGGCACTGCCAATAAACGCAAAAGATGAAATGAGGTTATCGATGGCTTGGCAGGCCCTGTTGCAAAAAGACGAGACGGAATAAATGAATGAATGGGAAGTTTAACGAACTAAGGGAGGGGCAGTTTGGTGAAAGTGATAAAATGTTAGAAAAAGAATGTATATGACATCGTAATAAAAGGGATGGCAAGATACTTTTAGAGGAATGATGGAGCGGTCTTAATTAGCATAGGATTGGTTATGCGATTAAAGCATAGGATTTGGAAGATTTACGGAAGTTTTCAACGCTTTGAATCAGAATTGTTCGATTTTTTCGATTTAATCGGGTGGCACGTGCATAACGGAAAATTTTAAAGGTTCGATTGTTCGAAAATCGTTTTGAAAAAGATCGCGTAAGAAGAAATATAGGCTTGAGGAAGGTCTCAGTGGAGGGACCGAAAACGTTAGCCAGAAATATAATTGTTTTGCACCGGTTATTAGGTTTGGAATGGAAGATATGCTTATAGTCCGGTGTTTTTAGAGGAGTTTTATTATAAGATTTCTTTGTAAAATAGGGCTGGCCTCTTGTCGTCTCTGCTGTGGAGAATAGTTTGTTCCTGGTGATTGGACATGGCGAGTAAAGAAGATTTTCATTATCTGTTTATGTGTTTTTATGTGTTAATACTGTATTTCCGCCAGCCCTATTTTACAAAGTAACAAAAGTAATAAATCTGTATACGACCATATAAATAAATACTAATAGATAAATAGAATAATATAGACGAATGGATGGCAAAAATGGTAAAGATATCAGCCAGTCATTCTGGAGACTTCAATCAGAATCTCAGAAATTTCCATTGGTCAGTATGATCCAAATATGCTGGACCTAGTCACTCACCATGGGCATGAATAAATACGGGTAACCCTCGTATAACACGGGAGTTATGTTCCAAAAAATTGCCATGTTATGCGAATCCGTGTTATACAAAACAAAGAACTAATGCGAAAAGGAGGGTTAGGTTCCAAAAATTAAAAAAACATGCTGTTAAATCCTTCTTTAAATCGGATTTATGATTCACAACAAAAGGCCGATGCAGGCATCGGGGTATACAAAATTACAAATAATAATAATAATAATAATAATATACTGAATATTATACTGTAAAAATATAAAATATATATAAAATAATTTATATTGTTAATTTAAATTAATTTAAATAATTGCTAGGGGCGCCCCTAGTGGCCATTTTTGGCATACAGTGATAGAATCCAGTTTTTCAGCTTTATATAGTAGATTTTTTATGGGTAAAATACTTATTTAAGTAAATATTTTACCAGAGATTATTCACCCTATATGATGATCTCAGCATGAGAATCATCAACTGGTAACAGTTTTTAATACATTTTGTGTTGTACGGGGGTTTTACCTAATTCCCGAACCGTGTTACAGTGAATCCGTGCTATAGAAGTGCCGTGTTATACGGGGGTTACCTGTATTTTCATCATGATCACAGAATAAAGAGAGTTAAGATATATCTATTATTCTTTAAAATACTATTTGTTTAAATTTGTGAATTTTGACTTTCTACAAAAATGCCCAATATCTACCACCAACCAAAGCCAAAATTATCAGGCTGGAAATGGCTATATTAATTATAAATTACAAGATAATTTGCTATTAGAGTGTGGCGTTAGGCACCATCTCTTGCTAAATTTAATAATTATAATTTAATTAAATAATTTAAATAATTTAGACCAAACTGGAAGAAAAGAATCGGTCCGAAGCGGGACTCAAACCCGCAACTCCTGCTTACCGTGCAGACGCGTTACCAGTTACGCTACCCGGACCTTTGGTCCGATCTCTCCTTCCAGTATATCTAAGCATAAGCTACGACCATCGACGGCCATTACAACGCCGGCTGGGGACACATCAAGTGCCCACATTCTCCCAAAGGCACTCAACTGGCCATCGCAACCCCGGCAAGGCGTATATATACAAATAATCAACAACAGCCAACCCGTAACATATAAAGCTACCACCAACCAAAGCCGAAATTATCGGGCTGGAAACGGCTATATTAATTATAAATTACAAGATAATTTGCTATTAGAGTGTGGCGTTAGGCACCATCTCTTGCTAAATATAGCCGTTTCCAGCTCAATAATTTCGGCTTTGGTTGGTGGTAGCTTTATATGTTACGGGTTGGCTGTTGTTGATTATTTGCCGAATAGCATCTTATAATTCCTAAGATTATTATTATTGTGTTTAATTAATAAATCTACTAAATTATCTCTGTATTTTAATGGTCATCTTGATCAATATTTAGCTTCTGAAAGATTATTACAAGTTTTTTCATTTCAAAAAATAATCTGAGTTTTCTGTCAGTCTGTTGACATCTTTAATTATAACAGTCACATTTTTGTCTTCTGTAATCGTGGTTCTATAATACATTCATATAAATGAATATGAACTGGTATGATTAATTATTGCAGTTTATTGGCTATATTCACAAAGTTGAGGAAACCAAAAGATTTATTTGAAAAAAAAATTTTTCCCAATTTAGCAGTTTATTGGTTGAATTTCAAACATGGTGCCAAGTTATAGATAATTCATGCCCTTTATATTAAAAAGTCGGTCTTGTATATAATTTCATTCAAAAAATTGTTTGATATTTTAATCATCATTCTAACAGCCAGACTTTTTATCAGTATGTTTATAGCAAATTAATTATTATAGAATTACATAATTTTGTTAAAGGTAGACAGTTAAGCCACCACAAAAAAGCATGGGAAAAAGTAGCCTGGAAAGGGACTCAAAAATGCACAATTTCCACTTAAAGATTAGTTGCCAGTTACACTATCTGGATCTTTGTCCAATCTTCACTTCCAAACCAATAGTTATATACAGGTTGTCCCATAAATTTGTAAATACAGTAGAGCATCGATTATCCGACCCCCGATTAACCGACTTATCGGTTAACCGACCGCGTTCTAGTCGGCAAATTCAAATGTCCGCTAGTGATGTGGCGCTACAATATTTGGTTATGTCTTGGCTACTTTAATATTATTTTTGTTAAATTTTTGCATGTTTTATCTGGCAGCACTGGCTCGACCACGAAAGGGAGGCTAGTATTTAAACCAGGCCTAATACACTATACCAATAATGTATTTTTTCATACTTTTCAGTATCGACTTTCAGTTACCGACCAACCCCAGTTCCCAATTAAGTCGGATAATCGATGCTCTACTGTAGTTTAAAAATTCATAAAAGTTGAAAGAATTGGTATATTTGAATGCGGTTTGTGTAAAAGTTATTTTCACAAAGGGGAATTTTTTTGGGTAGAGAAAAGAAAATAGTTCAAATTTTTGTTGATAGAAGGTGCTGAACTCAAGAAAAAATTCACTGGAATTGTGCAAATCTGAGTCTTATAAAATGCAGGGTGTATGATTAACAGCTCATTAACCTTTCTTCACTCTCTTTTGTGTCCTAAACCTTCGTAAAGTTTCAGCCGGTGATTCTGGCTGAGATAAAACAACTTCACCAATAGTGCTTTATCCACCAACGTCGACATCATAATGAAAACTATATGTCAGTGCCAGTAACGGGAACATTCAGAAATGAGCTGTTAATCGTACACCCTGCATTTCGTAAGACACGGATTTGCACAATTCCAGTGATATTTTTGAGTTCAGCACCCTCTATCGACAAAAATTTGAACTATTTTCTTTTTCTCTACCCAAAAAAATTCCCCTTCGTGAGAATAACTTTTAAGCAAACTGCATTCAAATACACAAATTCCTTCAACTTTTATGAATTTTTAAATTATTTACAAATTTACGGGACATCCTGTATACACTAACTCACTGTGTTGACTGGGGATGGCTTAGTGCCCATGCTCTCTGTGGCTCTCAGCAGACTCGTATACCATGCTGGGGCAAAAGCATATTTTAAAATATATATGATCTCTGAATTCCTTATTAATTAATTAGCCGTAAAGTAGCCCGATAAAGAATCTGGCTGTTCTATGATTTATCCTTTGCTTCTATTCTGTTTCTTTAATCTCAATATGTAACCAATTCAAACACCATTATTTTATAGGAATTATCTATTATTTCTAGTATTATATTATATTAATTATCTATTATTCTTCTATTATAGGAATTATCTACTATTTCTATTATTAATGAACAAGAATGGCTGAATAAATTTGCACGAATCATGGAATTGGTTTTCGGCCAACGGGGCAGGAGGGAGACCTTCCGGTTGTTGTAGGAGTGTCGGTGAATGACGTCGAAGACAATGAACGAAAGCAATAACAGTAAGGTATAATAAAGCACTATTAACAAAAAAGAGCACAGGAACAAAATGATTTTATATGAAAGCAGTCAAAATGGTTGGAATATTGAAAAATCAGAACAGAGTGTATCAGAAAAGTGTTTGTGCCTTGTTTAGCTTGTATGGAAGAAAACCCACCGAAGAGGAAAATATTGTAATTTCCGAAATACATCTGGGTGAAATAAAGTCATTGGTTAACTAGTTATTACGGAGTCTGCAGATGTGATAATTCCTATAAAATAATGGTGCATGAGCCAGTTATATATTGAGAAATCAGGCTGTTCATTTGATATTTAAATTAATTGCCAGGTTGGTTGTATATGTTATCGATTAAAATTTTTTAAAGGTTATTATCTTAGACTTTACATTTAGAAATTTATAAGAAACAAATGACAATATAAACTTTCAATATATTTTCAATCTAATGAAAATCTATTGCAAATGGCTTATTTTTTGTTTTTAAATCACTGCATTTAAAAACAATCACTGTTTATTAAGAATCACTGCATTAATTGACAGACTATAAGAAGCACTTAAATTTGTACCAAAATTAAATTTTAAATTCTTTATTTTGTTATAAAATTAAATAAATGTTATTTACTGTTTCTAATTTTTTTCTGGCATCATTGAGGGCTTTTGTTAGTTCTTCTCTCTTTTTTGTTTGAGAATATACCTAAAATATTGCAAAACATTATTTAAGATTATATTAATAATCACTAATAATTTATATTATTTTGATATTTCAAAAGCAAACAAAATTACCTGCTTTCCACTATTTGGAGTATAAGATCTAAAAGAAAACAAAATTTTAAATTAAATTTTTCATTTAGTTTTGTTAGTCATATTGTTTTATCTTTATTTTCTTACTGTGAACTGTTTTGTGGTGATTTTGAAAGATATTTGGCCGAAATACTTTTCCTCTCGTCATGAGATTGTTCGCTAAATTGCTTTTTCTGCCAAATGGAACTTGCACTCCTCTCTAAACTTTCGTAAGTACGTTTCATAAATTTTTCCCTTTCGTCCAAACGTTCCAAATTTTCCGTGCTGACGTACATCGAGTTAATGAATGATCTTTCTCCTTCACCCGAAGTACCCAAATCGTCTCCATCACTGTTTACATCATGATCTACACAAATAAATCCAATTCTAATTTAAACTTAATTATTAATTTTTATGTAATCAGTCTGTTTTTAAGAATAATACGTGAGAGAAATTTTAATAAATCTCTAATAAGTGATGTTATAAATTAAAATGTAAAAGGTGTTTAGTGATCTTTTTATTAAGAAAATATGCTTAATTTTTTGACAGTTTTCAATATAAATTGTCCAAGGCTTTTTACATTATGTAAACAGGTTTATGATGCAACATTGATGGGAACTTTACAGTTTAAAACTTCTAGCTTTTTTAGTTGTTTACAGAGAAAGGTCTTATTAAAAATATCCCATTAAAAAAATTAATTTTAAAGCATTTTGTTTTATTGAATTAAAGTGAAAAAAGTAAACTTTAAATGCAGGCAAATAGAGGAAATTAGAATAAAAAATTGGATAATAAACAAAAGAGACTGAATTGAGTATGGTTTGAAATCTAAAGTATAAATATCAAAAGGATTAAATTCTAAAAATATTTTGCTTTTACATTAAAATAGTTAATCTATCATAATTCCACAATATACTGAATTATTACATTTTTCTAATCAATATATATTATAAAAGTAAGTGTACAATGTGCGTGCTGCTAAAACTCAAAAACGAGTCCCGGTACGATCAAGGGAGTTATATGGTGTGGTAGCCCTCTATCCCCCATCCATGAAGAAGGTTTCCGTTTTTATCCAAAGGGCATGCTGTTGAAGATATAAGGGCTGGAAGTTTTGCCCTCTAGAAATTTCCCACTGACCAGTTTTCCAGTAGTCCTAAGCGTTGGGAAGCATGCCAACGCTTAGGACTACTGGAAAACGACAACCACTGGGAATTAACACTACAAGAAGCCTCAATCACAGCCTCAGCTGAACAAATCAGAGACTTATTCACCATAATTCTAACAACATGTAACTCATTGAATCCAAAACAGCTATGGGACTCCTTCAAAGAGAGTATGAGTGATGACATATTGTACCAAATCCGACAAGCTCATCCAGAACTGGCCATTGAATTCGACGACATCTTCAATGAAACACTTATTCGCCTAGAAGATAAATGTTTAGCAATAAAAAACCAGACCTTAGTACAACTTGGGATGCCAGCACCACGAAAAGATGCTTTCAGTATGCTAAACTTCAAAATTACAAAGGAAAAAAGCTACAACATCAACAAACTACTTCAATACATTGCTGACAACAAATCATGCCTCAATGACAATCAAAAAAACATTTACAACGTTATCATGGACCGGATCAACAACACTGGCGGAATTATTTACTTGGATGCACCAGGCGGCACCGGGAAAACGTTTCTAATAAATCTATTGCTGGCGGAAATACATGCTAAGCAACACATCGCACTTGCACTGGCATCATCCGGCACTGCAGCCACATTTATGGAAGAAGGACAAACTGCCCGTTCGGCCCTACAACTACCGTTGAATATAGCCAAAGAACAATTCCCGGTATGTAAAATCTCAAGAGGATCTGGTTGGGGTGAACTTCTAAAACAAGCTAAAATTATCTTCTGGGATGAATGCACAATGGCACATAAAAAAATCACTCAAAGCCATGGACAGAACATTACAAGACTTGCGAGGAAACTCTGAAGTGATGGGACGAGCTCTACTCATACTCTCGGGAGATTTTTGACAAACACTTCCAGTTATCCCCAATTCAACACAAGCAGACGAGATCAATGCATGCTTAAAAAAATCACATCTCTGGCCACACACACAAATACTGCAACTAACAAAAGATATGAGAGTTGAACTCTCGAAAGACGAAACAACAGCACATTTTGCTCAAAAACATTTACAAATAGGCAAAGGCGCACATCCCACTGACCAGATGACCAGCCTCATTGAACTCAACAGTAATTTTTGCAACATAGCCACTACTGAAAATAAACTCATCAACCAAATTTATCCAAACATTGTTCACAACTATACCAATCCGGAGCGGCTATTTCAAAGGGCACTTTTGGCAACTAAAAATAATATTGTCGACGATATCAACTTTAATATTCAAAAGAAAATTCCCAGTGAGGAGAGACTATACAAATTGATTGGCACGATGGTAAAAGTTGAAGAAAGTGTCAACTTTCCTACAGAATTTCTAAACTATTTGCAAGTACCAGGAATGCCATTACACTGCCTTCAACCGAAAATTGGATCTCCAATCATACTACTCAGAAATCTGAACTCACCAAAAACTCACCAAAACTATGTAATGGAACAAGGATGATTGTCAAGCAGCTATCGAATAACATCATCGAAGCCGAACTTATGACTGGAAAGGACAAAGGACACACAGTATTTATCCCCAGAATACCACTGAGCTCTACTGAACTGCCATTTCCAATCAAATTAGCCTATAATTTTACAATTAACAAAGTGCAAGGACACACTTTAAAACATTGTGGCATCAACCTCAAAGACTCCTGCTTCTCTCATGGTCAACTATACATAGCTTGCTCTCAGGTAGGAAATTCGAAAAATTTGTACATATATATCCCAGATAACAAAATGAAAAATGTTGTTTATAAACAAGTATTGGAAATAGTTAGAATATGTTTTCAATAAAATTTTTTTACCTCATATTTTAAAGTTTATCCTTTTGTTCCAACTACCACACAATCTCATATCAACTCCCTGAGCGAAGCCGGGTACCCAGCTAGTATCTTTATAATTCTATATAATATTCAAAAATAATATTTTTCATATCCTACAGAATAAAATTTATATTCTAAATTAGAAAATTTTAAACAAACATAGAATGAGCTATGAAAATAAAATGATATGAATTTAAATTATAAATAATTAATCATGATGAAATTGAATAATATATACAGGATGCAGGATAGAGTCCTTATACACACACAACTGACAAATGCAGATAGCTACAATTATGAACATGATATATAGTTATATTAAAATGACTATGTGCTATCAATACAAGTTGAGACTGCTTGCAATGCAACTAGCAGTAAAGTTCATAAGTTAGCACTCCCATCTTGAAACGATGCACAATGCACATTACGAAGCACCAAATTCTGAGAAATAGGGACAGAATAAGAAATACAAGTTTCTATCCTGGACAGAGCTTCTCATTGCTTCAGGGATTAATTTGTCACACCTACATCTAATGCACAGTTTCAAATCCCTTGCTTCATGATACAATTATAACATAGCATTGATGGGAATCAAATACCATAAATTAGCATTTCTCACTTTCCATTCATGCTATTCATGGTTTCAAAGTATTATTTCCTATTAAATTGGTCATGCTCTACAACTTTGTAATTGATTTTTTTCCATATCATGCATTGTTTGAGATAGGAGTGCTAGTGCTAATTTCTGAATTTTACCACTAGGCACTGCAAGCAGTCTCTTTTTGTAATGCTTATCACTTAACTATAACTCTACACATGTTTGTATCTGTAATTATCTCCATTCATCAATTGCATGGCTGTATAGGACTTTACTATGGACTGTAACTGTATAACTGTAAAAAAAGTTACTTTGCTTTAATACAGAATTGATAATGACAAAATGGTCCATAATAGAAACCACAACATGCCACTGTTTAGTCCAATTCAAGACAAAATTGCTTTTGAAAATCCTTAATATCATAAAATCTCTGGATATGACAATTATTCTGTCAACCCAGTATCATTTGTTTGGTCATTGTGGACTTGGGCAAACTGATGATGAGAGAAAGAAAAAATATGTCTACCATATGAATTAGTTTCATACCTAATGACTTATTAGGAGTCATTTCATGAAGATTTTCTGTTTTAGATCTTCTCAGTTTTCTTGGTAATGTTCTTGTTGATTCATTTTTTGTAGCCTGTACATTAAATGAACTAAAAAAGAAAGAGTACTTTTGTTTGTCAAAGCATCATAAAGAAATTTAGTGTAGGCAGATTTCTGTATTTATCCAGAAATATGGTTAAAAATTTTTTAAACCGAGATTTTATCACTTACCTGTTTCCAATTTCAGATCCTTCTTCCGATGGAGGGTAATAAGTAATTTCACTTTCTGCTGCTCCACTATCGGATCTTTCGTCTTCTGCTTCGTCTTCTAACCTGACGCTACTTGCCGTACTAGAATCAGTCAGATGTCTTATTCTGCTTTTTTCTCTTCTGGTTATTGTGGTAGTTTCCTGGTGCAAAGATATGTGAGCTGTCGAAACCTAAAAGAAAATTATTTTATACTAGCTGCAAGTACCCGCTTCGCTGAATTTTTTTTTTGTTCGTACATTTATATGTAATATAGTTTTTTTTTAAATATAAAAGACATGCATTAAAAGACTTTTGTTTTCCTAGCAGATAAGTCCAGCATTGCTCGGGCAAAAAGTAACAATAGCAAAGATTAAGATTATTATGTTATAGCCAACCTTACCCATTTTCACAGAATGCAAGAATTAGGTCTGCCTGTTTCCAGAGACTAATTAGAGAATTTTTAGATGGGTCTAAAAATATGTTAGATTTTCTGCAAAAACGCATAAAACCGCATCTGCGCCTGTAAATCTTGTACGTCGCTTTCTCTTAACACTTCTATTGTTAACACTCCCATTCTTAACACTTTTATTGTTAACACTTTCAACTCACATATCTCTCAACTGTTATCTGCGACTGGTTAGCGCAGATTTTGCAAGCAAACCCTATTTACATTCAATATTTCAACAACCATGGTAAATTGTTATATAACACCTACTGCTGAGAATGACGAGAATTGTTGAGAATCAAACAAATTGTTTTAATTTTCTGGAATGTTTACAATTATTCTATAATCCAACCAACATAAAAAAACAAATTTGAATTTAAAACGGTTCGAACATTTGGTTAAAACGTCGAATATAAAAACATCGTATAAATATAAAAATATTTATAATGATGTCTGAAATGTTGTCGATTTAATACACCTAAGTACTCGACGAAGACTAAATGTAGTTGAAAACAAAAAATTGCATCTAAAATAGTACAGTAGAAGAACAGTCTTAGGCTTAGGATAGGGAGAGGGAGAGGATTAAGGCTTAACTTGAAGAACAGTCTTCAAGTTAAGCCTTAATCCTCTCCCTCTCGCCCCCGCGGGGGAATTTCTAAAAATCCCTTCTTAGTGTGCATTTTCATGGCGTACCCTAACTGTGTACCAAATTTTACCTCTTTAGGCAGTTGCGTCAGTTAATCTGTTATCGGAAACATCCAAAAGTCTTTCTGAAATAATATAGAATATTATTGAACATTCTTGAAAGATCTAAAAATTATTAAAGTAATCCAAAACTTTCCAGAATATTTGTTGTTTGTTTTTATCATTTAATTTTTTTTAATTATTTGATTATTTAAAAAATGTACTATAATGTAATATTAATTTAAAAACAAATGAGAGGGGGTAGGTTGTAGGGGTGAAGAATGAGAGTGAGGACAGAGAATATGTGTGAGAATTCTACAATATTCCAAAAAATTCTGGAACTTTCTAGAAAAAACTGGAACATTCTCATTGAAGCGTCACACATTTTCGAAGTCAACTACTTTCAACCCCCATATCTCCCACACCCTTATAGCTATCGAGACGCAACCACCATAGAGCACGATGGGAGACTTGGGGCTACTAATTAAAAACGTAATTAAAAACAAAAAATTGCATCTAAAATAGTACAGTAGAAGCATTCTTAAGGTTAAGACTTAATCCTCTCCCTCTCCCCCCACGGAGGAAATTTCGAAAAATCCCTTCTTAGTGTTCATTTTCATTGCATACCCTACTGAAACGTAGTTAAATACAAAAATTTGCATCTAAAATAGTACAGTAGAAAGCCGTTCTTCGGATTAATGCTCTCCCTCTCCCCCTGCAGGGGGAATTTCAAAAAATCCCTTCTTAGCGTGCATTTTCATGACGTACCCTAACTGTGTACCAAATTTCATCTCCGATTACATCTTCCATCTATCAAATTATCATCACCGATGACAAGACCTCAGGCCTGCATGACTCACCTAGATATCCTGTTGTGGCCGTCGGCCATGATATTGTATATTCTGTATATTTTATATTGAATTAGTCTTAGATTTTCTTTGTTTCTTTGTCTAACTCTTTCTAGAACTTTCTTTGTCTAACTCTTTTGCCCTTGGGGAGGATTATCTTTCCCTCGATAGTAAGAACAAAAGAGGGAGTGAGGCCCTGAAGCAAAACGGACAGAAAGAGTGCCATTCTGGGTTGGAATCCCGAAGAGGTAGGAGGTGAAAAAGTCAGTGCTCCAGAAAGGGAGAAAGACGATCGAAGACGACAAATTGCAGAGAGAGATCATCGAGGAAAGACGACTAAGTCCAAAAGAAAAAGATTATAGACAAAAGATCTACAAGAAAAAGGGCTACAAACGAAAAAGAGGGAGATCCGAAGTTGTTTCCTACCAAAGAGCACATCGCTAAGAAAACCCGGGTATTTCTACTACTTTCCTTATTTCTTCTTTTCTTCCATTTTTCTTAGTTTTTAGTTAGTATAAGTTAATGTAAGTGAATACGATCCTCGTCAGACTGTCGCGTGTGTGCGAGTTAACTATTTTGAGGACAAATATGTAATGCCTGTGTATATAAAATTCTGAAAGTTGTAAAGTTGGGATCCTATGTAAAGAATCTGTTCAGAGAGAATGAAACTACCTTGTATTAAGAGTTGTTTTGTACCATTTCGCTCGCGGGATCGTATACCTCTCATTACGAACTTCACACTGTCAAATGGACAAAATACTGACTCACAATTGGAGAGAATTTTCAAATAAAAGGTTTCAAATCTGCCATTTTTGTACAGAACCCTCAATACTCTGGAGATGCCATAATAACTGACAGATCTCTCCTTACAACACAGTAGATAACCAAGCAGACTCTTCTCTCAAGCCGACGGACATTCTCGCGACAAGCACTCCAGAGGGGGCATAGACAGCCTGCCGCAACAAAAGCTCCTCCAAGAAGATCCTTGAATGTTACTCCAATGTTCACATAAATAGGATCTGAAGATTATTAAGAGGTATTTTATAGATCGACGTAAACTCTCTCTCGAGGTGTATATAGTTCAGAATTGTGATAGTGTATGTTAATTCTTTATGAAATCCTTTATATTTTATTTACATATTAAATTAGTTAGTTAATTGTTAACTTGGCTCTAGTTCAGTTTACTTAAGATGGACACCTATTGACTGATCTGCAATCTCCCCGCTTGAAAGAAATTGGGCTCTTCTTTTTGAACAAATAAATCTTAATATTGCAAGTTAGGACATGATTTGGTAAATCCTAAAACTGGTGTCGGAAACTCTTAAGACTTCCAGTCACTTTAAATCTATCATCATAGCCATCAGTGGCCAGATGAGCAGATCTCACTGATCTGTGTCGATAAGAGGTCAACTCCCTTTCACCCCCGGCTTCTCACACAATCTTTTCACATATTTAATATATACTGTAAGTTATATACTAATAAAACAAGATAATTTCCATCTCAAATATTTTTCAATAAACTTTTGTCTACTCATTCTCAAAAGATTTTTAATAACTTTAATAGATAATAGAAATTAATGTTGTATTATTATTTTTTTTTTTTTGGATCAATTTTTCAGATCCAAAAAAGATCTTGATCAATCAAATTTGTCATGACAATGCTTTATAGTCATTATCTTATTTTACAAATTTAGCTAATTTTTAAAAATATTTAAATTGATTATCACAGTTAATGTTTTACATTAATAATCAATTTAAGCCTACTAAAAAGAACTTAAAAAAAAAAAAACATTCTCATCATTAGATTAATGCATGTTGCCATATACTGTATTATGAAAATGCAATAATTGTTCCTAAAAGAAAATAGATAGATTTCTATAGTAATTATTCATGACCTAGGATATTTCTAATTATAGAAATAGTAATTAATTACAATCGCTAGCATTTAAACTAACATTTAAAAAACTATTTGAAAAATATATCATAAAAAATGTTAACAACTCTTACATAAAATAATTAACACTTCAGTGTTGTGGCGTTACAAATTGCGACATTTTAGATTTTAGATGTATTTGCTAGCACTTTCAATAGCCTATAGTTACCATCTTCAGGCGAAAAATCAAACACAATTATTTTCGAATGTTCAGCTTTTGAACAGATTGTTAAAGTTATCTAATGCACCTGGATGGAATTCATAAAAATTGATTTTAAAATTAAAAGATATTTGAAATTTATAGAAATGCACTGCAAATGATGTAATATCCCCAAAAATATTTAAAAAGCAATAAAGAGAGTTGTATTTGATTGTGCTACAAATAAGAAAACAAAATCATAATTCAAATTGTTTGAACAATACTATCCATATTAGCAGGATTTCTAAGGTGTATTGCACGGAGTTACAGCAGATATGTAGAGGTTCTCTCATATGAATAATTCTCTTCGATCGTTTGCACCGCTTAAGTAATTTAGTTTGAGCTCAAAGCGGTAGATAATCCTGATCAAGTACCTTTTTAGCTAACTCCATTGCTGGTCTATTGTTTCTCATATCCTCTTGATGTTCCAGGACGCATGTAACATTCTGGTAGTAGCTCCTACGTAGGTAGTTTCCTCCCCTGATAGTGCATGTTTTAATGGAATTTTGTAGACCCCCGATTTTTCATTTAACATAAGAATATCTCTATCATTGCAATCGTTACACTCTTCTTAGTGTTGGTTGTGGGGCTATAGGCAAAGTAGCCATGCTTTCTAAAAAGATGTGCTATTTTTAGCGATATAGGGTCCAAAAACGGTATTGGAGGTTGTACTATCTATAGTTCTTCTTTGTTACAGAGGAAAGATGGGAAACAATTTGTTTTTGACACGGTTATGGAGAAAATGAAACCTGGAAGGAAAATAACCAGCATTGTGCACTGGCCTATTAACAAGTTGTAATTCCTTGTCTATTAATGTCTGGATGGATGGGAGAAGGAGCACTTTCCGAATGAGTGATGTAATAGCGGAATTTACAAAGTGTGAGGGTTGGAAAGCAGTTGCAGGGATAATATGTGGCACCCTGTTGTTTCTATGGTGTACTAAAAATAGTAGATCAGGAGGATCCATGTATTTCTAGATCTAAGAAGAAGATTCTGGTATTTTGTTCTTCCTCCACTGTGAAGTTGATCAAAGGATATTTGATCAACTTTATTCGTCACATTTGTTAGATATATACTGTAGTATTATTCACTATTAAGAGGTATTTACAGTAGGTTAGGTTGGCATGGAACACAAAGAAAAACGTCTCTCCTTGACAGTGTCCGAGAGCGAAGTCAGGTCAGCATGCCAAAGTCGCGGTGGTGCCTTCTGCCCTACATATTGTTCAAACAATCTGAATTATGATTTTGTTTTCTTATTTGTAGCACAATCAAATACAACTCTCTTTATTGCTTCTTAAGTATTTTTGGGGATATTACATCATTTGCAGTGCGTTTCTATGAATTTCGAATATCTTTTAATTTTAAAATCAATTTTTATGAATTCCATCCAGGTGCATTAGATAACTTTAAAAATCTGTTCAAAAGCTGAACATTCGACAATAACTATATTTGATTTTTCGCCTGAAGATGGTAATTATAAGCTATTGAAAGTACTAGCAAATACATCTAAAATCTAAAAAGTCGCAATTTGTAACGGAAGTGTTAATTCTTTTATTTATTTGAACGTTAGCGTAAAGTGTATTTTACGATCATTAACAACTCTTATTTGAAAATTGGGCATCAGCCAGTGAATTATCTAATTAATATATTCTAAAATAAATTAAATATTCAAATAAATTTGCAGTGAACTTTTCTCAAAATTACAGAAATGTATTCTTCAGTTTAAACATAATTTCTCTAAGTATGCTGAACACATACTAATGTGAGGACCACGAGTCATTATCTTGCTCTAGTAATGCCTTTTGGTTGTCGGATCTTGAGACCCACCTACGGTCATCTAGGATGTGTTTTTAAGAATAAATATTTTTGTACAGAGAGGTCATAAAATACCCCCTGTAAGTTGTTTTCTTGACACCAGCCTAAATTGAGCATTAGGCATGCTACTGTGTAAATTACATAACTCTTTCAAGAGGGAGGGATGATAGGTAAGTGATTAGACTTCGGCATGGATGCGAGTTCAAAAATGAGGCCATGATAAAGTAACAACCAAAATTTAATAAGAAATAACAAATCAAATACAGCTATTGAGAGCTTATTAGTCCCTATCTTATTCGCGTGAGAGAGAGAGATTTTACAAGTATTAAGACGTACTACCTCAACTGTAGATCTTGAGCTTACTCTTGATCAGCAACAAAGCGTTGATAAGGTGGGATGACTGCAGTGGAAGTTCGGGAGGAGGATGACGTTCTAGGCGGGAACTTATGGCGCACAAGTTAAATCTTTGGATGAGAGATTCTTATGGCAGATGACAGTCTTCTATGGTAATATCAATGTCAATGAACTGCCCAGAATAGCAGGAAAATTGCCCTTCTTATCATACTTTCTGACCAATGGCATAAAAAGATCCATTGTCACTAACGGGATGTGTGATGATGTGCGGAAGAGGTAAATAAAAAGATGGCTGTCAAAATTGTAAATAAGGTCTTGTGGGACAGGAAGTTGATTTCCCTTTTCTCAAAAAATGACAAATGTAACTTCCCTTTTTGTAAACAATATGTAAGAAATAATGTAATTTTTCATGCTAATTAATTTAATAAATCCCGATTCTCAGACTAATCAATCATTTTTTTCTCTATTACAGTTAAAATATTAAAATAATAATAATGATTTATATTATCAGATTTTATTATTAAAGCTATGTTAAGAATGAATAATCATTACTGTTTATAAATCTTCAACCAAAAACCTAATAACCGGTGCAAGTTCAATTAAATTTTATGGCAAATGTTTTTGGACACCTCACTGTGACCTTTCTCAAGCCTTCTTGTCTTCTTAAAATGATTTTCGAACAATCGAACTGTTATTTCCGCTACGCACGTGCCAACCAAATAAATTGAAAAATCCTTAAATTACTGTTAATGAAAATTAAATAAATTATCATAAATTACTGTTTATGAAAACAAACAGAATGAGTAGAAGATTAAGAATAGAAAGCCACGTTTTAGGGATCAAAATAAATAAATGAATCCCCATGAATTAAAATCAAGAGGATGTGATCCCAGACCACATCCTCTTGATTTTAACTGATGAGATACTTGAAAGCTGTTATACCAAGTTATGTCATAGAACATAGACCATCTGTGGACCACATTTGCAATGCTTGCATGCTCATAATACAATAGCAGGTATTCCTTAAAAAGCATTCTGTATCAGTGGGGTAAATGCATCTGTATATAAATTTATTTAAATGCTGGCCATATACAGAATATTATTATTTACAAGTAATTTTAAACATCTCCCCATATATAGTCAAATGTCTCACAAAGTGAGATTTTTTGCTATGTATGGAAACTTTGACCCTGCATTTATAAGTAAAACTAGTATACATTTACAATTTTTATAATTTAAATATAGAATTCAAGCTTAAAAAACAAACCTGATTAGAATTGCTGTTAACTTCTTCCCTGCTTTGAAAAATTCTTTCTTCATTATGTGAATATCTATTTTGTTTTTGCCCTACAGAATGATCAATTGAATATTTGATACAATATAACTTTGCAAATATTAAAATCATATATTGTGAATCTTATTTAACCTTGATTATTGGGGTACGGAATAATAGAATCAGAAGGAAGATAGGATCGGACGACCAGGCCCTGTCCGTCGACTCTCTGTGCCCAGCGACCTCTAGGCTGAATAGTGAGTGAACTTTCAGATTCTGAATAGGAACTTGACGTAGTTGAGTCTTCTACTATCTGTTCAGTTTAAGAAAAATTAATTTCAATTAAGTCAGTTTGCAAATTTTCAAATTATAATGCAACAAATTATACAACATATAAAATATACCTCTAAGAATTATATACCTGTTTTTTTGCCCATCCGGGTAATTGACCAATACTGAAACGATATTCGGGAGAATTCTCCACTGATATTCCCGAATCTTCTTTCATGCGCGAATCCCAAACTAGAGACGAGAAATTAGGATCTTTCTTCTGTCCATCACGTTCTGCCATCTGGATAGGTTCCGTCACAGCCGTCTTTCTATTTAAAAGAATGTTTAATTAATATAATTCTAACAAAATGAAGACATATTGATTATATTGAACATTCCTTACTTTCCATCCTGCCATAAATTATGTGTAGAATTACTAACAGCTTGTTTGGCAATAATGTTCTGAGTGACTTCTACAGGTAGCCTCCATAGAAATACACATCTAAATTTTAAGAAGTATGAATTTACATTATTTTAGTAGAATATAATTTTAGTTTTTTATTATAATGTATAAGTATAATGGTACTTACCCATCGCCACATACAGAAACAATATATTTTCCATTACTAGAAAATATGAGACTAGTAACCAATTCAGAATGACCAGAAATTATGGATATGCATTCACCCGTATAATAGTTAAATATCGAAACTGTTTTATCAGTTGAACTAGTAGCTAAATATGTTCCAGTTGGATCTAATATTACCTAAAAATCAATAAGAAATTTATCAAAACAATAAATCAGTAACATATATTTACACTTCTGAGATAAGACCAATATATAACATACATTTTTAATTAACTTTGAACCATAAAAAAATTAATTTATCATCAAAATATTTTGTCAGATATCACTAATCTCTAAATTCATATCAATTATCTAACTGATTATATATTGTTTCTAATCATTTTTGATGAAATAATATATGAATACTTATATTTTCATTTTTGAATATTTATAATATATTAACATTTTAAATTAATTAAAATATTGGCAAAAATCAATAATTTTAAATACTTTTCCACTAGAAGACTTAAATATATCATAAAAAGCTATTTAAAATATACTTAATGTATTTTAAATACTTCTTTTATACAGTATATTTAATATACTGTAGATGTGACGAGGGAAAAAGGAAACTTGGACACTAAGTGTACTAGAATGATAGCTGTTTAAATTATTTAGAGCCATCAATGATAACTGAACATGGGCCAGAGTAAACATTAACATCCTTTAAGAATATGGTACAAAAAGAATATGTTAAATAACATAATTCTAGAAACTATTATTGTAATTTCATTAGATATTCATGTTTTACTTTCAAATATTGAGTATAACTTCAAATTCAAATTGATTGGTTGGCAAACAGAATTTTATCTTTCACTGGCAAATTCAAAATAAACATTTGACCCTCTTCATTGATCAAATTTTCATCTTTGTTAATGAATGTGATTTTCTTAGATACCTTAATTAGTGTCCCTTCTTCAGTTTGAGAAGCATGAAACGAACGGCTCAATTTTGTTGTAGTAACACTGTAAGTTCTAATATTTTGATCTTGACATGCCGTAACTATGTGTTGTTGCTGCGCGTCAACATCCATGTCGTAAAACGTTGTCTTTCCCACCATGTGATGCTCTCGAACAAATTTCAAGCGAGGTGTCTAAAATTTATTGGTAGATTTGTTAAATATGTATTTATAAATAAAAGTAAACAATTTTTTAAATTCTTACAAATTGTGCCTGTCGAAATATCACAGATTTATCTGCTCCACACGATATTAACTGCAACTTGTCGATATTTACAAATCTCACGGCGGTAACTGAAGACGAGTGATCATCTAACGTCTGTAAAAAAGCATAGTCTTGTTCGGCATCAAAAATATGAATCAGACGATCTCTGCTAGCCGAAGCAAGATATTTTCCTTTGCCTGTAATAAAATATTTTAATATTTTATAATATTTTAATAATATCAATTTAAACTAATATTTTGCTATATCTGTTACATTTGCACTGTTGTTCAGTCATACAAACTCTCTATCATTTAATAAGAAAATATGGCATTTATGTACAGTAATACCCCAAGTTACGTAATACACGACTTACATAAATTTGCAGTTATGTAAATATATACAGTTAGTATAATTATCATATACTAGCTGTTACCTGCGACTTTGCCCGCATGGATTTTGCAAGCAAACACCATTTATATTCAGTATTTCAACAATCACAGTAATTGTTATATAACACCTATCACTGACAATGATGAGAATTGCTGAGAATCAAACAAACTGTTTATCAAAGGAACGTTTACAATCGTTCTATAATCGAACCAATATGCAATAACAAATTCGAATTTAAAACGGTTCGAACATTTGGTTAAAACGTCGAATATAAAAACATCGTATAAATATAAAAATATTTATAACGATGTCTGAAATGTCGATTTAATACACCTAAGTACTCGACGAAGACTAAATGTAGTTGAAAACAAAAAATTGCATCTAAAATAGTACAGTAGAAGAACAGTCTTAGGCTTAGGATAGGGAGAGGGAGAGGATTAAGGCTTAACTTGAAGAACAGTCTTCAAGTTAAGCCTTAATCCTCTCCCTCTCGCCCCCCGCGAGGGAATTTCTAAAAATCCCTTCTTAGTGTGCGTTTTCATGACGTACCCTAACTGTGTACCAAATTTTACCTCTAGGTTCAGTGGTTTGCTCTGGCCGATGACGAATCAATCACTCACTCAGTCAGTCAGGACAAGTAATTTTATATATTTAGATAAATTTACTTATATCATCAGCCAGATGGCCCAGACAGTTAAGGCATCGCCCTACCGATCTATGGTATTGAATCCAGACAATTGAAAAAATCCTTGGAATTTTTTGGGAGCAGTCTGTCCAGGATATGTTGTGGCCCCACCCTCTCCACCTGGCCATCCCATTGTGAGCCTGACCAACACACAATGAGTATAGAAAAAAAAATGTGTTCTTAGTGCCCACAGACAGTGAGATCCAAAATAAAAATAAATAAATATATATGTATATGATTTTCCAAATTATAATAAAATTTATTTCATATTTAAAAATGCAAATATCTAGCTTAATCATGTAACACTTCATTACCAAAATTTTTCAAAAATAAATTTCAATCCCTTCATGTTTTATTTATGAATTGTATATTTTTTCTTTTATTGAATTTTATGTCCATTTAAATATCCAAATGTTCTATCATCAATTATTCACAAAATAATAAATTATAATACAATTTATTCTAATACCATATTTACTCAAATAATCTGTGCACTTTTTCCCAAGAAATCACAACAAAAAGTGGCGATTTACGGTTTATTCAAAACAAATTTGGTGATACAATTGGCAAAGCCCTGGGTGATTCCAGTTATTAAGAGTTTCATTTATTTTGCTAGTGAAAATTTTGCTTATCAACTAGATAACTTCACTTAATAAATGGTCATCTAGAGTCAATAGTTATGAGCAATATTATGAATTTTGTCTGACTAATTCTGCAAAAGTGAGTATACATACAGTTAAGTTAAATAAACAACCCAGACTGACATTACATAATCTTTGTATTTATATTAGCACTTAGCTACTGATCAGTTATCAAATTTTCATCTTCAATTTAAACTAATATTTTGTTATATCTGTTACATTTACACTGCTGTGCAGTCATACAAACTATCATTTAATAAAAAATATGGCATTTATGTACAGTAATACCCCAAGTTACATAATACACGACTTACATAAATTTGCAGTGATATAAAATGTAAATCTCAAAAATTGTAAAAAAAATCTGAGTAGAGTAATGTGATATTACAAAGTATTATTCTATTTCAAACATTTATTCATTCATTCTCATTCTCATTCCCTGTCTCTCTCTCTTCTTTTCTTTCTTTCACATCGTACCAATTTATTACTTTATTGCTCTGCTAATCCTTTTCTTTTCAGTCTAATTGTAAGCATGTATGCAAGCATACAGGGCACTCTTTCTCATAAACAAGATTCTTTTACAGTACTCGGTGAAAGTCGAGCAGCGAAACCAAGCACATCTTCATTGCATATTTTTTATACGTATTGTTTCACATCATTACTGTAGTTTGCCTCGAGTGATTTGTTTTATACATAACCTGTTTACCACCACTACATTTACATAATGTTCATTGGCCAATCAAAGAAAGCATAATTTAAGGGGTTACATTAAAATTCAATCAAAACGACAAACTGAATTCATTGGTGATAAACTAAAAACACAAAGGTCTAAAATTACTTTAGAAAAAAAATTTTTAATTTCTTTGTTTCATTTATATACGAGGGCTATTTTTTAAATAAGGTCCGTTTGTGAATGAAAAGTGAGAATAATGCACAATCACGGCGGTATGCATGCGCTTCTGCTCCGAGCAAGCTTGGCGTGCGTTTTGACACCATTTGCAGCCATATCGCCTGTCTGTATGCCGAGCTGTAGAAGTTTAAAATGTTTAAGAAAATCGAGTTGCCCGTCGACTGTGAGATACGATCTGTTATTCGATTCTTGAATGCAAGAAACTTGGCAGCAGCGGAAATTCACCGTCAGATTTGTGAAGTTTACGGTGATAATGCTACGAGTGACAGTAAAGTTCGAAAATGGGTAAGAATGTTCAAGGATGGGCAAGTTAATGTGCACGATGAGCCACGTCCTGGCCGACCTTCTCTGATTTCTGAAGATTTGATTCGTGATGTGGATAACAAAATTCGAGAGGACCGACGATTCACGATTTCAACGTTATCAATTGAGTTTCCACAGATTTCAAGATCAGTTTTGTATACCATTGTTTCAGAGAAACCGAGTTATCGAAAATTGTGTTCTGGGTGGGTTCCAAGACTGCTTTCTGACGATCACAAAACAAAAAGATTGGGCAGTGCTTTATTGTTTTGACTCGATACGATCATCCACACAGTTCAGACCTTGCACCCAGTGATTTTCACTTGTTTCGATACTTAAAGGAGTTCCTTGGTGGTCAACATTTCAACGACGAAGAAGAAGCGAAAACTGCAGTTGTGGATTGGGCTTCTTGACAGGCGGCAGATTTCTTTGAAGTCGGAATTCAAAAAATTGTTGAGCGGTATGACAAATGTTTAAACAAAATGGAAATTATGTAGAAAAGTAGATAAAAGTATGTAGAATATGGAAAAAAATATATTTTAATGATATTTACAGTATTTTTCTTCTTATTAAAAAACGGACCTTATTTAAAAAATAGCCTTCGTATGTATGGTACTTTGTATTTCTTTTGTTCTTTTATACAAAAAAATAATAAATAATATATGTACAGTACACATATAATAATAAATACAGTATTGAGTTATTAATTAAGAAATTAGACTTAAACAATTTACAAATTCAAGTTGTATAAAGGTCTACAGTCTGCATTACTTATGTAACTTGGGGTATTACTGTATAACATGTTTCTGTCAAATTTTGATTGATATTTTAAGCAACATTTACATCATCAGGTAAGTTTAAAAAATAAAAATACATTACAGAAACATATTATACAGTCTTATTAATTTAATGATACTTCTGGCTTACAACAAAAGTAAACTAAATTTTAATTCCAAATAAAATCAGGTAAAGTTTAATGTCTATTTCAAAAAACTATAAAACATATTTGAATGAAGTTATAATTTTTTGATAATATAACACGAGTACAATAATATTACAATTATTTTGCAGTTTTACAAACTTTTGTTGTGCATTCAAGACCTATTGGCTTCTTGCAACATATTAGTATTTTGTAAATCAATCGGTACCAATTCTCTAATATATTCATATTCACTTATTTCGTTGTTAGTGCTATTGTGATAATCGACAGCAATTGACAAGCGAGGATTAACAAACACACTTTGTTAATTTACAAACTATACTTTCATTCGCTACAATATAGGGTTCTTTGTACACTGGATCCCAATGTGTAGGTGGTGAAATTACAAAATCCGGAATACATAAAACAATACTATTAATATTACAAGTATCCTTGTATCTATACTTAACCTACTTACAAACTAGAAGAAGAAAAAAAGAGAGAATATAAGTACAGAATAAGGGGAAGGTGGAAATACCCGGGTTTCTGCTCTGGGTGCTCCGTGATACTGGGCGGGGTTACCGATGTCTCCGATCATCCACTCCTATCAACGAGGCTTTCCTTGGCTCTTTCTTTAATCTAATCTATTTTAGTAGATTTTTATCGTTCACTTTGTCGATAATCCACTCTAGGTTGCCAACATTTGCCAACTACTCACCTGGAGGATTGCCCCCCAAAATAAACTGTCACAATATTTTATTTATTCAACAATTATATTATCATATACGAGTACAGTATATATATTTATATATAGTATTACACAGTTAACAATCCAACATTATGTTATATACTAAGTATAATTGTAATGCTTCTTATTTCTTAAAATTATATTTTTTGTCTGATTTTGCTACTTGCAATAATTTTTTTTGGTCATGTTGAAATAAATAAGAATGAAAAGCTTCGCAGCTCATGTCGAAATTAATTCGAATGCCTAACTCTGCTTTAACGAGCTCCACTCGCATTCTACTTCTATCATTTCTCCAAGCAGATTCCATTATAGAAAAAATTCTTTCCACAAATGCATTGCTTACAGGTACGCTTAGAACTTTGCCAACAATTTGTTTGATTTCAGTCACATCAAGGGTTTTAAAAATAGACACCCATATTTTTTCTGTTGATAACTCCTCATTTCAAAGTTTTTCTAAATTGTTATTTTGAATTAAAATTATTTTGTCATATAGAATATCTTCATTATAATAATAAGCAGGGGTGGCAAACAAGTCGATCGCCAAGCCAATTTTGGTCGATCGCTAGCGATGTCTTGACTTAATGTATTATATTTGTAACCGAACGCAACTGTATGCATGCAGTTATGACTCGACTCATAAGCAGTGAGTGCACTTCGTACTGAAACACAGTGTATAAACATAATATGTATTTCACACTCCCCCCTCCCTACTTAGACTATGCCTATGACAACAAGTCGATCGCGACACATTTTTACGATAAAAAGTAGATCTTATGTGCACAAAAGTTGGCCACCCCTGGTAATAAGTATTACAACTTTATCACAAAAAAGGGTATTTTAAAAAATTACTTCTACAGACAATTTCAATTTTTACTTAGAAATAAATAAATTCATTTATTATAAAGGAGACAAACAAAAATTTATTTGAAAAACACAAATATTTGTTTTATTTGGGTCTCTAATTAATAAAAAATGATGAAACACCATTTTAAAGTGCATTTTTATTCAAATAATATATTTATAAATAATATGTAGCCAAAAACGCAGCCAAGTCAAATTTCTGTAGCCCAAAAAGTAGCCAATGCACCAAATATTTTCTATTCCAAACTGACAAAAGGATAGCCAAATTTTGCGCAAAGTAGCCAAATCTGGCAACGCTGCCTATGGTAGCGAAATATGGCAACCCTTCCAGTAATCTCGATGACATGAGTGTTTAGTAACGAAATGTAGATGGCGCTTATCGTAATGATGATTTTGTATGCAAATTTTCAACAAAACTTTTCGATCTGGAAATATGAGGAATATTGTGAATGTTACAGAATAATTAACAAATTGATTTTAAATTTTAATATTAAAGAATAATAAGTAAAACATTGATATTCCTGGTGAAATTACTAGTAAAACTGGAGACTGGATAAATGTCACTAAAACTGGAGTCTCCAGGTGAAAATGACATGGTTGGTAACCCTAAATCCACTGCCGAATCAGTCCCACAAAATTGGCAGATCGGTAGGAAGTTCTTTGCCTACTTTAACAGATTAGATGGCTTCTCCGCATCGACCTCACTCGTCGAGCTTCAATTCTTATCTTCCGTCGTTCAGCTTTAGAGCCCGTTCTCCTCGACCTTCCTTGTCGAGAGCCGAGATCCCTTCTCTCCGTTCTTTCTTCTCTTTTCTTTTATTACTTTGTTTTTAACAATGTTGTTTTTCATGTCGGAGGCATCACTCCCCACCAGGTAGTAAAGCAATTAGGTAGTAAAGTAATTAAAAAGGAAGTCTTTTTAGTCAACAAGAAAGGAAAACAAAAGAAATCTTAAACCTAACTTAAATTTATAGAATTATTAATTACAAAAATATACATTAATATGGCCAACGGCCACACTATGAGATGCTAACTACATTCTTTGTCATTTTTACAAATACATTCTAGGTCACTTATGTAACTAAAAATGTTTCATATAACTAAAAAAGTCATTCCTCACAATCTGAATCTCCATATTGAATTAGAAGTTTCAAGCAGAGGAGCCATTTTAGATATGAAAAAGAATATTGCGACTCTCATACATGATAAGGAGTTGCAGATTTGAGTCACACTCTGGGCCAATCTTTTCTTCTCAAATATTCTAAATTAAATTTATTTATTTCTAATTATTAAATTTAGTGCAAGATGGCAGCTTAACTGTCTACCTCTAACCAAATTACTTAATTCTTTAATAATTAATTAGCCTTAAAGTAGCCAGGTAAAGAAACCTGGTTGTTCATTTGATATTTAAATGAATTATAGTGTTTGTTATATATGTTAGCAATGCTCTCTTCCATTTCTGTTTGAACTACTTACACTAAAGTGAAAATGCTTGTTTTTCTTCACATCATGTTCGTATTCCTGAAGTTTCAATGCTGATAATTGTTAAATTAAAGCATAGAAATCCCATTGGGCTGCAATTTGAAAACATTGTAGACCTATAAATTCCTGCTGTCATCCATCTGTCTTTCCTTAATCTCTGGAATGGAGTTAGATAGATGAAAGATGAGACCAGATATGAAAACCTTAGGGGCAGGAGGCCAGGTTAACTATTGTAGTGCTCTGACACTATTTGTATTATATTAGTTACTCTTTTGTATTATTGTTATCGTGTATCAGGTTTTGTTTTTTTTTTTTTTTCGTTTTATACACCTTTTGTTGTGGATCACGTTTTGGATGTCGCGCCAATGTGTCGTGATTGGCTTGTAGCCAGGTTACGTTGTGGATCACGTGATCTCAGGTAGTAAGGGTATAAAGAGTGCACTTCTACACAGGAAAAGAACTTTTTTTTCGGCTTTCCTTTGGAGTATGAGACGTTCCATAGCCATGTAAGACGAAGTCTTGGAGAAGAGATTGAAGGTAAGAGCTACCGCCATCTTTTGAGAAGGGTGACGTTTTGAGCACAAAGAGAGAGAGAGAGAGATCCATTTCCATTGGCATCATGAAGACTAGGGGACAACTGCTGTGTTGAATTGTAATATAGACTAGGAAGTGTGTGTGTAGAGAGACTTATTTTGAACGAACTGGCACTCAACGATCGGCCCACGTGAAGATCAATTAATATACAGTAAAGAGTCGTTAATCGGAACCCCGGTAATCGAAATCGCCGGTAATCGGAACGATTTTCAGTCAGACTGTGTCGTGCTGAATCAAACATTTTTGATACTAGATTTACTTCTACAGTATAATTTTCATGTTTTTATATTCTTCAATATATTTATTTTGTTTGTACAAAATAAAGAAATAATTTTTAATGATACAATAGCATCGATTATTATTATAAAAATTTTTGTTAGGCTTAAAATTGACGAAAATTCAACACGAAGCGACACGCAACGGAGAAAAATTTCAACATTGGATAGGTTAAAATATTTTTTCGTACATAATCGGTAATCCAAACAAATCACTAATCTGAACAACCCCAGTCCCCAATTGATTTCGATTTTCGACTCTCTACTGTATAGTGAAAGATATAGGCTATTGGATTGAAGTGAAGAAAAAAAGGGGGGAAATAGCCCTCAACTGAATACGATCTCCTGTGTAAATATTGTAAATGACTAGTATATAAGTAATTAGTGTGTTTTAGTTATAGAACCGTTCAATCTCTTGTTACCGTTACCCTTGTAACCTTATTGTAGCCCACTCGGGTGTGTTTGATGCTTTCTTAAGGAATATATTAGTATTGTACAACAAGGAATTGTGTGCTTCTCCTCTTATTTTTGTTGGCCTTTATTTTCTCTTACTTCTCACCAAACCTGTATACAAATAAACAACAACTAACCAGTTATACATGAAAACACCAACCAATGCCGAATTATCAGGCTAGAAAACGGCTACAGCAATATTAATAATTTTAAGATAATTTGGTACTAGAGTTAGGCATTAGGCACCATCTCTTGCTAAATTTAATAATTAGAATTTTAATTAAATAATAT
Organism: Centruroides vittatus; assembly: GCF_030686945.1. Classification (NCBI taxonomy): domain Eukaryota; kingdom Metazoa; phylum Arthropoda; class Arachnida; order Scorpiones; family Buthidae; genus Centruroides; species Centruroides vittatus. The sequence continues at coordinate 941,326 of NW_027122479.1, read as the reverse complement.
TAAATAAATTTAGGCCTAACTGGAAAAAAAGAATCGGCCCAAAGCGGGACTCGAGCCTGCAAATTCTGCTCACCATGCAGATGCGTTGCCAATTACGCTACCCGGACCTCCGGTCCGATCGCCCCTTCCAGTATATATAAGCTTACGTTACAACCATCGACGGCCATTACAATGCCGGCTGGGGACACATTAAGCGCCCACGTCCTCCCAAGGCACTCAACTGGTCATCACACCCCCGGCAAGGCATATATATATAAATAAACAACAACTAGCCCATTTTACATAAAGACACCAACCAATGCCGATAATTTGGCATTGGTTGGTGTCTTTAAACCTGTATACTTTGGTAATCTCACAGATCTACGCTATATATGAATTTCTGATGCAAACTGGAAGTCATGTTATTTCAATTCAAAAATTTCTTCCCAAAAGGTGTTTCATAGATGACCAGCATGATTCTGTTGTTAAAGGAAAAGTATGATGTATGGGGCAAGTCACTACTGATTTGAGATGAAAAGAATATATTTTGAATTAAATTAATTTAAAATATGATTAAAAATTGCAGCTTGACATTGTGATCATATCACAATAAATAACTGCTCATTATATATTAACATCCTAAGCAAAAGAAAGAACATTCATTCTCATTTCTTGAGGCATTCAAAAATTATTATAAGGCCTTTATTTCTACTTTAAACTTTTACTCATTCATTTCTAAATATAAAATATCTGACATAAAGAATTAATAAAGTACATCTAACAGATCTTTCTTTTGCTAGTATTTTATCCTTAATTAAATATAAAGTAAAAGGTAAAATGTAATTTAAAAAGCATAACCAAGAATGCACAAACACCAATTTATTTTGAATTTTATAATTTGCCTTAGATCAAAATATATTGAAAAAGCTAAAATCTTTAAATAGAAACAAAAAATGAAAAAAATATATATAGCTTGTATAAAATGCACAAAGCTTTTAATAAAATAATATAGACATGAAAATTATCTATTCTAATATAATGATACAAGATATTATGAAAAAACCAGTGATAATTTACAGAACATGACAGTTTGCAAATTTCTTTTAATTTAACAAAATTATTTCTAACAATTATATATCTATAAAATTATTCTATTTAAAATTCTTTAAAATTATTTCTACAAAATTAATTCTCTAATTTATAACACTTTTTCTTGATTTATTATTGAGTAATAGATTTTGGAATTTCTTTTTAATATTAATTCAGTTATCTAAAATACAAATGTAAGTATAGGTTTGCAAAATGTACAGGTTGATTAAAGATATCTCTGTTTAAAATCAAATTAAATTTATCTGATACAATATCTTTAATGATTCATTATAATTATAATGATAATTAAAATATTTATGTCGTGAAATTACTAAACAGATGCCCGGAAGAATTATGAAATTCCGTTAAACGTACGGTCCACAATTCTATTCCATCAAGGATTATAATCCCGAAAATGTAACAGTGTAGTAAAATGTTATAAAATTTGACATTCAATAAATTCAAGCTTTAATTTTTAAACTAATTTTAAATGAACTACATCATGTTTAAAATAGTCTGCTTAAAACATTTTAAATATGATAAATGTAACTTAGAATGACTTAGATTTTCTTATCTTTAAAAAGTTTTCGTCACTATCCAGAATTGGTATTTGTTACAAACTGTCACTTTCAACTATTATTGACCGTAAAGAATGTTTTGATATTTTATTGCTAAATATTTGTCTTATCTTTTGTAACAAATGAAACTCTGAATGATATTAGATAACAGAAAGTTAAGTATGTTTGTAAATTGATTTAAATACCAAATTTCCTCTTTAAAATTAAAAACAAATTTTTTAAATAATCTACTCTTTCAATACATAAATAAAACTGAAAAGTACTCTCAGAACAGCAAAATACAGAAAAGAGATTAAAAGGTTGCAGGGACGTGTCATTTTCAATGCTGAGAACATGTAAGAGGAAACTCTCTGATATGAAAGTTCATATGCATCCACTACAAATAAAGTCAGCTTAAAGTTTCTCTCAATATTTTGAATTATTTTATTTTATTTTGTGAGAGCCTTGACTTGATGAAAAAAATTTTATTCAAAACTTTTTTCAAAAGGAACAAAAGAAAATAAGTTCAAATATTTCCTTATACAAAATTGTTTTTCTCAACTACAATTAGCAGGAAGTGATTCTTTTTCCCACAGACTTGTTTCTTTGTCCAGAGATGACACCACTTCTGAATGTATCACTTTTGACTGTATCAGAAATATAACATCAAAAATCATTATTGGTTTAACCACCAATATTGTCTAAAAAGGGCATTGATATTAAAGAGGAAGAAATAGAAGAAAGATCGATGACAACAGTGTTGTTGGTCTATCGTCGAAAGTTGGTCCTTCATCTCCAGTTCGTTGTCATTGAGTGTTTACTCTGGATTTGGATTTACTGCCTATCATATTCTTGCTGCCAAATGCAACCAGGGACCAGATTCACCTGCCAGGTGCCCATACCACCATCTTATTAAACAAAGCTCATCCAACCTGCCAAGTGGCAATACCATTGTCCTATGGGACAAGTCCACTTGCAAATGTATGAATCTCCTCAAGGAGTTTACAACTTCAAGTATTTAACAACTCACTATCACTTGTAAACTCTCTCTTTCACAGTAAAGGACTCACTAAGATAGACCAAATGCCTTTCAAAGTATAATTCTCCTATCCTATATATGTATATATATGTAACCCTCTATGTTAATTAATAAACAGATATTAATTTTGCTAAATGAGTAGTGGAGTGAAACTTCTCTCATGTGCACAGTCTCTCAGACCACCTCCATCCCAAATCCAACTGAATACAAATGCGATTGCCTACACGTGAACGAGAACTAAGGTTTCTGTGTCTACCCAAAAGACAAAGTGGTGTCAGAATCCTGATGTGGCATAAACAAAGTGATGCAAACCCTTTGGTCAAGTGGCGTAGAAGCATACAGAATGCTTTGCACATTGTCAGAATTTAGTCGGGTTCTCACAAATAAAATTTGTTCTAATCTGATTAGTCCATATTAGCTAATTCACAAATAGTGGCTAAATAGCTAATTCACAAATTATTTTCAAATATACAAGTAAGTTTCCATCTGTTCCACAATATTACAACATGAACTGCTTAATCTAGAGATTCCATTCGCAACCTATGCACTTTTTTTCTTCCTTCTTTTTAGCCATGAGCCCTGTTTTGCCATTTCATGGCTAAAATTATGTAGCAGACTAATTTTTAAAATATATTGTTATTGCTGAAGATGCAAATAAACAGATATTGGAACCTTATAAACTACAATAACGACAATAACTAATGCTCTAATAAAAGAAATGAAATCTTGACACGTGACACAAATGCACATGATGTCAGTCGTGTTTGTTGTAACATCTATGTTTCATTGTAACATTTTGATTTTATTACAAAAAAATGCTACATTTGGGAGCCAAAACAAATGTTTCATTTAGAAACATTTTCTTTTTTTCCTCTTAAAAATACATTCTCAGCTGGAAAATTTTTCAAATTTCTTGAGAATACCATCATATTCCAACATTTTTAAACTGTTGATATCATCAGAAAATTATAAATATACAAATATACATTACATATTATAAATAAATCAAAATAGAAAACAAGTAAAAAGGCAAGGCCGTATTTGGGACAAGACTATGTCTCGGAGACTCACTACTAAGCTGAATCACTTCAACGCTCACGGCGGGTCTCGTTCTCATTCTCCAATCATCTTTGGTATCGTGGTTTTGAGTGCGATCATTCAAACTTTGCCAGCCACAACCACGACCACGAGGTCATCCACCATGCATTTTCATTGAAATGAACCTATCGAATGTCGAAATTTCTCTCCGTTGCATAACGCCCCGGGTTGAATTTTTGTCAATGCGAAAATTTCCCATTTTTGAAAAAAATAATGGTGGCTATTGTATCGTTCACAATTATTTTTTTATTTTGCACAAACAAAATATATATATTAATAAATGTAAAGAGAAAAACTAATTCTATTTCGGAAGTTAGTTTTAATATAAAATTATACCGACCCGCCATCTAGTTTCAAAAAGTTTCGACGACGAAACGAGATATCTCCGGTCAAACGGTCGAGGTTAGCACGTGGCAACCAGAAATATGTGGGGAATAACACGAGACAGGTAAATGGGTTTTTTACAAAGATTCGTTTGTCAAAATTCGATTTCACGACATTCATATTTCCAACTTACCAACCAGCAACGCATACGCAAATCTCACACTACTGCCTGTTTGTAGAGAGTGTCCCCATTTTGTATTTTATTGTGTTTTGGTTCTCGGTCCCCCGACTACCTACGAGTCTGGTTTTTTTATGCGCGCATGATTTGGGCACCTAATACTCTGTGCCAAATTTCAACTCCTGACATGTACTCCTTCATACCTCTAAGCTGATAAGACAGCAGGACGTACGATTTTATAAACAAGACAGAGTCTTGTTAATAAGCAAAAAGTTTCTTATTTTGATGTATTTAATTTATTTAGTTTTTGGTTTTATTCTGCTAATTTTTGTATATTTATAATTTTCTGGTAATTTTAAAGTTTAAAAATGTTTCAGCTGAAGATGTTCTTTTAATACGTTTCTAAATAAAGAATTTGTTTTGGCTCCCAAATTTAGCATTTTTCTTAATAATTTCATTACGGTTCTAAACACAAATGTTTTTTCTGTTGATCATTTTGATTTTGTGGATAAAAACAGTTTGTTGCAGCATACCCCACTTTATTAGATATTTTATGTTTAGAAATGAATGAGTTAAAATTTTTAAATTAAAAATAAAGATGGCTGTATAATGATTTTTGAAATTGACTTATAAGCATAAACTATAAATATATATTCTATGTATGTTCTAAAAGAAAAAATTAAAATATTTACTTTTAAATAATGAATGTAGTTTTTAATTTTTGAACTGGTTTATTTGAATTTTTAATTTCCATAAAACCAATTTTTTTTATTTTGTTACTAAAAAGTAACAAAATAAAAAAGAATTGATTTTATATTGATATCAAATAAAAATTTGATAAATTTATTCAATAATTTATAAAATATTTTATTAAATTGAAACTATTATTAACATACTCACCATTTACAGATCTTGAATATTCTAGACATAATACCTCAGAATCATGAGCTTCTATTTTACACATCATTTCTGCACATTGAATATCATATATTCTTAAAGAAATAAATCATATCATTAACCTTTTGTCAAAATTTTAAAGGGAACGTCATAAAAAAGAAAGAATACTAAATCTGATATTCATAATTTCATTTTATAAGTTTGGAACACTTTTAATAACATTACTCATTTATGAATTATATAAATGGTTAATATATAAACGAAATATTATAAATGAAAATGATTTCTTTGGAAGTCAAATTTATTTATTATAACAAACGTTTTTGGCCTATTTTAACTCATCTCTGGCTTAAAATTGAATGCTCATTAGGAATTTAACATAAATCAAATACCGATATTTAAAATTGCATAATGTATAACTTATAAATATGGTAGAACCCCAGTTATCAGAGTCCCGATTATCTGAAGTTCCACATTTATGAGGCAAATCTGTAATTGGATATACTACAAAATTATTTGTTTCTGTTACCTTTCATCATTTAACTTAATGTGAGACAAATCATTTATATTAAAATTTAACTACAACAACACACACTTTTATTAAAACTACTGTACATTTTAGCTATATAATAAATGATGTAAAAATTGCTCTTATATATATATACAGTCAAACCTGTTTTTATGCGCTCTTTTTATGTGCGATTTTTATTTGTGCGATTTTTTTAATGCGAATTTTTAATTTGTGCAGTATAGTTGGCGACTAGTCTCGTGCGATTCGTCATGTCTCACGTTGACTTATTATAGCTAAATAAACTTATTATAGCATAAATGCACTTATTATAGTAATATTATTGCACGAATATGCGAAAAATGAAATAATTTACTTTTTAAGTCAACAAAACACCACCTGGACAAAAATATGTAAAACAGACGATAGACCAGACGATGCAGTCAAGTGCTGACATCTGTTGTCAATAAATTCTATTTCGTACGGTTTTGAGTTATTTTCTATGTGAGACTTTTTTTATGCAGTCCCTGTTGACCGCATAAAAAAGTTATTTTTTAATTGTGTTGCGAAAACTATTATTTACAGCCATTCGTGAAGTTTCGTGAGATTTTTTTTAATGCGTTTTTTTTAATGCGGTCCCTATCCCCCGCATAAAAACAGGTTTGACTGTATATGATTAAATTCATTGTAGTATAAAAAGACTGTCATATAAATCTTTTATATTTATAATTTCTAATCCAAACTGGCCAAGACTGTAGCCATATATTTTATCCGAGTTTTCGGTTATCTAAGATTTTATTTCGTGCCTGCATCCAAGCACAGGATGAGGATGTACAAACCTATGCAGTACGATTACAAACCTTAGTAACGGACGTGATTGCAGAATTGTAGAACAAACTAGCGGTGATGCCCAAAAAAGGGAGGTTATTAAAAGGTGTCAACAAAAAGAATGAGACGAACGATTGCTGGTGCAATTTCTTAGCAGGCTAAATGATCGCATCAAGCGACAAGTGATGTCGTGAGAACCAGACACATTCGATCGAGCAGTACGAGCAGCAATCAGCAAAGAAACTATAGAGCAACTAACGGGAAAATCCCAAGCAATAGTAAGAACAAATAATCCTAGCAATAAGAAAGAGAACCTTAATGCTACAGATCATAATCAATTAGAGGAAACTTTAGCAAAAATTCAGGAGCAACTAAAACGGCTAGCAACCCAAGAAAGTGGCCGAAGAGATCCTCGACGCAGATCTCAAAATTTTGATGTCCCCGCACATATCTAGATTCTTGACCACAATATCCACCCCGAGGAAGACTGAGTGACGACTCCTGAGGGCTCCGAGATACATATTTTGATAGAGCAAGTATCGAGAACCAAGAACCTATGTACGCTCTTCAATACGGAACAAGAAGTATATCTAATCTATCTAGGGAACAGAGAAACAAATGAGTGCAAACAAATTCCCTACCGCCCAAGAGACAGGCATATGGGTGAATTAATAAAGTAAATTGGTAGAGGCTAGAAGGGAGCCCAACCGAGAACCAACAGGTTTCTCCTGTTACTCATGATCGGGTTACTCTCAAGTATATAGAGAGGATAATCATTTCCGATATCTGATGGCGACAGACACGTATCAAGCAAGAAATGAAGTGCAGTTTATATTCCAAAACCGAGGAGGAATTAGATCACTAGGCTGCGATTCTGAACCGAGTCTAGCCTGTAGGATTAACGGATGTTCGGCTCGAATGGCCATTGATACTGGCTCCAAAGTAACACTTCAATCCAGATCTTTGGCTCAAAGAGTAGCGCAAGTAGAATTTAATAGGAGAAAGGAAAAAGTTTTGTTCCAGAGCGTTACAGGCCACGGAATAACAACATATGGAGCCATGGAGATCCACTTTCATATCGGACCCTTGCGGTTCTTTTATTCTTGTTATGTAGTAGACGATCAAATTACCAAACCATTTGATGGACTCCTTGGAAGAGATATCATTAAAGCCCAGAGGTTAACGATTTGTTTAGCAAGAGAAAAATTAATTCTCCCAGAGGAAGAGGAGATTCACTTCCAAAAGGGTCCCAAATTAAAAGAAATAACCACGTTATCGCAGGTGGATAGAAAACGAGATCATAGAGGCACACATATCAAATCTAATGCTGACTCTATTCCTCACCATCCTACAACCAAAGCTACTCGTATCTCACCAAAAAACTTACCTCCAGAACAAACTCGAGATGTAATTTTGTTGACGGATTGTAATCTTCCCCCAAAAACAGAAATAATTACAATGGCAAAAATTACCGGAATAAAGCAAAAGGGCAGATTGGGAATTATAGAATCCGGCATACTTAATCAAGACGGAGTCGTAGGGGCAGATATCCTAGCAAAAACTAAGAAGGGAGTACAAGTGCCTATTCACATAACTAATCTCTCCACCCAACCTAAAAAATTATCAAAGGGCAAATGTGTAGGAACATTTCTAAGAGTGGTAGAAGACAAAACTCCCATAAATCCAAAATCTATCAACCCTTTACTCCAAATCTTACCAAAGAGGAACTTAGTCAGCTGTTCGATTGGTCCCATATTGGCAAAGAGAAAAAGCAACCTCTATTAGACCTACTATATAAATGCCGACATGTCTTTGCCACTCATGATTATGACTTGGGATCTTGTCAGGTAGTAGAACATGAGATCAATACCAGAGATGCTTCTCCCATATACCAACCTTCGTACCGGATACCCTAGGCGAAGAGAGAGAAAATGAACAAAATCATTAATGAGTTATTAGATAATGGAGTAATAACACATTCTAAGTCGCCCTGGTCAGCTCCAGCGTTATTGGTCAAGAAGAAAGATCTGGAATCATGACGCCTCATCATTGATTACCGAAAGTTAAATAAAATCACCAAAACAGACCCATATTCCTTACCTCTAGTTCAAGAAGCACTCAGCTTAATGGGACAGTCCAAATACTTCTCGACAATGGACATTCTATCGGGATTTTGGCAATTAGCCTCGAGAGATGAGGAGAAGTCAGCATTTTCTAGCCCCGACGGCAGCTATCAGCAGAATCGCATGCCGACGCCTTTGCAGAAGCCCAGCATCTCGGCAATGTGCCGCAGATTTTATCCTTCACGGGTTAAAGGGAAAAACTCGACTCGTCTACACAGACGATATTTTGACCTTCAGTTATTTAATTACCTCAAGATGTGTGAAAATGCCAAGTGCAGAATATGTCCGATTGGTTAAATGAGGTTTGGGATATTTATGGTAGAAAATTAATGTTATGGCAATATCCACAAAAATGCTACAATAAAATAGAATGAAGTCTTGGCTTAGCCTACAGACATTAATTAGGAAAATGTACCAAAACCTGGGAAAATCATGGGTTTTAAAAGTGAAATTGGAATGGTATCTTTGTTCAATGCACATAAGCATACTAAAAATTTCCATCACAAATTATATTTACTAAACCTAATGAAAAAACTTTTTCATTAGTTTTAGTAAGTATAATTTATGCTGGATATTTCTAGTACATCTAGCAGTGGACTTAATCCAGTTTTATGTAGTACATATTTATAGTTAATTTTGTTTCTAATTTGTTTGATCACTTGTTACACGGCTATGTGCCTGCAGTAAAGATGAGTAGGTCTCTCTTACTGAACCATGATTTTGAATTTTACAAAATACTGAAACTAAAAGTTCATTTTTATTTCAAAACTCTTTTCAACATTATCTAATGGGTGAAAATTAATGTCAGCTTGAATTAAAATGAAATATTCACTCATTCATTCACCACATGAAAGAATTTCAAATTAATAAACTGCATTTAAAATCTTTATCCAAATTGTCTTGATTAAATAGCTAAATATGAGTTACATCATTATTTTCCTTATCTTTTCATAGATATATTATAAAATAAAAAATATTAATGTCAAAATATATTTTAAAATGTAAAAATATAGTCCCATTTTCAAAAAAGTAAAATAATAATAATAATGAAAAATTATTTTTGAGAAAGTTGGTGCATTTCTTAAATAATTTTTCAGAAAAGAATTGCACAACCATCATCATTGTAAAAAAATTTACATTTTTGACATCAACAGTCTGTTTATCGTCACTCGCCTTGTACAAAGAAGTAACTTGTGGTGTCAACAACAACTTCAATTTTTTTCTACTAATCAACACATTATATAAAGTTTATAATTGTATTTGCTATCCTACGATGAAAACATGCTTAAATTAAAGCATTTTTTTAATTAAAAATGTTTATTTTTTTAGAAACAAGAGACAAGTCGCTCCAAAATTTATTAGACGATCAGCCTATTTAAAAGTTCCTTTAAAAACACAGAAAAACCAATATATAGTCTAATAAATTTTGGAGCGACTTGTCTCTTGTTTCTAAAAAAATATTTATCCATCCGACGAAAATTAAATAAATAAAAATGTTTATGTTAATATATCAATTCAACGTTGCATGGTAAATTATACAATAGGCCTATTTAATTATTTATATGACTAAATCAGAATTTTCCAAATCACATAGTAATAATTATTAATTCATTCATAAATTTTTTGATTTTGTATGCTAGTGTGCAATAATTGTTAGGGAAATTTTGGCCCTGAAATAATTCTGCAACCATGTGAAAATGTAAAACAGAAAAACCATAAAGTTAAAATGTTACGAGGTATTTAAACAGCTTAAAAATTATTTGAATTTGGACATAAAGTAACTTTATGTCCAAATTCAAATAATTTGCTACTGTAAACATGAACAGAGTCTAAGATTCCAACTCAACTCAATTCCTGCCCAAGCTTACAGAATGTTTAAAATTAATTAATAACTATATATATATTATTTATTTATTTATTTTCCTTTCTTTTCTCACTTCCTTTTACTTGTATATTCAATAAAACTCGTGTAGTCATTTTTTTCAGAAGTTACACTCAACAAGAGATACTATTTCACGTAGAGATGTGTTTTAAGGATTTTATGTTTCTCATCATCCCAATTTCTTAAGTAGTTACTATTTAACATCACATTCAATAAAATTTGTGCTTTTTAAAATTTCAAATTCTTTTCATACATTATGATTTACAGTAGCAGTTATATTCTATCTTTTTATTTGTTTTCTATTATGACATTTAATCAGTCTATTCTAGAAGCTTGACAGAAAACAACAACCTCTCAGTTCTTTAAGAATATTGATATTATTCCAATTAACAGAAATTTCAGTGATCCAAAGTGGTACATTATCTTTGCCCATGATCCCAAATGTGTTTCCATTATCTTAGTTAATGATCTAAATGTAAATCAACATAAAATTGTTATTATTTTGTGAGTCTCATGTGTACACCTTCATTTTACCTAACTTCTCTTTTTTATCTTTATCTAATCTTACAATCTGCATAGCAATTGATAAACATCTGATATATAATCTGAAGTTTCCATGCTGGCGAGTGTTGCTTAACAGTGTAGATAAATATTCACCAGTCATTGAAAAAAGATATTGCCAACTGTGAGATACAGGATTTTAAGGATATTTTACTCCATTTTTAAGAAAATTTTTATATAACATCTGTCGCAATGGTTAGAAAAACATCGCACAAGCTACAGATTGAATGATGCTCTCTGTCAACAAATGGACGAGACCTTTATCGGTCAGTTGCTAAATGATAACATCCGATTGTGAAAGGAGAGGAAAGTAAGTGACACCGTTGCATCAACAAAAGTCAGAGCCAAACTAGCACCTGTGAAATCAACCTTTGTTTCCAAACAATTGTCGATCACATGATCAGTTTCCCAGGCTAATGCATAAAAGGACGAGACACGACAATTCCGGGCGTGTTCGTCCCACGGAAGCCAAGAATAGACGTTTGTCCCAAGGAAGCAGTGTTCATCCTTAGCCCTTCTTTGGCCATATTTGATGGACCTTCTAAGACACCATACAGCAGATACACCTCTCCGGGTCTCAACGGACGTTGCCATAGAATGGATATGTATTAGAAGACGGCTAGACTCGCCATTATCCTTATCCAAGGTATCCTTTTATTAGAAAGTTGTAAACTCTCTCTCTGTGCCTAAATTAGGGCATAGATAAGCGAGCACATGTATTGGGAGCCAAAGAACCTTGTTGCACCACTCTATACAATTGTATATTTAATCGCATTTAATCAGTTATTTTGTAGTCTTTATGTATGTCATAGAGTTATAGTTATATTAAACTTTTATCTGTTAAGTTTAAACCCTGTCTACCTGTTTCCTTCAGAAAACGGACGTCATTTCAACTTACCCAATGAACTCCCCACTCATCAATGAGCCCTCCTAATCATCATTTCTTAAGAATTACAAGTTAGGATGCAATTTTGACCTATCCTAACTGGTGTCAGAATCCTGACAGGACAAAGATCTTACGATCTTTGGCTTTTACATCATTACAAGCCATCCATAGACAACGTGAGCAGATCTCACTGATCCATTGCTGCATAAGAGTTATCTAGAGAACTACCCATGCCCTCAGCTTCTCACACAACAAATAACTCACAAAGCCTTACAAATACTCTTGGATCTATCTAGATGTGATTTGATTAATCCTTTTATAACCTAAAAATGCAAATCATGTGATATTGCTACATGTATAATTACTGTATATTAAACTTTTGGTTTCTATATATTGGTAAAGAGCATATCTATTAGCACCTGGAAAGGTGTTAACTTATGTGACACTATGACATAGGAATGCTAATTTATGTAAGTGTCAGCTTTCTCAATATGCTTTAAGTATCATTATATGACAAAGATTGTGCAATCCAAGTTAACAGTGTAGCTAACAAGCTGACTGATGTTAAGTTTAATGCCTGTTGGATTGCTGTGAATATTGTTTAAAAAATCTTGTATCAGATTACCATCTTTCTACACAAAATACATTGTTTATATCTTTATATGTTTACTAAATATTTTGTAAATGAACAAATAATTTTGTGGTTTTTTTATGGGATGCCCATGGTTCTTAAAATACATATCATATCTTGTTAAATCCCCTTAACAATTTAATGTAAAATTTTTAGAAATATTAATGCTTTCTTTCTATAGTGATCAGAAATGCAGAAATGTGTGTAACAACTGCAACTCTAAAATATTTTAGTTCTTTAAGCCAGTGGTTCTCAATCTTTTTGAAGTTGGGGAACACTAAACTTTAACATTTTTTTCTGTGGAACACTTACAATACATCAGCTTTAAAGCAGGGGTGGCAAACCTTTTTGAAACCAAGCACACTCAGTCTAGTAGATGACAACATTGGTGTTTGCTGATTACATTCCCATACAAAAATTATATTACATTGTATTGATTTTTCTTTTGCAACAATTTTTAACTGTATATTTGATTTTTTCACAGAACACTTGAAGTGGCTTCACAGAGTACCCAGGTTCTGTGGACCACAGATTGAGAACCACAGCTTTAAAGAATGAAAATAATATCAACTTAATATATTAGATATTGATTTCTTTTAATATAATTTATATATTTTAGCATTTTGAATTTATTAATTTGTTTGTGATCTACATTACTATATATCATAGGAGAAAGTTAAGATATAGAAGATCTCTATTTGCACTTGTCTACTGCTTGCCTACAAAATTGTATAGTTTATGTTATCATTTACTGTAAGAAAAAAGTGTGTTGTTTATGATCTTAGATATTTTTTACACAGTTAATTATACATTTTACGACAAGTCACATAAAAGAAAGATAAATATGCATGGTTAACATTAAAATAAAACCATTACATCTCTCTCTTTATAGAAAGTAATCATATTGTCTCTTGGATATTGTATTCAGATGCAAATAACAATTTTTCAGATTTCAACATTATCCTATAATAAATGATTTAACATATGTTTTGTGTATGTAAGTGTTGTCATATTATATCAAACAATTATATATATATACACATACATACATATACATATTAATTTTTCTAAAGTATTGTTATTGTTTTTACCTGATATTTCCGGATCTATCACCCGAAGCGAGATGATTTCCATCTGGACTGATCCTGAGACAGCGAACACCATTTCTTCCATCATAAACTGTGTCCACTTTATCATTACTACCAGCTGTAATTGGATTGAATTTTTATATCTTGTGTTTTCTATGAACTGATTATTAGTAAATAGTCAATAAATTTCTATTTGGTTATTTATTTTAATAAGGGTAAAAATTGTGTGTTGATGTTTTAAAAAAAATCAAAATAATTCATTTAAAATATTTACATGGATTTATGTCAGAATCACTGAGAAATGTAAAGTCAGGATCGGTATAAAATATCTTCAGTAATTCCTGCAACAAAAACAAAGATTTTAAACTTTTTAGAAAACAATGTAAGCGCTATTCTTGTTTATAAATGAATTTTTTCAATGTCTTTCACAATTTGAGTTGTTGTTATTCAAAGAAATTTTCACAAAATAAAAATAGCTTAGTATAAATTTAATAAAAAAAACTATCCTAACTATTGAAAAATAAACTAGGAGACAAATCTAAACTTATGATTATACAAGGTAAACATTTGGAAAATCACTGGGCACTTTTCTAATCATTTTATTATAATACATTCCTATAATACAGATCTAATCATAATCCACCAGACATTTATCTATGGGGAGCAGCAAAATCTGCAGTGTATGGAGATGATCTGCACCTGCTGGAGGACCTGAAGACAGCAATAACAGCATTCATTCATTCATTCAAGCAAGAAATCAATAGCAGTGTTTAGAAACAAAATAAGGATCCAAACCTGTATTGATGCTAATGGGAGTCACTTTCAACATTGTTTATAATTATTATTCTTATTTACCTCCTATATTCTATATTGAAACATGTCTATTAATAAATATGTAAATGCACAGTGTGAGAATTCGAATTGACCGGCAAAATAAAAATTTAAATTAGTCTTTATCTTGACATCAATAACCAAATTCTAAACCGAAAACTGGCCCGTCTTAGGGGGAATGACTGTACTTCCCCCTCCCCTCGAAACTCGAAACTGAGTCACACTCGGAACTAAAGACAAAATTCACTTATTGGCGAGAAAATTAACAAGGGGACGAAATAAAAAGGAGGGGAGCAAGAACAGAGGGGTCGCCGTTCGTAGCTCCCGCCTATAGTCGGACCTTTACGCCTCACGCCGATAATCTACAAAGCCTCTACGGCGCTGATTGGATTGACTTCCGAATAGACTCTGTCCTCCGACTCTGACCACCTGTTGAGGTATGACGACCACTTATTTGTAAACTCTCTCTCGGGTTCGAACTTTCCTATGTTAGTATATAATATCTCTGTCAATGTTATTCGGTGTAACTGTTCTCTATTGTTTTGTAATAAATTCAGTTTGTTCTTGTAACTGGTGTCATTTATTCGAATCTCGCCTCGGTCTTATCAACGATCCCCTCTCTCCTCCTCCACTCAACCTGACAAGTTACTAGTTCCAGACTAGACAAGCCATCCTCGACAGTGGGCAGGTCTTAACCGACCTGTGAACCGAGATAAAGGAGGCCGACTCCGTCCGACCTCCCGGTGATCCCACAACAGTGACTTTCCAAACACCCTGTATGAGACAAATCTAATATTCACTTAATTTTTTCCATAAGTTATCTTCAGTATTTAAGTACAATTTGCATTCCTATAAAGTAATAAATTATCCACAGTTCTTAACTTCGTAACATAAAAAAAATTTTCTTATACTGTTCATAACCATGGCTATTTCTAACTTAGGAGTTAAGGATATAAATACTTATTTTATACAAATAAATGAGCAATTATTTATTGTGACATTGTCACAATGCACTTAAGTTTAGTAGTATCTTGCCCCTATACAATTAAGTCATGCCAGTCATGTATTCAAAAATTTTCTCTTTTCAGGAGAAAATTTTTCAATTGAAATAACATAACTTCCAGTCCAAAGCAGAAGTTCATATATTGTTAATCAGGGCCTCCAGCCCCCAAGCTTTCCACATCTAGTCTTGACTTTCATCTATCTAATGGCATTCTCAAGATTAAAGAAGGACAGATAACCGGACAATGGTGGAAATGGAATGGTAGATCTATAAAGATCTACCATTCCATTTTTTCAAATTACAGCCCAGTTATAATGAGAAGTACAAAAATCTTTAACAAAATCATATTATAATTATTTATATAGTAACTTCCTGTTTTTATATTGGAAAAATTGCTATTAAGTAAGTTTTGGAACAAGTAGAATGCTCATTTCTTGTAGATTCAGTATCATAAATTAGGTTCTATGCTCAGAAATAAAACTTTATAAAATATCACACAAAGTAGCCAATAAAAGATATGAAACTTAAATATAGCATTTCATAAATTATAATAGAAAATTTATACTAGACATGTTGCAGGAATTTACTATACTTACAAATATTAATTTTTAAAAAAATTAGCATTTATTGAGCTAAAGATTTTATTTAGAAAACAATAATTATCAGACATAAGAAAAATCTAACTGAAATTACATTATTTCTATGAGTCATTAAAACTTTAAAATATAATAATCAAATGTCATCATCATCATCATCACCATAAATTATTTATAGATATATATTCTATCGACATATGGTAAATTAATAATTTATTAATTAAGAACCATAAAAATTATTTTAGAATAAACTATCAATACATATAATATAATTAATACTTCTTTGCCACACTCAGTTTAACATAGCATTCATTATAATAAATCCCCATGTTTTTCAGGCACTCTTGCACCCATTCACGATTCACACCCAATGACTCCCTCTACCAAGTTTACGATAATTTTTAATCTTGTTTAACCATTACCTTCCAAATTCACCATTACGCTTTGTATTCCCTTTCAAACTCTGATTCTTTTTCTGCAACTGGTATATCCTTTCCTTTTGGAACTTGTACAGAAGGCTATTATGAACCTTTCTAATTCTCAAGGCAGCTTTGAGCACTTATCTGCTATTTTTTTACTCTAGTGTCTCTCCAATTGCTGCCATGTTATCCCACCTTTTCTCTTACCATAATCAGAACAGCATTTATCCAAGATCAATGGAAGACTTCACTAAGAAGGAGATTAACTCTTATAAACAAATATCTCCTCAGCTATGACAAAATTATTTGAACTTTGTTTATTTGATTATATTTCTCCATTTGTTCAAGCTACAATTTCCAATTTCCAACACTGTAGTTTAAACTGCTGTTCTACATACACAGATTTACTACAATTACAATTGTAAATATTTTATTATTAACAGTCTCAGTATTAATTCTCAACTCTACTGTCCTAAAATCATTAATTCCTGTCATGTTACTCTCTAGCAGGATTTATATGCTTTGACTTTTGTATTCAAAACTTTTAATTAATCTATATAAATAATAAACATCTCTAAGTCCGACGAGTATATAATGAATTACCAACGATTGCCTTAAAATATCGGGCTATAATCTGGCTAATTAAATGATTGATATAAAGTAATTTGTTACTAGAGGTAGATGTTAGGCACCATCTCTTAACTAAATTAATAATTATAATTTGAATAAATTATTAAATAAATTTAGAACCTTCTGGAATAAAAGAACTGACCAAGGGCGGGGCTTGAACCCGCAACCTCCACTTGCCAGTTACACCGCCCAGACCTCGAGTAAGTCTTCACTTCCAGAAGTATACTAATTTAGATATAACCTTACTTGGTTAAATACGGCACTGGCTGGGGATGACTCCTACGTCCACATCCAAAGAACATCTTCATGACGGACGGTTATATCTAAATTAATACATCTCTGGACGCAAAGACTCGCTCGGGGTCCAGGCAACGTAATTGGCAGTAACAAATTATTTTATATGAATTATTTAATTAGCCAGATTATAGCCCAATATTTAAGGCGTCTTTGTTGTTAAGGCAAGGTTTGTAATTTTAATTAATCCATTAATCTTTGAAAAACTGTTGTGATGTGTTATGCACTCATTAGGAATCCCACTTTAACTCCATTATTTATTCGTGGGCACCCAATTAAATATATCAACAGTATTAATGATCTTGGTGTCATTTTCAAAGCATAACTTTTAATTCTCACATTAATAGTTTAGTTAAAGATTTGGCTATTCAGAGTGATTCACACTCAAGAACCTTAAGAGTCCAGTAATAACACTTTAAAGAAAAACTAAACTAACAAGATTTTAAAATAATTTTTGAACATATTGCTCCATACATTCTATAGGTTTTTTATAAAATAATTTGTAAATATTGTTCTTTGTATTCCAAGTTCAAATCTTATTTGTTTTAAAAACCTGAGGAAGACCAGGGTACGGTCAAAAACGTTAGTTTTCCATTAAAGTGTTATTACTGGACTCTTAAGGTTCTCAAGTGTGAAGTATACATTCCAATAATTCTGTAAGAAGTTGTTTTAATAGAGAGTGATTCTTTGAAGATATTGTCAAAACATTTATCATGTGTAGGCTGAGCCATTTTTTTTAATTTCAGTCATTAATCAATTACTATCTATCAATTTGGTCATTGGCAGCTTCTACTCTCCTTCAGAAGATTATTTCTGAACTTAAAAAGTTTTCTTTCTATTTAATAAACTTTCCAATTTGCCTTTCACCAATTCTGAAAAAATTACCAGATTCAGACTAGAAGCCCCTTCTTTATCTCAGTGTACTGAATATTTTGATAGTATTTTGTTTTATAAAGTTTTAAATCGATTATTATTGCCAAGCAAATTAAGTTTAAGAATTCTTATTTGTATATCTGCAAATAATACATGCCTATCCACTCTCAATAAGAGACTTAATGTCTCGGGAAGATCATTTTATTTAATAAATATAATTGCCAACGACAATAATAAAATATAATATTCACAAATTAAAAGTAATAGCAAATGTCTTTATATCTTTTTCTTTTTTAACACCTCAGGAACACAACAGATCATTTTATCTTAGAGGCGCTCATAACACTTATTCTGTCAAACATCTTTTTTTACCATAATTTTCAGCATTTTAAACACTGTTGTAAACTTTAAGCTTATGGATCACAAAGCTAACACATCTAGTTTTATCTACACTCTTTTTAACTTTTATAATTCTATTACATATGGCACTTACAGTTTTTTAACACATTTTATGCTGTTTTAGATCTGTTTTATACTCATTTTTATATTTAATTCATGTTTAGTTATTTTTTATCAGTGTTTTATTGCATTTAATTTTTTATTATTGTTAGTCTTTCATCATGTTTTATCTTGTTGTAGGGGAGTGATCATCTGCAGTCCAATTAGGCTTTACTTAGTCTATTTGAAAATAAATCATTTTTGTCTACTTTTACATTTTAATTACTTCATTTATATATTTGTCTAAGTTTAAAACAAAACATGCTACTTAAGTTTGAGAAAAGTTGCTAATTTTGCTGTATGTAAATAAAGAAATGTACAGTACATATCGTTATCAAAATATAAGAATTCTAAGAAACAGAATCAATGCAGTTTCAGAAGCTTAATAACTGATACATTAATTTTTGTGTAGTAAACTTTAATTTTCAAAAATATTCAGTTTGAATATGAATTATTCATAGTACTAGACTGTTTGTGACTAGGGATTGCAATCCAGCAGTGTTTTGAATCCAGCTGGATTTTTGCTGGATTGAAATCATTCCAGCTGGATCCAGCGCGGATCCAGCATGGATGTATTTTTGGTGCAATAAAGTGTTATCTGTCTATCTATCTATCCTGCAATTTATGTTTTTTTAATGAAATAAAACATTTTTTAAAAATACTTAAAAAGCTTTTATTATTTAGACTAGTATAAATCAGTAAAACTTCTTACACATTTAGGTAGTAAACTTAACTTTGGTTTGGTTTAACATTTGAGATAGAGATAATTAACTTTAAATGTTTAGTTAGATTATAATTATAATGTAATCTTTAAGTTAAATAATAGCAAAGGTAATTCTACTGATTAATTTATATTAATATATTATAATAATGTAAGGACGGATAATCAGTGGCTAAGTGGCTATCAGTCTTACCAGTTTTCTATATATAGGCTCTACATATTAGTCTGTAGTTATTTATAGGTATATAAAACTATGTACTGGAAGTAGAATAAGTTAAATAAACTACACCTTTATCAATCCAGCAAAATTTAATAAAATAATAACGTTTTCAATCGTTTTTAACGATTTTCCTCGGTTACAAAAAAAAATAGAACATTAAATATAGAACATAAAATGTGTTCGGAATAAATATGAAAATTAACGAAAAACGCCCAAACGGACAAAATATAGATAAATAAACAAAATAAATAGCGGAAAAAATATATACAGGGTGTTTTTTTTTAAACTGACGGTACTCAGAAACATCTGTAGAGCAATCTAGCAGCCGGACTGTCGCCAAATTTGAGTGACTAAAGATGACATGGAAAAGAGATTCCGCAAAGAAAAAAAGTAGTACCTAAATTCGCCTGTAGAGGAGGATTTGGCGCTGTTGTAGCGAAAAAGCTAGCAGCACTTCACTGAAGAAAAAATCATCAGTCGCTTTTTTCCACTTGCATGGCTGCCTCGCTCCCCGGATCTAACCCTATGTTACTTTTTCCTGTGGGGTTACTTAAAGTCCAAGGTCTATCTTGGTAGTGTCCCAAACTTGATGACTTTGAAGGACAACATTTCTCGAACTGTGATGAACATTCCTGCGGACATGTTATGTTCGGCCATAGAGAACACGGTGTTCGGGATGCAATGCCTTTTCCAGCAGGACGGTGATCACATTGAAGAAGGGAGAAGGTTATTTGCTGATTAATTAAACTTTCGTTATTACACTGAAACCTCTGTCTGATTATTCATTCGTGTGTTTGTTAATTGCAGCTGGATTTTATGCAGATTCTTAGCTGTTTTGCTACAACAGCGCCAAATCCACCCCTACCAGAAAATTTGGGTACTACTTTTTTCTTCGCGGAATCTCTTTCCCATGTCGTCCTTAGTCACTCTTCCAAATTTGGCGACAGTCCGGCTGTTAGATTGCTCTACAGATGTCTCTGAGTACCGTCAGTTTAAAAAAAACACCCTGTATATAATATCCAATGAAACCAGCATTGTCCGTTAATAACATTAATTAATGTAAAAGGATCTCCACACGGTAGACAATGAGTCCGCATCTCTATGGTTTATACAACCAGTTGCCATGTGCGCCTTGCAGATTTCCAATCTCTCAAGATGTTTGACCGTTTGCCTATTCGTCATCGTTTTTATAATTGCCGCTTGATCCCATTGAACGTTAACATCCTTCTCTCTTGCGTATGATGGCAGCGCAGTGTTGTCAAGGTTCTTACTGATTGTATATTTGTGCTCTCGAGCCTTTGTTTTAAACTGTGCATCGTTGCACCCACATAAACGAGCTTGGAATTGAAACGTTGGTCATGTAAAGGCACCGAATATATACCCGTTGTTGAATTCCGATCCTCTTTCTTTTTATCGTTTCTTAAAAGTTTGAAAACAGTGGGATTACGTCAGTATACAATACGAAAATTATCAGACCTGGCAGTACATCTATGTATCTTGTTTAAAAATGGAATGTAATTAAGCACTATTCTTTTTATATTTATTCCAAACACATTTTATGTTCTATAGTTACTGTTGTATTTTTTTGTAACTGGGAAGATCGTTAAAAGCGATTGAATACGTTATTATTTTATTAAATTTTGTTGAATTTATTAAGGTATAGTTTATTTATGAGTAATTTAATTATTAGTGTTAGTAAAGTAGTGAGTAAGTAATTAGTAGCAGTCTAGTAGTTAGCAAAGCGGCAACGCGACGACGTAGACTTTTGCGCAATTATTTAGAAAGTTAATTGAGTATTTGCGGATCCGCAGCGCTGGATCCAGCACCAAGTGCTGGATCCAGCAGGCCGAAGAATGCGCTGGATCCAGCTGGATTGCTGGATGAGGGATCCAGCAATTGCAATCCCTATTTGTGACCAATATCACTTACTATTTAAAATTTAGAAAAAATATCTAATATTCACAATAAAATACAGTAAGAATTTTAAAAAGATTTACAACTCAAACATTTTATAGTTTTCTTGATTACTATTTTATCAATTGACTAAGCATAAAATTTGTGAAGTTACTTACATAACTATAAATATTACGTTGATATGGACAAGACTGAGATATCCCAGAATCAAAATTCCACACCCTGATAGTGTCATCACTGGAACAGGTCAGAAATGTCCCTGAAGGAAGAACACCATTTGATAACTCTGGATAATGCTGTAGAATAAATAAATGGTTTTAATTATTAAGTTTGGTTAGTATAATTTTAATTTTCAATTACGAGATATTACGACGCAATTCGACATTAAGCATACGATTCGGTGTTTATTTCTTAATAGCCTATCATTAAAATCAAATTTAATTCAAGCAGATCTTTTTCATTCTTAGTCATAACATTATAAATATATTATTTAAAGTTAAAACAAAACTCAATCATTCCTAATATTAATTCTAAATAATCACCTTTCATCTTTCCAAGATATTATAGTTTACTTAACTATAATGAAACATAATACATTAAATGAAAAAATGCGTAAAGCAAATAAAATCAAACAACACCATAAATCCAGCAAGCCTGTTTACTGCAAATTTTTTTAACTTTTCTAAAAGGTCTTAAGACTATATCAGAAAGAATATTATGACTGTCAAAAAAAGTAGATAGAATAATAACATATACAAATTTAAATACAAAACACGAAAAACTTTAAATCAAAAATGGGCATTCAAAAACTGTCCATTTCCCTTCTCAAACGGGATCATTTAAATGACATTTAAAACATGACTAACTATTGAAAAGGCCCTTCCCACTAGGGAAGGGCCTTTTCCCTTCTCAAACGGGATCCCGGTTGTTTTTTTAACCCGGGAAATATCCCGGGAAATCCCACAAATTTCTTAAAAATTCACTTTTTTCTTAGTTTGTGTTAAAGTTCGGGTAATTTTGCAAATAGTATTGTATAATTAACTCATAAACTGTCAGAGTACATTTGTACTTATTAATTTTAAACCTACTTTTTAGTTTTTTTAAATGTTTGCTCGTTATGGCGTGTCACAAATGGTCAATAATCAATGCGTAGCTTATTTGTGGCAGGATTCTGAGAATTCTTTACTTGTCAAAACCTGTAATATCTGGAATAATTGTGATTATGCTGTTTTAGTTTTTAACCATGCCCAGTAGCTTCAATCACTGCATAACACAGGGTTGTGCAAATTGGGCCAGGATACAAACAAGTACTAAGTCTGCAAGTACAAAGTTTTTCTTCATAAACCTAATTATTAAAGACAGACAAACTGTCGAATTATTGGGCTACAAGCTTAATACCGCTATTAAAGCAGCCGAGGTAGACAAATCGAGAATACTCGAGAACAAAAGAAGTACTACAATCTCGAAAACGAACTAGAAATCTCCAGGCTACGGGTGAAAAAACACATAACATCTGTTTTCTCTTAAATGCATTAAACACGATTCCAATCACGTCGATTGAATCGGAAAGGGCATTCTCGCATTGGTGTAGCGTGGGTGTCGGCCACCCGGGGCGGAGGAAAATTTCGCCGCCCCCTTATTTAGCTATCTCAATTCAAAAGACTAAAATATACAGTAATTCCAATGAACTTTTTGGCAAAGAACAATCAACATTATTGTGTATTTTACAGGTGTAATGTGTATTGTGTATTTATTGTGAAATTTTGCCGCCCCCTAAAAGTGCCACCCGGGGCTGGCCACCCCTGCCACCCCCACTACGCTACACCACTGCATTCTCGGTAGCAAGACTTTTTATTACTAAAATAAGAATTAGATCGAGCGATCGGAGTATCGACCATCTTTGCTTTTTAAAACCTTATAAAAATTTACAATAATATTTTATATTATGTTTTATTTAAAAAACGAAAATTACCTTCTAAGTTAGAAGTTTGATCTAAATTCATGTTTTTTTTTAAATTTTCAACTTAATTCAAAGTCACATTTTTTTATTGTTGTATGCAGTTTCCAGGAAACTTTAATAAATTTTTTTCTATTGGTGAACATTTCTACGTAATTCAAAGATAATTTTTAATATATACCTTACACAGCGTTATTAATATGATTTTGGAGGTTGGAAACGTATTAAATTACTTTAAAAAATGAAAAATAATTATATCATTTGATTTCAAGATATTTTGTATATCTTAAAAATAATTAATTCTATCCCGGGAAACAGTTCACTTTTATCTCGGAATCCCGGAACAAGCAAAAGACCGGGAAACGAGAAACCCTACTTCCCACCATAGATTTGGCTGCTTATGTCTCTATAAATTAAAGGCACTAATAGTTGGCATATTAAGAAAAACTATTCTATTTCTTCTAATAATATAAATATTTATTCTGAAACAAGACCAATTTCAAGCATAATTGCTTCATAACTTTTTGTAATTAACTTAAAATTATTTTTGAAAACATACATAGTAATTTAAAAGACTTTTATTCTTGAATCAACATCCTCGCATTCTTACACATTATTTTTAATACGCAAGAATGAAAATTACAGTATACGACCGTATCCTCCAGATAACAAAAAAACTTATTTGAAACTTAGGGACATTTAAATGAACTTTACGCATTTTAAATTTATATATAATTTAATTAAATTATTATGCATTATGACATTCTTACTTCAATTCCCCAAATGCAAGCACCGTGATATAAAGACGAATGAGTTTTACCAATTTTCTTTGTATCTTTTATGTCCCAAACATATATACTGTGATCATTATATATGCATGTCACCTATCAATAACAAAAATAATATAAAAAGTAAGTATGAATAATTTCAAACAACAAAATAATTTATGGTAACGCTAAACAAATAAACTATTTTGAAAGTGTAGGAAAAAACAAATTACCTTTTTGTGAATTTCATCTAACGTTACAGCAATAGTATCAGGATACTTTGTATTACTTTGTAAGCTCTGGTATCTAAAAATGAATATTTTGTACATAATTACGTTCAAAATAATTGTTATATTATTAAAATATAATTAAAGTTATTAAGAAAAAAGCTATAAAATGTTTATTAAAATATTTTGATCATTTGTAACAAAACCAAAGAATTTTTATATAATTTCTTACTTTCCAGACATTCCCTTAGCAACATCTACTCCCAAAAAGTGAGGACGAGGCAACGTACAGATGAAACGTAAATTATATGGACTAAAACACCTGACTATACCGTCGGAACAACCGACCACGATGTGAGATTCACCGACTTTTATACTGTTGGCACCCGAAGTCTAAAATCAAATAAATAAACTAATATTTAGAATCGTATTATGTAAAGCAACTACAAAGTCCCTATGTACGAGACTAAATCCCACATCTCCCTGTTCGAGTATATCTGGATAACAAATTCAATGAATAATAATACAGCTATTGAGAACTGCTTTAATGATTTCCAACTGTCAATAATGATGATATTCAGAATAACATGAGAAAAAATTAAAATGTGTATGCAGAGTGGAGGTGAATACACAAATAACTTCTAATTTGAACACACAGAGAATTTCTTGTAAATTTTCACTTACTCTGAGTTCTACCCATTTGTCGAGCAGTCGCCTGCCGTTGAATTCGCACAGTATCCCAGACTTGGTGATGGCATAGGTACTGTCGGCATTCTCTCCTCGACCGCAGGCAACGTCGCAGAAGTAATTGTTGCGCTGATCGCCGAGGATAGCCGATCTACCCATGAGTGGCACTGTTTCTAATTTGTACTGCAAAATGGTTATTTTTACTCCAAATGATTTTATCATAACAACTGACTCTTAATAGCATCATCCTACCTTCGAAGTTCTGGAATATTCCAGATACCAAAATTTTACATGATTATTTCCTACCGTAACAAAATAGCTTCCTTCGCAGGAAAAAGATAAAGCTTTAACCTGAAATTAAATAAAAATAATTACTTGCAATTTAACAAGTTTAATTAATTTTATAAAATTTAAATCTTTATCAAGTAATCAACTATAGCAATCACAAAATTTTTAATGAATCAACTGGAAATTTTTTGAAACAAAGTCAAACCTTTAAATATCCAACAGCAATTTAATGCATAATGAATTTTTTAAATGCTACTTTAATTTCCCTTTTTATGATGTATTTGTTACTTCCAGAGTTCATAATTCTACATTATACGTAAGACGTATCTTGCTGTTCTGCATTCGGTAAGTTTGTATTTTAAATTTATAATGTTCTATTCTATCTTCTTTCTTTTACATAAGTTGTCGAATACAATCAAAAATATTTATATGCATTAAATCATTGCTGGAATTTTTAAAAATTTGGTTTTGTTTTTTATTATGCTTATCCAACTTGGTTTTCTTTTTATTTTGCTTCTATATATATAATCGAGACGCATTGATAATAATAATAATCAGTGCAGAGTCCAAATGGTTAGGAGTAGGAAGTTGAAATTTGGTACACAGTTAGGGTACGTCACGAGAACGCACACTAAGAAGGGATTTTTCGAAATTCCTCCCCACGGGGAGAGGGACAAGATTGAGGCTTCTAAATACATTACGGAGACGAGTTGATGATAATAAAAATCAGCACAGAGCCCAAACGGTTAGGAGTTGAAAGTTGAAATTTGGTACACAGTTAGGGTACATCACGAGAACGCACATTAAGAAGGATTTTTCGAAATTCCTCCTCACGGGAGAGAGGGACTGGATTAAGGCTTAACACTTCCATCAACAATAGAAGTGTTACGTAACAATGGAAGTGTTAAGTAACAATGGAAATGTCGACAATGGAAGTGTCAACAATGAAAGTGTTACGTAACAATGGAATTGTTAAGAGAAAGCGACGTGCAAGACGCAGGTGCAGTTTTTTTCGTTTTTGTGGGAAATTGAACATATTTTTAGACCCATCTAAAAATTCTCTAATTAGTCTGGAAACAAAGGGACCCAATTCTTGCATTCTGTGAAAATGGGTAAGGTAATATTCTTAATCTTTGGTATCTTTACTTTTGCCCGAGAGACGCCAGGCCACCCGCTAGTATTCAATATTTCCAGTTTATGTTTTATTCTTATGCAATGTAAAGGATACTTCTCATATTTACAATTAGAAACCATTCAATAGTCCTTAACTATATGACGTTCAGAAAAAGAATGATCTGCATCATTATATTGAACATTCTAAATTAATTCAAAACTGCTATTATTGAAGCAGAGATTACATTATTTTTATGCAAAAGGCTCGTTCTTTTTAGGGTTGAAACAACAAACTTTTTTATTTTGTGGATTACATTACATTAATAATTTTAGGGCACTCTCCAAACAGTAATTCCCTTAAAATCCGATCGTCGACACGAATATCCAAAACCAAAGCATAATTCAAAGTTGCAATCTGATAAACTACAAACACAGACACAACTACCCAAAGTGGGGTTTAAATCCTTAATCTGGCAAAGTGCAAATAATGCATTAACACATTTTGTCACCAGATTGAGAACACAGTATGGCACATTCATATCATAAATATATGCTAATTAATATAACAAATAATGTGTTATATTAAAATGTAACAAAGCTTGAAAATTATTTATTATATCTATTATATTCATTTTGATATACATTTCTAAATATATTAAACACCTCAAGAACTGGTATATATTATCTAAAAACACATCAGTATACTAGCTAGTTAAACAAACACCAAAAATATTTAATATAACAAATGTTTATGTAACCTGAAGATGTCTGAGATACAGATGAAAATATTCATTATATTAGATATTTTTGGTGTTTATTTAACTGGTTTGGTATATTGGTGTGTTTCTAGATATTGCTATTATAATTCTAAATGGTTTGTTTTAAATTTAAAAATATATTTAATTCATTTAATATATATATGTATATGTGTATATGTGTATTTTATAACCATTAAACCACCAATAACCATAAAAAAATGATTACTCATTCTGAATTTAAAGAATAGCCCACTCCACCCATATGCTATTTTTGTTAGCTTAAATTTTAAATTTTATGCTTAAAATGTTCATTTCTTACATTAAAATACAAGTAAATAATCTTTGTAAGTTAGAGTTGAATTTATTTTAAATTGTACTTTTAAGCATTTTTACTGATTTGCTACAGCCTCAAGCATTCATTAACATATAAATGCAAATGCTTCAGAAACAAAGAAGCCAGAGACAGGTTAATCAAGAATAAGCATTTTTAGAGCTAGTTTGTTCCATCATCAGATTCTCAATAAAGCTCAATCACAACTGCACAACCGATGGCATTTGCACAGCGAGTGCATTTTTTCACTTTACGTGCAATTTGAATGCAAAAAGCATCATTCAATAAATGAAATAAAGAATCTTCTATTGACAACGTAATGACGGACAGACTAGTTTAGAAAATGTTTATCGTCGAGTAAAATGTTTATTTAAAATTATGCACTAGGAAACCATTTACGGTGCGATAACAAATCGTCGAAAAAAAAACGTTTTGAACCCCGTCGGGTTCTTAACCGTTCCTAGACGGATATTCAATTAACGAATGTCGTTTAAATAAAATTTCGATCGTTAGATCGAAACGATCGAACTTTTATTTAAAATGTTTATGGCATAAAGGAAGCCATTTTGGTTTCCTTTATGTCATAAACATTTATGTGCCTGTAGGTTGAATATTTAAAAAGTCAATGATGTTGGATAAAAGATATTCTTAAGTTGAACATAAAACAGAAGTGGTTTTTAAAGTTTTATATATCAATAAAAATTCCTTACTCCAAAAAATAAATAAATAAAATTTAACAACTAGTCATAAACAAAACCTAGTATACGGTGGTACCTCGTGCTTCAAATATTCCAGCGATCGAACACCGAATCCGAGAAAAATTTAATTCAGAGTTTGAACGATGCTTTTTGCATTCAAATTGCACATAAAGCGAAAAAATGTACTCACTGTGCAAATGCCATCGGTCGCGCAGTTGTTTCTCTTTCTCAATGCGAAAGCAACTCTCGTACTATACTCGTGTCTTTTTAGTGCTTTTTTTGCTTAGTGTTGGTGTATTTGGTTATACGTATAACATCTATCTATTAACCATGGCATCAAAGAAGAGTGTCAAAGTAACAAAATCTAAGAAGGTTGCAGTATCAATGATTGAGGTAAAAAAAAGGAATTTATAATGGAATTGTTAGTGTGCCACCAACTCTTACAAGACCTCAAGTGGAATTCTTCATTAAAACTCCAATCTATCACTATGGCATTTATGCGTGACTTTTAAAATTTAGGACGGTGACGTCATACTAACAATTACCAATTTGCATATCAATATTACAATTAATATTATTTTCATTTGTTATTATTTCTACACGAATAATTTTAACATTATTTACATCAATATTACATTTATTATTTTTCGTACGTCGATACCGTGAGGTGTAGTATGCGGGATTCATGATTCCACAGATAGTTTATTTCGCATACATATACAAGTTCTTAATAAGGATTCCAATGTCGTGTCGTCATACAGAAATGTTACAGTGCGATCACTACTTTAACAACTCCGAACCGACATATATCACCCACAACAATGCACTCGGATATAAGCCTTAAAACTAATCTTATAAACTAAATTACAGAACTAAAGATAGAAAAGGATAGAATTGTTACAAGATAAAAGAGTAAGTTTTAACAAAAGTAAGAATACCCGGGATTGGTTCCGTATATTCGTCGGGCGAGATGCCAAGTGGGACCTTTCACAACAGACAACAAATTACGGTTTTCGTATATCAATTTCTTCTCTTACTCTCTTCGCAATCCTTATTTCTGTACCGTCTCGTCGTAGCCACAATAGGACGGGATTCTTTCCTCGGACTTTTCGACAATTTCCGGTCGTCGCTAACGTCGACTCGGAGTACTCGAATTCACGTCCGCGTGCTTCTACGTCTCCAAAAAGAACGACGTGCCTCCGATCCTTTTTGCCTCGGGGTCTTACTTTCCACTTTGTTTACGTCGGTTCCCGGAACTGGTCATCTCACCCAAGGGAAAAGAATTAGGGAAGAAAGTTCTAGAAGGAAGGAGAACAAAAGACCACTATACTAAACTTATATTAATATACGCAATACAATACGGCCCGCAGCCACAATACTACAGCGAATTACCGTATCCAAGTCATATTACGCGTCCGATTCCTTTTACAATAATCTCGAACCCAGTCCTACATATAATTAAAACACGGTGATTTTTATCTCCAACGGGATTATCTGTGACAAAGTCAAGCAGCTAATGGAATTTTCATTTTATTATACCATACAGCAGAAATGGAAGTACAGTCAAACCTGTTTTTATGCGGGGGATAGGGACCGCATAAAAGAAAATGCATAAAAAACAATCGCTCAAACCTTCACGAGTGGCTATAAAAAATAGTTTTCGCAACACAATTAAAAAAATATTTTTTTATGCGTTGAATAGGGACCGCATAAAAATAGTCTCACGTAGAAAATAACTCGAAACCGTACGAAATAACTAGGAATTGCTTTTTTAACTCCTCGGGCCTTTTTCTGCAACACCTAATAAGGAAAAAAATCCTCTAAGAATTTTAATTTTTATATTAATTAATTATTTCCACTTAAATACGAATCTAACATTAAAAAGTTAAAAATAATCGTTAAATAATGATTTTATTTGATAAATATAGCTGCAGGAAGTGTTATTTCATTTAACAAGGCGTGAAATTTCACACCCGCAGTCTAAAGCTGGAGAGAAGCTAACTTACCGCATCTGTTCGAATATAACATAATATTTATGGTTTTTATGCTATTAAAATAAGAGGGGACCGAAATAAACGTATGAGAAAAAAATTTTACCGAATAAAAAATGAAAAAACCTGCCGATGTCATAGAAAACAACTGTGGGAAACGCCGGGAGGTAGGACGGAAGTCGGACCTCCTTGTTCTCGGCGAATAGGTCGGCAAGACCCGCCCCACTGTCAAGGATGGCTAATTTTGCGCGATATCCCGACTTGTCGGGATCGGTCAGTTACTTGTCAGGTCGAGTGGAGGAGTGTGTGTGGGGTCGTCGATAAAGAAAGGCAATATCCGTATAACAGGACAACACAGATAATGGTTTATTGGAACATAGGAACTACTACAGAAACGCTACGCATCCCGTCCCTAATGGCGAGAGAGAGAGAGCTCACAATGGTTAGGGGATTCATACCTCTCGGTGATCGTTTTTGATCGAGGATGTTCGTCGACTCGGGCGTTTTCCTGGCGGAGCGACAGGTGGGCGGCAGGATTGGCTTGTCGGCGGAGGCTTCGGCGTCTCGACTTGGCTTTCGAATCGGATACGGTGTCGCCGGGCAGTTCGTCTTCTTCGGACGTCAGCTACCCCGTTCTTAGAGATCTCCCCCCTATTTATACTCTAAGTCCCTTCCGCCACGATCACCAATCGCGATAGAGGATGACGACTTGAATTCCGTGACTCGGGTCGGATCCCGAGAAGGAGGGAAGTGAGTTTGACGGCGGAAGATTGTACATCCTTCGAAACTTGATCGTTATCGCGGATCTCGATCGTTATCTCCCGACAGGACTTCGAAATAATTAAAATTTAAACTCGGACCGGCTCAATTCGGTCCTTACACAACCAATAGAGTTTTTAAAAATTTTACAGGAGTCAATTATGTTCCAATTTGATTGAAATTTTCATATACCGCACAAAAAAAATCGCACAAAACAAATCGCACAAATAAAAATCGCACAGAAAGACCGCACAAAAACAGGTTTGACTGTATTTAGTAAAATCGGTGATGTTAATAGATGGCTACAGTAGCAAAATCGTATTAAAAATGAAGACATAAGAGAAAACCTCAAGGTATCTAATATTCAGTTGAGAGTAAGTGAGGCTAATCTGAGGTAATTTGGCCATTTAGAAAAATGAGAGAAGAGCAACTAGCCAAATAGGCATTTGAAGCTAAAATCAGAGGGACATCCTAGACCAGGAGCGGTGAACCTAGAGCACGAGTGCCCAAAGTGGCACATAACATATCATACGATTTCAATTTATCATCCGTGTTTTTCAATCACCTTTTTGGCTTACCACCCGATTGTCCTTTTTACTATCAGTTTTTTTACAATTATTCTAATTAAAGCATATTCAAAGTCTAAAATTTTGGCACGGGTAAACATCTTCAAAGCTAAGTACGCTTACTATACGGCACACGGACTCAAAATGGTTTGCCATCCCCGTCCTAGACAAAGGTGGATCGATAGTGTTATACAGGCCTTAGAAGAAAGGAATTTAACTTTACTCCAAGTTAAACTTGTCTGTCAATAAGAGTTTGGTGAAAAGTAGTAGACTGTAGTATAAAAGTTTGATTTTTCACCACGTCGACCCGTACACCCTCCGGGTGTCGGCAGAAATGGATACGACGACGAGTATTTATGTATTTTATTTATTATTTTTACGTTTTAATTTATTACGTAGAGCATTTAATTGTATTACTTTTACCTTAAATTACGTGTATTTGCCGTTTAATTTATTGTTTAGAGTATGGGAATGTATTAATTCACTTTCCAATATCACTTATTATCATATTATATTAATATCACAATATTAATTATCTTTAACAGGAAAAACTGATTCAGACATTGAACAATTGAGGATTCGAACAGCCCTCTGGAATGAATTAGGTTAAAAATACAAGGCACCACTGTGTAATTTTTCAACAACTATCTAATTATAAAGTTAAAGATATTAACTTGTATTTAATTCTTAGTTTAAACTTTAAACAATTAAATGTTTTTAGGATAAATTAAAACTTAATTGCCATTGAATTATTTATACGTCGTAACCCACAAAATTTATCTACGTAGTTATCATTTTTATTAATTAATTCATAGAGAAAAAACTAAAATATATTTATATAATAAATATATATCAATTAATTAATTACACCTCTCGTGTTCTTTCAATGGCCCAAATAAGACTTAAAAAACTGGTTTGCATATTGCAGATATTAACTTAAAGTATGACAGTTCGATGTGTTAAATTGATAAAACGAAAGACGTTTAAGGTGCCAAAAATTATACAAACCTTACAGGAAACTTTATTGGATGCAACTTTGACTTTTCCTCTCCAGTCCCATACGTTGACAGTCATGTCGTGTTGAGAACCAACAGAAACCACATATTTCGTGTTGGGTGAGAATGCCTGCAATTTTAACATTCCAAAAATATATACACCATGCATATAAATATCGTTTAATTTTATGAATAAATCTATTAAAAAGCTAACTCGATATAAATATTTTTTTAGGTTGTTATAATTCTAGTAATTGTAATAAAGTTACGAGAAATATTTCGAAAATATCGAGTTGTTGGTGACAAAAATAGCATACCACGCAGTTAATTCCATACTTGTGTCCCGACATCTCGGATACTGGCACGTGATCTTGGACATCCCACACACGAACGTGCGACAGATGTCCACACTGAAATACGGTAGTTAATTTTAATTACGCATTTCATTATTTAATAAACTATATCGCTTTAATAATTACCTCTCCGGTAACAAGGTATCTTCCATCTGCAGAAAACGCTAGACAAGTGATGGTTTTCTTACTGTTTCCGACGATGTGAGATTGTTTATTTTTACGTATATTATAAAGAACAATTACACATCTGCGCAAAGAAAGAACATAATTATACTTATACGAAGGTCGAAATATATATAAATGTAATTTTATCAGTCTCGGATAAAAAAATTACTCGTAATATTTTCGGGAAAGAATAATTATTATTATTGCAACTAATAGCAACCATTAAAATCATATTAAATAGCTGTACCGATGTGGGTTGCTCCGCGATATAAATAAAACGTCAATATTAGAAGCCTCGAAAATAAAGAAGCGCAATAAATATGTCATTTATTTGAATGGAAACAATAAGAATAAAATGTTTTCCTCACTTTTTGTTCCAGCATTGTTCGACTTTCCTCAATTATTCAATTTGAGAAAACCAAAACAATAAAATTCTTGGCTGCTTCTGTTATTTACGAATATTCGATGCTTCGATGAGCTAAGAAGTCCGTCAAATACATATCTATTCAATAAATTTACTTGTTAGAGCATCGAATGTGCGACACGTGTAACACAACATAAATAAGTATTAAATACGTAATCGAATATCGAATACGTAAGTATTAGAACGAGCTAAAAACATCACGGTGTAAATATTCAATAAACCTAACTCATTTACTTTTCCTTATTTACATATTCAACGTTTACGTCTCGCGAAAACAGAAGAAATAAAAGCGTTCTCTTCGAATTGTATTACGTAAGAGCAGCATTTCGATTCATTCAAATCATTTCCAGTTAAAAATAATTACAATAATGTAAAACGGGATAATCCCCGATAGCGTCGATAAACTGTTATCGGCAAACCTAAATTTACTCGCAGCCGATCAAAATTCTCGAAAAATATTCACACAACTTCCTTATAAACAGAATTCATTTTTATTATACAGTATATTCATTAGTATTTCTTCTCTTTTTCCGATCGCTGTCATATTACACCGTATCGTATCCTCTTTAATGCAATTCTTTCGTTTCTTTAGTCTTCCCCCGGCTATTACCTCGTCTACTGTCATTTTTCCGTTCGACCGCATAATTCTCTTAGTATGCTAAAATCTATTCTTTGAGCGAAACGTCGTGGAAAATTCGGGCAACGAAAGAACAAAAATGGAATCGTACAAAGAATGCGAAAAGATTAACAAATTATCGGTCGCGGCAATTAAAAACTGGTATTTGTTTTTATTTGTTAAAATTTTAGGCAAATCCATTCCCTCCGCCACCTTTAACCAAAGATTCCCACGTCGGCCGAAGCATTCTCGTTTCGACTAAAGATAATTTTTCTTCTCGTTTCTTTTTGTCGCTCGACATTCGCAGCCACACAAGCATTTTATAATATTATTTTCGTCTACTGGTACGTATCTTCTATTATCGGGACTTACTAGACTGGTTTTAAGGATTCCGCGACACAGTTCCGCGGATCAGAAATTTATTTTATTCGATATACCTGCCACGCTAATCTTCTCCGTATCGTTCCAATTTTAGAATATGTACTGTACAACCCGAGTTGTACGATAGGTCTTGTAGTCTAATAAGTCTCGATAATAGAAAATACGTACTAGTAGACGAAAATAATATTATAATAAATTAAGGACATCGAGGCGTATTAATCTACAAAAGCATTTTGTTTACTTTTCCTTTTAAGCGTTTGTTTAGATCGTTGTTACAAATTGAATTTATAAAGTTTTTTACATAGAAAATGTAAATAACTACCCTTTACTGGATTATTAAAAAATCAAATTCTTGTATTAATAAGTACTGTACATTCTTTATACTAATACTTCTAGATCAAATAAAAAATTTAATCTGATTTTTAGCGAGTATAAACAGTTCCTTAAATCGAATTATTTATTTATCTATAAACTGTGATTTCTTTATTGCCGTAATTGAAGTAAAAGAAAGAAAACAAATGCGAAGGTACTTTTGGCTAATTCTCCATCTTGAACAGAACAGAAAAGAATAGTTTGACAAAAAGCATTATTATGGATACGGAAAGACATTTATAACATATCTTTAATATATTTACTTGGATCTCTCTCCGCGGTCGAACTATCGAGCTATTCTTTCTCGTTACGCGATACACCTTTAACGGCGGATTGACTATTTGCGCATAGTTCGAGATTAGAAAATAAAAGATCGCTCGTTGACTCCGTTATCCATTGTCAAAGAGTTAAATAAAACATAATACAAAATACTGCACTTCTTTCGCTCTCGAATATTCTCGATTTGTCTGCCCGGGCTGCT
Organism: Centruroides vittatus; assembly: GCF_030686945.1. Classification (NCBI taxonomy): domain Eukaryota; kingdom Metazoa; phylum Arthropoda; class Arachnida; order Scorpiones; family Buthidae; genus Centruroides; species Centruroides vittatus. The sequence continues at coordinate 905,730 of NW_027122479.1, read as the reverse complement.
TTAATAGCCCGATAATTCGGCGGTCGGTTTGGCTTTAATAATCGGGTTTACGAAGAAAAACTTGGTACTCGCAGACTTCGTTTCTATCCTCGCCCAATTTGCCCGACTTGGCATAATGCAGTTATCGATGCTACCGGACGTAGTTAAAATTAAGACAACATCGGCGCAATTATTCCAGATATTTCTGGTTCCGACAAGCAAAGAACTTTCGGAATCCCGCCACAAATACGTATCGATTATCGACAATCCGCGACGGGCCAAAACCGGCAAACATTTCAAAAACTAATAAGCGGGCTTAAAATGAATAAATACAAATGTATTCCGACAGTTTATGGGTTGATTATACTTTCTATTTGCAAAATTTCCTCGACCTTAACGCAAAATACGAAAAAGCGAACTTTTAAGAAATTTGTGGGATTTCTCGGGTTAAAAAAAACAGCCGGGATCCCGTTTGAGAAACCCTAATTGTGACTGACACGTGGACTTATTTCAGCCCGCGAGATTAATCGCGTAAGATGATTAATAATTTAATTTAGTCCAAATCATTTAAAGGTTTTGTCATCGGATAAAGTTGTATTAGTTAAATATGTCGGTTGTACGCGCATTATCCTTAAGTATTATAATACGCTTATAACACGGGTGTTTGGGTCTGCGAGAGAAGAAGTGAGGTGTGGGCTAGAACCCCTCGAAAGCCATAAAAATATATAAACAAAATGTGTAAAACAAATAAAAGCAGAGTTTCGTTACTTATCGAAAGAAACCGTAATTCTTATAAGTTTTAAATAAAAAATCAAATTCTGGGACCCCTTTATGTCCGAAATTAAATCGAACGACCCGGATAGCCCCTCTATCCACGTACGTCGGACAGAATATTCACACAATATTAGTAGTAGAATATAATACAACAGATACAAATAATTTATAAAAATCTCATTTCGATTAAATTTTATGCATAAACTTATATAATCGAAATTATGCGAAGACATTCGTAAGTAACTACGGGAAAGATTTATCAATCGACTGGTTAACTCTGTCACAAACAATAAATACTCGTACAATCGTCCATTGTTACGTAACTGTATAACGAGACGATACATTTCCTTTCTTTTCTTTAACGTCACTTTTTTAGACGAACGGTTCGTTCTCCTACATTCTGTCACATCCCGAAGGATCGTTAATAAAACAATCGCTCTTTACAGTTGCCATTATAAATTGTTTTTTCGCACATTATACCGAAACTTACATAGCCGACAGAGTATATCCGTGTTAATTAACAGAACTTTTTTACAAAGTAATTAATAACGAGAAGAATAATCAACCGCGTTCTTCACTCGTTTTTAATTTGTGTTCTTTTAAATTTTCGGTTAACCCTAATATTCATTTTTACGTATTACGTAATTACGATCGTTTTTAGACGTGACGAAACAAGATTTAAAGAATTTTAAATTGGAAACCGTCCATCGATACTACAAATCTTAGCAAGGTCGACTCGTTTACTTTCGTTACGTTTTTATAGCCGTCTCTTCATTCGCGGGTTTCGCTTTGTTCAACTTAATGTTTCATTCGCATAATTTACATATTCGTTAACTGTAAACACCCGAAATTATACATTTAATAAGAAAATGAACGTAAAGAAGAAATTACAGCTTTTTAATTATAAATTTTGAAAGGTATAATATACAATGCGCATTCTCGGAACGGCATTAAATCGTTTAATTTCTACCAGGAAAATACGGGTCTGTTTGAAATTTTATATAGTCTACGGTCGCCATTACTATAAGTAATGCAGTCTGACGACGATAAACCGGCTGCAAAATTATAAATTGTAAATATAAATTCGTATACAGTATTACTAAAAATATTATTTTGAACGGAATGCGCTATGCGGTAATTATTTTGTGTGTCGCCAGGCGGTTTGAAATCGCATTCCGATTTAATTAACGCGAATTAACGTGCCTCGGACTAGAATTTCAACCGGTCGACTACGGCGACGACGGGCGCGGAAAGAGCGATCCGGCGACTCCGCCGGTAAAGACGGCCGGGCCGGCGGCACAAAACTGCCGGGATTTCGGTATTTTGGCGGTTAAGAATACGTCCAAAATATGCCGGAACCGCGCTTAACGTTCCGATTTAATTGCGCGAAGAGGAGTCGTTCCTCGTAACGTATTTTAACCACCAGACGATCTAAATATTTAATAAGTGTATAAAGAAAGACGGTTAAAAAACGCAAAACAGTTCGATTATAGGTCACGATTTCGCGTAATTAAAGTTTCGGATTCCACCGACCCACCGCCACCGGCGAATCGGACTCGGCCCAAAATCCCACACCGGTTCGTCGGGTTTGCGATTCGATGCCATCCGCCGGGACGACGACCTTCCAATTTTATTACCGTACCGATTATTCGTGCCGGAATGGAAAATTCAAAATAGGCCAACGGGTTAATTCGGTACGCATCCGGCGCTTCTCTAGCGGAGGCAACTGTCGTAAATTACTATTTATAAAATCGATTTTTAACCGTATTTTATTCCGGCAATGGTTTAGAACGGACGCCGGCTCGATTGGGACGGCACCGGCACCGGCACCGTACGCCGCCGCAATTACGAATTCGAACGTCTAAGAATTTCGGAGAAAGCGGCGGACTTAAACTCTATTAAGAACCGACTGGTCCACGCCACATCCCACGCTTGCCTCGGCGGGAATATATCGGAGGATGCGCGACGATCATCCAAAGAATAATATCTTTCGAGTTTCAAATAACGAAATCGGATCGACACTCGTTTTTCTACAATCGCCCGTTCTCTTCTTTCCGATGCCGTGCCAATTTTAAGCGTTAAAGAAAAACCCTCGTCACTCTCGCTACGGCACCGACCGTAAACCGTTAGAATATTCGGTACATTACCGAAAGGTGCGAGTTGGGATTCTACACGAAACTGTTTTTTACGGTGTAAACAACGCGCGAATGCGTAGATAATTCGATTAGATGGTAATTAAGAAAAGAAAAGAAAAGAAAGTATATCTTACCCTGCGGGATAAGCGATAGTACTAGAATTAGAATCGGAATCTAAAGCGGTAGTGTTGGATACCGTCAATCCCAGAACTCTTTCCAGTTTCACCTGTAATAAAATAAGTTATTTATCAATAAATTTCAAATTTTTCGTAAACCAATCGTCAGAAATCGTGGCTTTTTTTTAACTATTCGTAATGTTAGTACCGTATGGCGAGCTTTCCGGAAGAATTAACAATACAGTAGAGAGTCGTTCATCCGAATCAATGGGGACTGGGGTTGTTCGGATTAGTGATTTGTTCGGATAACCAATTGTGTACGAAAAAATATATCAACCCGTCCGATGTTCAAATTTTTCTCAGTCGCGTGTCGCTGCGTGTTAAATTTTTCTCCGTTGCGTGTCGCTTCGTGTCGAATTTTCGTCGATTTTAAGCCTAACGAAAATTTTTATAATAATCGAGGCTATCGTATCGTTAAAAATTATTTCTGCATTTTGTACAAACAAAATAAATATATTGAAGAATATAAAAAAAAAACATGAAAATTATACTTTAGAAGTAAATCTGGTATCAAAAACGTTCGATTCGGCACGACGCAGTCCGACCGAAAATCGTTCGGATAACCGGCGATTCGGATTACCGGGATTCGGATTAACGACTCTCTACCGTAATTTCGTTAAACCGTGTATTGTGTAACAAAACACGTTTTTAGTGAACTTTTTCTGCTGCGGAAAGACGAGCGGTAAATTTGAAAGGTAAACATTATCACTAACGCGATAAACGACAAATAAAAGGAATCTTCGTAGAATACGTTAAAAAATGTATTTAAAAAATCGGTTTGAAAAGCGACGTCGGTCTCGGCGGAGAGTGCCTCTCGAGCCGCCTCCGACAAACGGAGCCGAGTTAAACGTCGGCTTTACTCCACCGAGATAACAATTTCCACTCCGTTAAATTCGTTCGTTTTCTAATTTTTTGCCGACTTTTAAGGCTCTTCGCCACACTCGTCGCATATACGTATACGGGTCCAATCTTTGGTTTATACTCGGACCTAAATCTGTTACCGGCCCAACGCCGCTAACAATGCACTTTTTTATCTTCAAACCGAATTTACTGGAAACAAATAATTATTTTTCGATAATTGTTATCGATTTTAATCATTTTTGCGTGTAAATATTATAACGTAATTATAAAATTCTGCTTCGGTAAATCTCGTCCGCGCTATCGATAGTATTGTAGCCTATCCTTATTCTCCGAGATTCCCAGGGATGCTCCTACTACGGATTGAGAAATGTCGGAATCGATAACGCCCGCACTACCTTGGATATCCCGTTTTCCACAAAATAATAAGTTTGCATTATATTTAAAGATTATAATCTAACACGAGAAAGGTCGAGCGTACGTTTATGTAATATTCTTAATAATTGTTTATTTCTTAGATTTTTTACTTTCCTTAACTTAGACCGCTCGTTGTACTGTACATTCTTCCTCCGTCGCCCTTATAAAAGGTGGTGATATAATCGAAATTATCCGAAGCAAAATTTGATATAGGCCTATCTACCCTCGACTTTTTCCAAATTGGGATCGACTCGGACCCACCGGCAAACGTTTCTATTCAATCACTCGGTGTAATATTTAAGAACGGCGGTAATAAACGTACGGTAGTAATATCGATCGGCGAATAGACGTAGAGACCACTTAGAGAAGAACCGACAGACAATGGAAAAACTACTCGGAAAGAAGGACGAAACCCGAACTCGCATCTCCCGGCTGGAGGCACGACACGCTTCCGCGCAACCGCCCATTCTAGCAATTAAAAAAAAAGGCAGAAGTAATAGAGATTTATCAATTATTTGAATGAAAATTCGTACGAATAGCGTTACAAAATTAAGAGATTTAAAACCATTTTAAAAAATATTTTGACGCAGATTCGTGTCATTTAGGTATAGAGCAAGTATACATCTAGTAAAATTTCAGTATTTAGCCGATTTTATTTAAAAACAATAGAATTACACATCATTTTAATCATTATTTATTTACGTTCCGATATAGAACATTTATGTCCTATTTTTCTTAAATTTCAAAACAGTTTTAGTTTAAACTTTGAGCAATTACTGTTTTATTTTCACCCGCGCAATAATCCTATTGCGGGAACAGTTAGGTTTACGCATTGACCGAAGCGAAATAAATATTTTATTTCTTATTCGATACATTCGAAGTTCAAATTGGTTACGCGCTAGCGAACCGGATTAGGAACCACCTACGCCGACTCCTTCCTCGTTGGATTACGACACCCGAATTACTTTTCCGCGCCTATTCTTGCAAAAAGTACGGCGATTTAAATGTTTACGCTTCCGAAAATTAAGGAGGAACGATTAGAAAGTTCTCGAGTACCGAACGATTAATACGAGAAGTTAGCACCCCGATTAAGCGAATTTGAACGAGTCAATCGTAAAAACCAACGGTTTTAAAAATATCTCGAGGACGTATCGAGGCGAACTGGGTTTAAAATAGGTTTTCTTCTAAGAAATGGTTGATCGAAGCGCGATCCAATTAGAATGATAGAAAACAGCTGTCGAGAAGATAAACGTTATCAATTATTATTATTATTATTTGTGACTCGTTTAGATGTCGAAATAACCAACAAATATAAACATTACGAAGCTCTTAAATGGGTGTAAACGTGTTAAATCATATATTTACAGTTTATAGAGTTTATCTCCGGCCCGTTCGGTCGTTTTCGTACTTAAATAACCTAAGAAATTGCTAAAATATATACAAATGCCTCTCGCCAATATGCAAACGAGACTATAATAAATCATTAAGAAGATATAAAATACCCTTTATAAAACGTAACGATTATTTTATAGCGGTTGTATAATTTACTCGATTGATAAACTTGTCGTAATTTCGTATCTCGAAACTCGATGATAAACGCGAGTCGTTTGTGAGAAATTTTGCAAATTTCTGCGCGTTACGAATATCTATAAATCAAAGAAAATAGTGCTTAAAATTCCTTAAATAGAATAAAAATGCTATAAATTTAGTAAGCTTTTCAAAAAATTTTAAAGTAATTTCCTGAAGTTTTGTCAATCGCGATACATTCGATATGCAAATTAAGCGAAAGAGTTCTTAGGCGACTGGCCGAGACCGGCGCCAGGTGTTGCTGCAGCTGGCGAAGATGAAGCTTACCGTGTTGTCGACTTGCGGTTGCCTCTTCCTTCTCTCGGTAGCGGCTAACGACGAGAGTACGAAAGATGCCGCTTCCGCGGAAAGCGCGGCCAATAATTTTTCTGCCTTTCTCGTGCTGGCCACGAGCATTATGATGTCGGGTATTCTCGTTTACATTTTCTTAATAAACTTCGTACGATTTCCCAAAGTGGTTCGCGTTAGAGATATTAACGCCGGCCAAGTACGTAAGACGAGATCTGCGGCCGTTAAACTACCGGAAGGATCCCAGTTAAACGTAAGCTTAAAATCGCCCTCCGGAGGCTACCGAATTGTGGTCAAGGCGGATAAACGTTACGTGATTGTTTCCGATCAACCTCCGGAAGACGCTATCGAGACCGATGTTAAAAAAGGCGTCGAATCTCCTCGGAAGAAAATTGTGGAATTACCCGATCGACCGGAAAGTTCTTCCGTTCCTGGAGAAAAAGAAACCCCGTTGTCATTAGTCCGGTGTAAAGTCTCGGAAGACGAGATTGCGTCTAGTGAAAAGAAGGTAGAACAAACTGTTGCCGAGATTCAGGAGGCGGAAACTCAATGCGATATTAGTAAATCTACTCTCGTTAAAAGTACGGACACCGGAGAAGACCCGAGCAGCGGGTGATTTTCGTAATTATGTACTATGATGTAACTTCTTGTAGCTTTTTTTTCTTTATTTGAATAAATCCTCACTTTTGCTAATTCCATTTTTTCCTCTTCATTCTATGCACGGAGTGACTTAACGAACGCTTTCTACGCCCACTGCGCGCAGCTTCGTGAGGATTCTACGCGTCGATTCTAGCGAGTCTCCTTCGCGTATACTATACTCGAAATGACGAATAGTCTTAAGTAAACTGTGCGTAAATTTATAATAAAATTTGCCAAGGTTTCGCTCGGCATTGCACCAAAACGTGCATCTTTGTTGTAATAAGCATTCGTTCCGACTTCGTTCGTCTTCGATATTCGTCGTCCGCGTCGAATCTCGATAATGACCTCGACGTAAATAACTCCTTGCATTTTCGTACTTACGAATTTGAATGGAATTGCTCGTCCCTTAAGGCTGGAGGATTTTAAAAAGTAGAGTCAATAACCTCTACAACTGGATTTGAAGTTTTTGTTGACGTTCGAGACGGCCGCTGCATTACGTGATCGAAAGGTACAACGCTTACGGTTTATAATACTACAGAAGTCGTAAAACGCTTCATCGGTTATGTGAACGACCTTTCTAGTTTAACGTTTTTTAATTTGTAATCGAAAGTTTATGCTTTTAAAATTCGACTTTATGCAAAAGAACAACTACACCTTCGAATTCTAGTCACGTAAACGTGTGAACTATTGTGACGACGACGGTTAAGATACTCTCTATAACTTACGTCGTCACTCGATAGTTCGCAACGTTGCGCGCGACTTGCGCTGTGCGTACAGTAAAATATTTTCCCGGTGTTACTGTTTCGGTTAGTTTTACTATGTTCTATGCTCGTTTTGCGTTTGCAACTGCGTGTAGCGTGCTTTAACTAATTTTTTTATTAAATCGTAATCTAGTTGCAGTAGCCTGTTTAACATTCGCGTGTGATACATTCCACATTTCTGCGTTAAACACTCTTTAAATTGCCTTTTAATGTAGTAGGTTTAATCTAAATTAACATTAACGATTTTTTTAATTATAATAGTTTAGATGGTATCGGACTGTCATTTATTGTATATCGGAGATAAACTGAAGGAGAAAGCCTGGAGGGTTTACGATATCGAATTGATATCGCCCTTCGGGCCAACAAGGACGTTCGACGGGAAATCCTGTCTTTCTTCAAGGTTTTTCTGCTTGTTTATTAACATTTCTTGCCAAGCAAATTGTTAAAAATCAGGTTTGGCGATTTATATTTAGAAAAAGTAGGAATGACGACACTGCTTTCTAAGAGCCGGGAATGCCATTAAAGTAGTCGTCATTCGTTTAGACCTAGATCTAAACGTCGGCGGTCGAAAAATACCCTGTAAAGTGGAAATTGGACCCGTTTTTGAAGAAATTCGTTGCACGTTTCGAACTTATATTTTGCTGGCAAGTAGTGCGGAAGAAATGAATTAAGTACAGTGTATATTGCAATACGGCATAATACGAGAACATTTTCTGGATTATTGTTAATAATGGTTAATTTCATTTCACATCAATTTATGTATTAATTTAAGCAAAGAATGGAAAGCGAAAAGGGCATTGTCGAACTGCAATTTTTCACTATTTTTTTCTTTCCAGTCTGCACGCTACCGGAAACAGTCAGTGGCCTGTTATTCTAGCTTTTCCGGTAGGAGCCATTTTCTTCCTCTTAGCGTGACTATCAAAAATAAAACGTCCATTATTCGAGTTTAAACGATCTTTGTTAGCAAAACTCGCGTGGGAATCGTTTACTTTCTAATTCTAGTTTACTGGTTGCCGATGTATTAACGCTTACCTTTACAAAATGTGGCATTTTAAAGGAATTTTGGCACGATTTTCGGGGGAGATGTATTTGCGCGAATTTTAAAGCGCAATTTTGAGGTTTTTTAAAAAATTACATGTATTAAAATTAAAAAAATTTAATTAGTTTTTAGTTCAAATTCTTAAAATTTTTATAAAAAGTCTTCTCGGTTTACAAATTATAATAAAGAGTACAAAGTTTAAGCGCGAGATCGCATAGTTTACCCTAATTAAATGGCGTTGTATCGAATTTTATATTAAACGAAAGTCATACAATCTGAAAAACGTGATTTCGAAATCGCTATCTTAAAGTAATTCTCTTCGAGTAAGTACAGTATATCTTAAATGTGGGGAGACGATGAAACAAATCGGAAAATAACAGCTGGGTTTCTTCAGTAGTAATATACAAAAGGTCGAAGGTACCACGTGTCTTCTACTCATCCTTCGTACCGAAACCTTACACTTGCGCTTACTCATTATCTACACGTCTCGAAAAATAATCAGCAATAAAGTAAATCGATCGTTTTCAAAATGTTTTGAAATGGAACTAAAATGGCGGCCTCCTTAGTGTAATTATACACTTTAGCATAGGTTACAGGATTCAACTTCGCATAATTTTAAGAATATATAGTGTAATTTAGCGAATTTTAGCAATATAAGCTATGATTTAGAGTATATTTTATCGATTTTGTGTAGATTTTTACACTGAAATTTGTGCTACATCATAATTAAATGAGCACATATTTTTAGGGTATAAACAAGGTTCAGTACATACTTTAGCATGCGTTAATGTAAATTTTTGCGAAAAATATGTTTTAGCATCTAAATAAAAAAAATAACATTCGACGATGTTATAACATCCAGCACATGACGAAGAAGGGAATAGTTTCCCACACGCGATGACCTCTACAGAGCGCTATTTATGAATACTTTGCAACTATTGTTCTGCATTTCGGCAGACTTCCCGAACAGGTTGGACCATTCCTAACACCTAAATTTAGAATATAATCAAGAAAGAATTTCAGGAATTCAGTACGAAACCATTAAATACAGTGAATCATCGTGTAAAGTATATCCGCGGGAGTCATTTTGTTCTTAAATGTAGCACCCTACAAGGAGTTAAAGAAAAGAAATCCATTTGTAATGAATGGATAGTGAAAGTCGAACTTTCAATAAGTGTCAACAGAAGTGGAAATGGTTATCGCCGAATTATCTTAGGACAAAAGCAAATAGATGATTACATCGTTGTAAGGCGATTGTTCCCATTCGTGTCGTTGATTTAATAAAGGGAAGCTGTCAGACGAAACAATGAAAACTTGTGCACAAGTTTAAATTGTCTTCCATCCCCGCACAAAAAAAGCTGCAAAAAATGAAGAATGGCTACGAGAGACAGTTATTTGGAGAATGTTAATACGGTAACATCGCCATTTTTTACTTTTTAAATCGTCACCTCGTGATATAACTTAAAGTTTATCGACCCCGAGGATTTAATTCTCTTAATGCTATAGGCCTAAATGTATTTTAACTCGGTTACTAGATAGCATTTTTAAATCATTAACTTCGTCTGAGGTGAGTAAAGGTCAAGGTCAAATGAGGGAGTCGAATTATTACGTCATACTCACGTCATTGATATTATTACAGACATATGTATGTAAAATAACTTTTTAAATTTAATATCCTCGTCATTGTTTACGATTCGAATCGATTGCAAAATTGATATATAATTTTTTTTTGTTAAAAATAATATCTGGATGACTAAACAATTGTTCAATCGTCCAAAGTAGCTCTATATCACGATTCAGCTGCATGCAACTACCTGTAGCTGGGTTGGTTTTAGGCGTTGTGTGGGATTTGAAATAATATTTAAGTGCCAACACTCGGTAGAAATTCAATGATTTTATAATTCCTCTCTTTTTTAGAAGTACTTAGCGAGATGTAGAAGGACAAATGGACCCCTAAAAAATCTTGTTCAACTCGACTTTTAAGCCCTATGTATCTCATTTCGCGTAAAATGTAGCAGACACACGGAGAAAGCCACGTTTTACCACTCCAATACTTAAACTTATATAAAGCACCAGGTGATATCACTAACGATAATAAGCAGCTGTTAAGTTAACTCGACGTTTCGTTCCCCCTCTAGAAAATGTTCCACCAACATTATCGAGGTAACTATAAAGGGCAGTAGGGTGTGTAGTTAGTAATGAATTCGCATTTTCGATAAACAGGAATGTTCGGTGACGTCGTAGCACCACCCAGAAATTGTTTTAACAAAACTAAGCTCCCCAAACTAGGAAAAAATCCCGGTTATTCGAATGTAGTCCAGTTCTACATCGAACTAAGATATCAATAAACTTAACTAGACGCTAAATTTTCGTCCTTATCGCGTTAGATTTGGAATCACAAAGAGAAACGTTCGGTTAAACAATGGAAAGCGTCTTAAGACGATGCGAAACGTCAAACTCACCTCTGAAGTCTTAGTAGTGTTTCCATTGTTCGTATTATCCATGTTATTTGCCGGCGTACATGAGAAAAATCAAGTAAGCGAACCACACATCACACTACAACACACACCGACAGACTGACTGACTCTCGTTCCAACTTACAGGACAGGTATAACGACGTCCAATGGCCTGCCGTTTCCGCTTACGGCACGAGGACTGTTGCGCCAGACTGTTGATACTCCTCTTTGTTGCACTTCACTCGTTCACCTTTACCGAAACTCCTTACGTTAAGAGCACAGATTCGTACCTTACGAGCTTACTAAACACGTGACAACGAATATGCTAGTGTTTTGTCTGTTGTAAACGAACTATTCAGAACTTTGTTTCTTAAAAAATAAACGTTAAAATACACCTTTTGGATCGTTTCGTACGTCACAACAAGCGCAGATGTTTCTTGTGTAGCATAAACGTACGCTCGTAGATTAGGGTCACGTTAACAGATGGTGACAGATGACAATTTAGCAATGCTACGTGTACTTTTCTTTTATCTATTGTCGAACGTTTCGAGATCGAAATAATGTATATTTTAGGAACCAATCCGGTACGCTGACCTTTTATATAACAATAGGGAGCATACATTACTATATGTGACTTATATATAGAACGTGACGTAGACAAAGACGTCCCTATCGATTATTTACAAATATTAAACCTATCAAAATATTGATATTTTGTTAAAGATTGTTTGTAAACAATTTTCTAAGGGAACGAGTAATAAAATTCCGTCCTTGTTTTCGGTTTATATCTATGTTATACGTGTCCCACACATAATAAACAATCGTCTTTGTTGAGGCTAGGGCTTACCAGTCCTTATCGCTCTATTATTAATAATACTAATTATTAAAAAATTCTAGAGGAAGCATTTAAAGTTTTGGGGATTCGAAAAATGTAACTATTTTACTATTTTCCCTTAAAAATTTTAGGGAAATAACATTGTTTCGAGGAAAACAATACGTTTTATTGTGTGTAAAATTTACATCCGCTTTCGTGCATAAAAATACCTTTATTTTTTATTGTTTTTGGAGGGGGAGAGTTTTGTTCGAGTTTCAACGGGTGTCGGACTTAAGAATTTCTAGAAAAACTAAATATGTGTAGGGTCAAAGTTCAGCGTATTGCGATAAGGGTGCTTCTGCCAGTTAAAGTGAATACCGCCCGCTCTGTTGGCCAGTCCTTTTGTAAAGAATGCCCGTTTCTGTTTTAAACGGTGAAAGAATGTGTTTACGAGCTTAAAGTAAGTCGAAAAGTTCTAAAAATATGCTTGAGGTAGGCACCTTCCTACCGGAAAGGTTAGTCGTTAGAAGAAATGGGCACGTGTTTAGTTAAGCCATCGGTTCTGTACCTTTCTTAAGTGGAGGGCGTAGAGAGTGAGCGCGTGTTAAGTTATACGAATTTTGTTTACACGAATGTGTCTGCGTGGTTAGTGGACTATTGCAGATAAAAGAGTTTCTGTGGGTTCGATGTCAGTGACCCGATACCATCTGCTCGAATAGAAGTTTACGCATTTTCTGTCTTCATCGGACAGTTCCGGTTTATCGCTCGAAACAACGGTGTTTCTTTTCTCTGGAATTTCGTTGTTCTGCGTGACTGAAGTCTTATTTTCGTCTCGAAAGACTAGAATAGAGAAATAACGGGCAACTTTTTTCTATCGCCAAATTATATAATGTCTCTTAACAATATCGTGCCTTGAGCAAAGCTGCGATTTTTCTCGAAAATCTGTGTTTTTTCACCTCTTCTTCCGGGTTATTTTCTTTAAAAACTGGTCGGTTGCAATTTTAAAATATATTTTTCACGCTCCCCGTGTGATTACCTCGTTTTTTGTATTATTCTCACCAGGAGCAGTCGTGGCGCTGCATGCTACTTTCTCTCTTTATCCCGTGTTAATTAATATTTAAACGGATTCTCGTTTACGGTAGTTTTTAATGAATTTAATAAATAATTTTAAAGAGTCAGACGTCTTCCACACCAGGAGATTTTCCGTGCTGTATCGCAAACGTAAATTCTCACCAGTAACCGTAAGAGACTAAATCTCTTCTTCGCTTATTAAAAGCACAAAATTCATTAAATTATCTTGAAAATTTGTATAATTTTATTACAAAAACCGCGATCTAAATTATTGAGTTTTCGCCACTAGATGAAATTATAGCTCTAGATGATAGAATTCCCCCTAATCACGCCTAGATATCAAGATTAAATTAATAATTTCCTGAGTATAATGCACTTCTCTCACAGATTCTTCTAGACAAATCTCACCCTCTTCTATTAATTTTTTCCTTCTTAATTTAACACCAGAAAAGTCACAGATGCTTCTTATCAAGTTCCTGCCCTATATAAAAAGCACTCGTACATTAAAAAAGAAAATACTATTTTGATGTAGCGGCAAACGTTCAAAGAAAGATAAAATTTCAATAGACAGACACACAGCCTGACGGATTAGAAAGCAGGAAGATGTCATCTTTTGTTTGTTTTTCTCGGCTTCAAACAAGTGATAATGATAGGAGTCCAATTAAAGAAGTTGTTAACGTTCTCGCATACCGGAAGAATACGTAATTAATTGGATTGTTACTATAATAGGAATTTCCTTCACTGCTGCAGTAACAAAATTTGATTCGGCTTTTAGTATTTAATAAACGGTTACGATAACAATTTTTTTATAATTATAATTAGTATTATGTAATTAACTACCGGTTAATTACAAGAGAATAAGAATTGGTTTTTTTATTCATTTTTAAATAGTGATCGATCCGAATTATCGATCATTACTTAAAAATCAGAAGTTAAATGAAAAATACCCGCCATTGATCGATTTGAATGCTCAAAACCCATTTTAATCGGTGAGCGATCGAAGACGATGATTTTGTTTCTCGTTTCTTGAAAAGGGCGAATTAGTTTCGATCGATTTTTAAAGTCTTCTTAGATGATCGATCGGCGTTTTCGTCGTGTCCTGGCTTTCTGTGAGAAAAAAAATGTTTAATCATTTTAAAATTTTTCGCTGTTTGATCAAATTCAAAGATTTCAGGAAAAAATTCATCAGTTTTGTTTTTTTTTCGATAAGAGTGTTTGATCAATCTTTACTTGTCATAAACAGCAACTACTTGATCAGTTTCAAAGATTTCAAGAAAGATTTATGAAACGATCAACTTCGTTTTTTATAAGGAAGACTCGAAATCTTTCCAGTTGTTCGATCAATTTCAAACAACTCAAGAAGTTGATCAATTTTGCTTCATGAAATATCTGAACTAATCAAACAACAATCATTTGCGACAAGTTTACTTAAACACAAAGAAAGCTCGAAACTGATCGAGTTGTTGATGTTTTGACAAGTTTGAGATTGATCATATATTTGATCTTATAAAAGAGGAAAACTTATTCGACCAACTTAAAAAATTTGCACGACTAGCAATCGTTCGATTAACAGCGAACTTTTCTCAAGTCATTTGATTAATATCAAAATTTACTTTTAAAAAGCTTGATCAAAATTCTCTTCAATCGATTAATTATATTTCCGATCGATCATTTTATAAAATATATTCATTTCAGGATTATTTTTAGAATCAACAGCTATTAAATAAAAATAAAATAAAATTATGCAACAGGAAATTAATTAAATTTTTTTATATTTTATTGCTGAACTGGGGAGCGATCAAGAAGTTAATTTCATTTTTTAAGTATTTTTAACTAAAAAAATGTAATTTATCACAAGAATTTATACTCTTTTTCCGATCGGGTCAAATATAATTGATCAATTACGCTTCAAAATTGCATGTTTTAAAGAACAGTTATTTTTCGAAGCGACATTTCCTCGCTTTCGGGTCAAGATACATTTAATTTAATGAAAAATGATTTTTATATAAAACGCAATAAAATTATTTTGTGCAAAATGAAGTGGGTTGTGTCTACTTTCGTCTTTATTTTCCATAAATAAACATGTGGGTGAACGTCATCGCCCGCCGAGTGAAAAGGCGGTCGTTGATGTCATTCACCTACATCCACCCCTTTGCTGTAATGTTGCGTTTATGCTACCACACTACAATAATAAAAGATCAAAATTCATGCGTCATACAATTCAAACTTTCGTCTATACTTTCCATTATTGCGTCACGACTTTCTCTGCCTTCTCTTAATTGTTACGTCAAAATTTTCTCTACTCGTTTTAATTGTTAAGTTACGAATTCGTCACTGCTTTTTTTAAATTATTACGTAACAATCGGTATTCGTGTTTACGTAAATTGCGATTTTTCCTTTACTTTTTAATAAATTTTCGAAGACAATCGAGTTTTTATCGATCTCTCGACCTATTAATTCGGGAATACGCATCTGGCCTAAATTGTATGACTCGGAGCGCTATATAAACTCGCGGCACACCGGTTTATCTTCCCTATATTGCAACCACGTGACCGATAGCTACTCTTTGATCACGTGACTCTCACGGTATCGAACTTGGTGACGTTCGTTTTACACGTTTGATCAGCTGGGCTTAACCCAATCGTGAAAATATTTGCTTCTCACTTTCCCGTTTTTTTATATTGACAGACATTTAAAAAATTGCGTGATTTTTTATTTTAGGAAATGTTTTAGTAACGTAATTCGTAGTATAAAACAGTTTTTGGGGTCGGAATCTCGCTCGTCCACCGTGACCTAATTATCTATTAACGATATACACTTAAATGCCTTATGTCTCTCGCGTTATATAGTAAACAGTCACGCGCTAATATGTTTCGTTTTTGTCACGTGTTACTAAGAAGAATTATCTGTTTTTGGTACGAAGGAAACGATTTCCAAGTGAACAAAGTAAAATTTACCTATCGGTGTTTACAGACGATTGTCTGTGACCTTGCGACTGCCTTGTTTAAATTTTTTCCAACTGATTTATGGCTCAGTTCGGTGATTACGTTCAGCAAATTTTAACAAGGGTGCTCTGCCCAGCCAGGTGACTAGAATTTAACTGTTTTTTACGAACCTGTTATCGATTCTGTGATCACAACGCGTGAAAGAAACTGTTCGAAGTTAATACATAGATACAAACTCTATACAAACGTATCACGTAGTTGGTTTACACTTCAACTCGACTGTGTATTTATTTAGATATATTAAAATAGAACTGATGCGATCGATAAGCAGCAACCATCCTCCAAAAAATGTTAACGTTGGTTGAGAGATTAATCACTACGGCCTGACGAAATTGACGAGCGAAATCTGGATTTAGTCACGTGATTAGAGATAACATTCCTGTCTTTCTCTTTACCAAAAATCTACAACTGGCCCGTTTCTCTTTGGAGAAACTGTTTTATGTCGACCCGGATAGACCCGACGGCGACGTTGGTCCAATTATTACTGTGGTAGCACCACTCACGTTACCAGATGGCCAGTATCACATTAACTTCACTATTACGGACTCGCGGAAGAAAGTTACACCGGAGAATTGCTCCTCTCTTTCTTCCAGGTATCCTAATTAACACGAAGCCAACTCGTTCCCATGGTTTTTCGCGTGCCGAATGGTTTATGGCACATCTCGACGCCCGTTTATGCCTCTCTTTAACGTTTTTATGATAGCCAAGATGCATTTGGGAGTTTTTCTAGAGAATCTTGCAGAACCAGTCGAGTCGAGTTTATTAAAAGCAATTACTATTCTTAGCCTACATGTGTGCAACAATTAGCGATGAAAAGATAAAAAAGAAACATTTTTCCTCCCTTGGTAAATTATCTCGACCCCCTTCACGTTGGTGTTTAAGAGGAATTCTCTCCCGTTATCTCGCTAACAATTTCGCATTCTTTACTGCCCACTCTCGAAAGGTGCGAAAACATATCGATTTGGTGTGGTATCATTAACAAATATCCCGCGTCTGCCCACGATTGGTGAAGCGATAACGCGTAAATAAATTTAAAACTGCTTTAAAATAATTCTTAAAAATGGCGGCAATTATGATTTTCTACAATATTTCCGCTCGACCCCGTTATTCTCTTCCCGTTGGATTCGTGTTTTAGCAAATTGGTGTAAATACACTTTAGGATCTCTCCATCACTTACATTAAGGACAGGATTTTCGTATGTTTTTAGGAACGTGTTAAAATCTTCAAATAAAATTTACCAAAATGATGGCTTTTACGATTTTTCCCCTTATATTACGGAATTGCAAAATAGATTGATTTCGGTATCCTTAAATAAAGATTGCCAATTCAGATTCCGAATTTCAATATTAATATCGAAATTCGTAGAATTTCAGACGTATGGAGGAGTTTTAGAATTTTAATTACCACTCGGGCGTTGCTTAAAATAACCATTTTGTCATTTATTTACCCTCGTTACACCTCCCTTCGCATATTTAACTAATGTTGGCAGGGTTTATGAATTTTTAACCTTTCCGATTTGTAGATAATCGCGCGGTGTTTACCAAACCCCTTATTATGTATGTCTGTTTAGTGATGCCGTATTCGACTCGATTTCTTCTTTACTCCAAAAGATACCTCGTCGGGAGACAAAGCTCTCGTTTAAGTATTTTGATCGGATGCCGTTTCCGAGAGTCTCGTCGTGTGGTTGTTGCATCCTCGTATTGGAGTGAGAGATTTCGGAGTTCCGAGTCTTTTGGTTTTTCCAGGATACTTCGGGTCAAGACTTTATTCTTCGTCCCTCGTCGACCCCAATGCGGGTTTGACCCATTGCTAAAAACCAAATTGAGATGGATCAATAAATAGCGTGCCGATGCAGCCAATAAACACAATCTACTTTAAGCTCCTTAGAACACTAAATTAAGGCTCTTAATTGCTAATTTTCCTACTTAAGGTTTAACTAAGACAGTTGTAATTCTATAAAGATTCGTTTTAATTCCAAAGTCCTTAAATCGTAACGTTTCTACTAAACTAATATAATTTGTAAGGCTTAAAATAAGATTTATAATGGTTTCAAACCGCTTAATATCGTTAAAAACATCGCTAAATACCTTAAAATAAATTCTCAAGATTTTATATGAAAATAAGGGATAAAGGCAAAACGAATCCATCTTATTGTGTTAAAACGTAATTTTTTGCCCGATTAATGGGATTAAAAACAACAATAAAATATAATCCTCCTAATTTTGTTACCGTAACAGTATTATACGTGTATTATTTTAATTACAATAAAAAAATAATTATAATAAACCGTGTATCCGTTTATAAATAACGTTTCCTTATTATTAATACGAAAATTCGACGAAGCGATAAATCATTAGGCGAATGATTCTTACGCATTGTAAATCACTGGGATGAAACTGCTTTAGTTGTGTCTCGTCTCTCCTCCGTGTGTGTGTGTTTTGCGTTGACTAATCGTCACACACGAGAAACGGGTCAAAGTCGTGTCTGGTAAAATCATGCAAATCCTCTTTTGTGCGAATAGGCGACACGGTCACGAAGATAGCAATTATTGAACCCACAAAAAAACAATTATCTTTCGAAGTAAATTAGTGGCTCCAGAAGTTTTTTCATAATTTGTAATGTTTATATTTTTTTCTCCTACGCGTCGCTTCTATATTAAATAAGGAATCGGTGACCTTTAATCCCGGAATTTCGGCTTTATGTAGCGCGGGATCGAAGTTCTCGGCAAGCTAAAGCCATTCTAAATACCGGAGGTTTTTATTCGTCGCAGATGTTTGTAAATATGTTTAGAACAATTTAATAAGCGATTCAAATGTAATTAAATATTTTACAAAGCATTTGAAATGTATATAAAATAACAACCGGTCTTATTTGTTTATTTCTTCAATGCGATCCACACGAAAGAATCGCGCATTACTACAAAAGATTTCGAAAACTATTGGTTACTTCGATTAAAGATAAGATCCATCTCGAAAAATCGTTCGTTCTCGTAACAAAACCTGTCTAGAAGGATCTTTTATTCCTACGGCGAGATCCATATTAAAGAATTGTGTGTCTACGCTAACGAGCGCATCGAAAAGGCACCATTCAGACATTATAGTAGTTTATAGGGGAGGGAATTCGTTTATACGCGACAATCGCCGACCGTGGAAGACGTAAATTACAGCGGTTATTTATTTTTCTTCGCAAACACCATAAACTTGTCTGAAAATAATTTCTGCGTATTTGCGAACGGTTTAAACTTCTGGCCCAATAACGTAATTAGGAAGAGGGTAACGCGACTTTCGATGACTGGTGATGATCAAAAAGGAATAAAGTTTCGCACTTAACCAAGCATCGAACGCCTTCTATCGCCGAGAAATGTTCATTTAACGAAACACTGACGTTTTCGGCTTGGTAGAACAGGCCATCTTCGGGTGTAGTTTTACTCGATAAAGTTTCGTTAACGTAGTACTCGACCCGCCCCAAACCCTTAAGTTTCTCGAGTGAGATGCGGGTTTTAGAAATAAATCTTATTAAGGAATGGACTGCTTTTTAACACTCGTCGAGGTTTAAGAAAATTAACACGAAACTTTTGCGTACGTAATTATTATTTGTACTATACGTACGTATTATAAATAATTTAACCGCATCGACGCGGTATAAATTAATTTAGTTAACTCGGCGATTAACCAGCACGTTAGACACGTTTTTCGTAGGCGAAAACATGAATAATCAATACGTTTTTACGAAAATTAAGACTTTCTTGGGTGCAAAATGCATACATTTCTAGCCGAATTCGACGCAGACGTATCGTTAACTGCACAAAAACTCTCTCGACTGTAGGTCAGACGAGCGGCACATGCGAAACGATAATTACTAGTTTTTTATAACGAAAAAAGTGATGGCACATTTCATACCCGGCCGATCACATAAAATTAAATGTCCGGAGAAGAAAGACAAAAAAAAAAGCTTGGAAATGTTAAGGATAACGACCTTCACCTCCATATTTTTACTCTCGAACATTCGATTAGCGAAGGTCGTTTCGGACTTATCGTCGCCTAGTTTAACGAATTACAAAGTTTCGACGCCCGTAACACCAACGGTAGAGCTTATATATTAACTACTATGGCCCACACGCGCAGAACATTGGAACGTGGGCGCCCGATTACAGATTCGCGACCTTTTAATATAGTTTTCTCTGTCACTTCACCTCGTCCGAATATTATTCTCGTCGAGAAACCAGTTTACCTTGAACGAACGTCGCACATGCCAAATCTGTTTAACGATTCCATATTTTTAATTCGTGTTTTTTGCAATATCTTTGTTATCGATTTCGTCATTTCGGCTTAAAATTTCCAATTATTTAAAGGGAATTCGCTTTTCAAAAAAGAAAAATAATTCGCCCGCGAGTCGATACGCTTTGCTGCTTAGTTTAACCGATTTTTCATATAATTTTAAGACATCGAGAGCTAAAAATTTGCTAATTATAAAGAAGTTAACATTGTAATTACTGGCAGGAAATATAAAAAATAAAGTATCTAAAAAACCAAAGGTTGCCGGTCGAGATCGAGTTAAAAAGCAAGAAACTGCCAAGACCTCGAAGCGAGTACGAAGAAATTAAAAAAAAAAATCGTTTCGCGAGAGTAAAACGAAAAAATGAAGTTCTGTAGAGAAATTTGGATAATCTTAATGCATTAAAGAGAGAAAAGTGAATAAAATTTCATCCGCTTTCGACGAATCTCAACAAGAAAGAAATATACCTCGACGAAACTCGTTGTGCGAGGTTGGCGACGGCAGCGCTAATACGAGAGCGGATGTAACGGCGGCCTAACCGACCAAGAACGACTTTCAAACTAGCGAACGAAATTCAATTTCTGTTTATTTAAAATATATAAATCTAATAGGTTGACAGAGATTTTAACTGTATCTCGTTAATGCTATTTAAGAACACGTTCATTAAGAGGTTTTGGATTAATTCGGCATCTCGGACGTCCGAAATACGCTCGTCGAGCTCGAATGTGCGCGAAATTTTAAAAATCGACTCCGAGTTCTGTAACTGGAACTTAAGACGTGTTTGAATGCCGCTGGGGATTAGCCAGAAGCGTCGTTTCCTCAAAGCCAAGCTACTATAAATATCGTAATCATTCCTTATGTACAATCTGGTCTTATTAAAACGCCACGCGTCAAAGATAATCCTATTCGTCCGAATTACGTCGATTCCGGATGCATTTACGGTATTTGAAATTATATCCGGATTCGATTATCGTCTCGTGTCGCTACCGCGTTTTACATTTATAGCAGTTGCCGAAAAACGTAGCGTTTAAAATTTAATATATTATATTTAAGTTAAATGTTAATACTTTATTAATAATAATTTTAAGACATTTTGTTTCTTTTAAATCATTTCCATTTTTTATTTTATTTGTAACCGCTAGAGGCGCTTTGCGATAAAGGCCAATAGCGCCTCCAATGGTTATAGAGATATATTGTAATTTCTTATTTAAATTTAAAATTTTTTTGAATGAAACGAATTAACCCTTTTAATATAATTAACAATAATTCTATTATTGTTTTGTTTTTAAACGTTTAAAATAATTATATCGCCATCTGTTGACGGAAGTTAAACTTTTAGAGAATAGTTTATTTTTTAAGCGGTTTAAGTTTTTATAGAATTTTTATTAAACAATTTTTAGTTTTATAAAATTTATGGAATTGGAATTGCCATTATTATTGGAATAAATTTGAACGATTTATTAAAATTTTCCTCGTCAGATGGTGACACTAATCGAGCGATGGTCGTACCCGAGCTGGTAACCTAAAGCACGTGTACTATGTGGAAGTTTTGCCTTAATTTACTTTAATATGATACGAGAAACCGAAATAATGTTAGGTAGTCAATCTGCCGCACTAAATAATCTTTCTCGACCGGACGGTTCGGCCATTTATTCTCAAGGTAACGTAATTTCTTTATTTAAATGATGGAGTCACGTGTTCAAACGCCAGCCATTTTTATTCGTCGTCGGACTAAACTTTGTGCATTACGTCTTGCTAACATTCAATTCGAGACATTAAAACTCTGCCTATTAATATAAATAGTTTTTTTAATGTGCGTCCATTTGGTTCATTAGAAGTTACTTTAGGATCATTCGTTTCATAAAACTATAAATTTGGTATCGGCAGTTGACCGATTTTTTCGGCAGATAAGTCGAGAGCTCCGATTTTTTAGTCGTACCAAATCGAACCTCAAAAAATCGTTTTTTAACTGTGTGTATGATTACACACAGTTAAAAACCGATATTAAAATGTAACATACACATATATATATACGTGGTACGATTCAAAAGTTCGGGACTGCAGTAATCTATGACAACAAAAGCGTGTATTTGAAGTTACGGCGTACGAAATGATTCCACCAAACCGCCTCTACGCGTTTGGGTTAATTTCACCCGTGTCGTGCGATTAAACCGCGAGTTCTGCCGTTTTTTACCGGAGATGGTTACCTTTGTTCCGCGACGTAATAAAAGTGGAGTTTCGAGAACGACCTCCGACGTTTCGACTTTGCGGTGGTAGAATCGCCGTACGCCTTTCTTTGCAATTCTAAAGTCTCCGTAGGTGTTTTACCTAAACGCCGACAAAATTTAATGTCGGAGGTCGTTCTCGAAACTCCGCTTTTATTACGTCGCGGAACGGGGGTGACTATCTCCGGAAAAAAACGGCGGCGCTCGCGGTTTAATCGCGCGACGCGGGCGAAATTAACCCGAACGCGTAGAGGTGGTTTGGCGGAATCCGTTTCGTACGCCGTAACTTCAAATACGTGCTTTTGTTGTCGTGGATTACCGCAGTCCCCGAACTTTTGGATCGTACCGTGTACGTAATGCTTATATAAAACTCTAAAACAAAATACTGGGGTGTACTATAGATTACCACCTATGGAATTTCGGGACTTTGATTAAATATTTGAACTCGGGGAATCGAGACGAGTTCGACGGTACCCTATTTTTGGACCGGAGACGAAAAATAAAAAAGTTATCGTACTTTTTTAATGCTCTCGTGAAGACGGCGCCATAGTTGCTAGTACTGCCATCTTGCGGTAAAGTCTGCAAACCGTGACGTCGGACTACGGTCGTCTCCGGGAGGGTTAAACGCGCCGTACGAAAGCGGAGAAAGCGACGCGACTTCCGATCGTCGCGCGATTGCCATTTCGGTTAACGTTACTCGCGGCAGCGAACGTGGGGCCGTTCCCACTGTTCGTGCTCCCGACCGACCTCCCGGAGGGGAGCCGCCGGCAGACCGCCGTGTGCTAAACGTCACTAGTTATTGATTCGCGGTAGTTCTCGAACAAAGTAAAAAAAGGGGGGAAACGTCTACTAAAGGCAATTTTAACGGCGAGCGACGCGACTCCCGATTGCGATAGCTAGGCCGACTTAGCGGAGAGAGCGACGCGACTCCCTGTCGTCGTGCGATCGCCGGAAAAAAGTACGATAACTTTTTTATTTTTTGTCTCCGGTCCAAAAGTAGGGTATCGTCGAACTCGTCTCGGTCTCCCGAGTTCGGATATATACCGAAAGACCCGAAATTCCATAGGTGGTAATCTATAGTATTCCCAAATACCGTACCGCAGTGGGTTATAAACATTCAAATAATTTTTATTATTATATATTCGTCCCGATCTGTAGTTGCTAGTAAAACATTCGGTCGAGTAACTTGCATTTTACACGGCTTTATATGTTTAATTAATCTGTAATTGGCCAAAAGGTCTTGTTGGTGTATTATTACTATATATTTAAAGTTTCCAAAATAAATTTTTACTAATTAAAAATTATCATTTTTGATTCGAAAGCTACGGTGAAAAGGTTAAACTAATTGTTTTATATATAAATAGCAACTAATCCGATATAATAAAGTTTCCGATAGCCCGATAATAAATTCCGTTTGTTTGGAAATCGTGTTTTAACTTTTTAACGATGCAGTTTTTCTAAAAAAATTACTGCCGTTATGCGTACGTGACGATCGAACGTAGGATTTGTTTTGCCGAACGCCTTCCCGTACTATGTACCTGCTACCGATAGTTTTTAATGCTATTTACTGTTATGGCATAAAAGCGTGTTTCGGCCGAAAAATAGCTATATATGTGTCTGTGTCTGTCTCTGTTTTTTTACGTATACCTCGTTTTTGTCTGATCATTGAGTACTATTTTAAAAGTATAAAATAGAATATATTGTATTTTTAATTAGAAACTCATTTGAATACTTATCATTACAAGAAGTGATATAAAATGCCACAGTTAAGTTTAGCAGCTTTAATCCCTTGTTTAATAACTTATTAGATGAGACTTAATTAGCTATTTGATCAATAATTTGTATTTGGTTATTTATCTTTGTATTTAATCTGAATGACGAGAATACCGATCGTGTTGGGTTTATAATATAAAAAAAAAAGTTGTTTTATTTGATATTTTGATAGGAAGGACTGTTTTTTCTCAGGTTCTAGATGGTACAAAGTACAACAGGAAATGCCAAAAATATATACGATGTGTTAGGACAAAAACTGGAATCAAGATGTAAATAGATTATGCACAAACTTTTCGTAAAACGGTAACTAGAAATTTTTTATAATGAATAATTTTTATTGATTCGTTATAAATAACCTACGACAAGCTTTCGAAAATTAAATGCGTGGTATAAAATTGAGATGAAATCGTCGTAGAAGAAAATTAGGTAATATAACAATTCTGCATTCTTCTTAAAAGCTAAAAGCTTAGACTATTAAAATTTAATAATCAAAATTAGAGTTTTAATAATAACATTTAATAGAAAGTTCTTGGTAAGATATGACTAAAAGAAATAATGTTGAATGTAAGATTATTACGTTTCTGAATATGCAAATGCTATACAAGTTTATTGTTATTACATGCTACTAAAATTAATCTGGGATTATATTAATATAAATGAAAAAATTAGTAGAGTAAGAAAACTATTTCTATTAAAGATAAAAGTAGTTTTCTTATCATATAACTGCTGAATACATATATTTTTTGACAGATATTTTGCACATACAAAAGCAAAAAAACTTAGAATTTGAATTGAGCTTGCAGCATCCCCGTTCTCAAAGTGTGCTTCGGAAGAAATCAATAGCCCCGTCGCCGTAGCATCTCCTTCGTTCCGCAGCTAATAGTCCGTCGTTTCCTTTAATTTTTTTTTTAAAGATTTTATAATAAAAATTTTATTGCATACTTTTCTAACCAAAAAAGTTCTGTCTTTTTTTGTTGAAAGAAAACAAACATAAAAATGTATAGGAAATAACACAATTTATTCATTAAACTAACCACTCTCACATTTAATAACCTTTTCCCAATGGAAAACAAGCTTATAAATTCCATTTTTATAAAAGTCACGATTTTTAGAGTTGAAAAACTTCTCTAACTCTGTTTCCATAGCCTCTCTATTTCTGAACTGTCAATTTCGCAGATGATTATCTAGGCTTAAAAATAGGTGATAGTCAGGGGAATAAGGAGGGTGCAAAAGACGTTCCCATCCAAGGGTCTGAATTGTGTCAGAGGTCGCACGCACGACTCGAGGCCTATAGCATTATCGTGTAGGAAAAGAATGCTTTTATGGTTCACTAAAGCTGGCTGTTTTTTCAAAAGTGATTGGTGAACTCGACGGAGTCGGTCACTGTAGACGTTAGCAGTAATAGTCTGGCCAGGTGTTATAAGTTCATAGTGAACAATTCCATTTGCAGTCCACCATACGCACAATATTGGTAGGTGTCAATCGACGAGGTATCCATTTGCCGAGCTTGTAAACTTTCCCAAGACTACGTAAATGTAAACAAACAGTTTCGTCGTTTACGGAGAACCTTTGCACTAACATCCGACAAGTTTGAGCAGAATCTTCTTCGATTGCAGCCCGTAATTCGTTGTCATTAATGACATATGGCCGCTCTTCTTGTGGCACATCTTTAAGCGACTCGTCGCCGGAAGAAAATTTTCTAAACCACCTTTGGGTGGTGCGAGTGCCGACAGAACCTTGTCCGAAAGCCTGGCATATTTTTTGAGCCGTTTGCGCAGCATTTGTTCAAGTTTAAACTCATACAACATACAAACATGAATTGTACAGTTTGGAGTACTCATCTTCAGGTTAATTTTTATAATATTAAGAGATAACCTTTTCACTTCTCTTTATATAAGATGAGTCAGAATTAAATCTTGATTAACAAATTGCTGGAATTTTAGTGCCATCTATTGTGTATTGCGTGTAACATTGTTTAAACTTTGTAGTTTCACAAAAAACGACAGAACTTTTTTTGGTTACCTGATATATTTGAGATTACGATCTGTTCAATCCATTTATTGTACGT
This sequence comes from Centruroides vittatus, assembly GCF_030686945.1. Lineage (NCBI taxonomy): Eukaryota > Metazoa > Arthropoda > Arachnida > Scorpiones > Buthidae > Centruroides > Centruroides vittatus. The sequence goes on along the minus strand of NW_027122479.1, from coordinate 879,390 downwards.
GTGCATGCACGTGCACAAAAGGGAACCAAACATTTTTGTTTATGGCCACTAAGCTATAGTAAAATTACCCAGTTCCTCTGGAATCTATAAACCACATCCCTTACTGTAAATTCAGTGAAAAATTCTTCTGAACAACTACTTGATTCCAAGAATTTATAAAATTTATTTTAAACAAAATTAATATTTGGTTCGCTTTTGTGGAGCATGCTATCAGATCGGCTTGACCAAGCTTGTTAGAAAGAGAATGGCTGCTGTAAATTTAGATAAAACAAGTGGCAACATCTTACAGTTATTGCTTTAAAAATCAAAAAATTTTGGATTTAATATTTAAATATTTCAAAATTGATGAGACTTTGTAGGTTAAATCCGAAGAAGTTAACTGATGCTTTTTTGTCTGGACCAATGCGGTCTGATGAAATGCTCATCAGAGACAAAAACTTCTGAGTGTTATCTTCGTTATTCTTTATTCACTATGAATAGAATAAAGTGAATAAAGAACTTAGAACTTAGTTAATAAAGAATAACAAAGATAACACTCAGAAGTTTTTGTCTCTGATGAAATGTGGCCCAGACAAAAAAATCGGTTAACTTCTTCGGATTTAACCTATGAAGTCTTGTCAATTTTTTTGAAGAAATATTTAAAGAATTGATTTTTAAAGCAATATAAAGAAAACCGCACCATTTAATATAATGCATATCTATTCTTATCTTACAGTTATATTTTTAACATTTTTCATTCAAGTTGGTCAATCTTATTTGTACAACTCCTCTCACTTATATGACTTTTATCGTCAGTCCCTTTAGAATTGTATAACTGAGGGGTCACCATATGTTGTACTTGATACACATAGTGTCAGGGGAGAATTTTGTTTATAAAATGAACATAAATAAGATTGTCCATTGCCTTTATGAGAAGAAAGTATGAGATGTACAAGTTATACATCATATCCCATATCTATAGTGGTCATGGATAAGAATGTAGAGTTAAAGTATGATAAGATAGGCTATAAATCTGATCACTCTAAGCATATTATAATAATTTGTAAAGTTATAAACAAAATCTGAATGAAAGAGAAATTGATTGACTTATCACAGAGATTAATTTTGATTCTTATATCTAAATATTTCCAAAAATCCATTATTTCAAGGTTAGTTTTAATGCCTACAATGTTAAAAATAATAAAGTTAACCCAATATGCATACGTAAAATTTTTCTTGGTATAACTACTGTGAACTTGGTATAAATTTTCTCAATAATGGCAGTTATGTGTTAACACATTAACTGCCATCATTGTCATTATCAAAAATTTTGTATTCCAGGACATTCTTATAACAGTCTTTTTCTCAAAACTACTGGAGTGGTGGTTCTCGACCTTCCTAATGCCGCGACCCTTTAATACAGTTCCTCGTGTTGCGGTGACCTCGAACCATAAAATTATTTTAGTTGCTACTTCATAATTGTAATTTTGCGACTGTTATGAATCGTAATGTAAATATCTGATATGAAGGATGTATTTTCATTGTTACAAATTGAACATAATTAAAGCATAGTGATCAATCACAAAAACAATATGTAATTATATACTGTGAAATATTTATTTCTAATTACAAATAAATGAAATTTTGTCTTGGAGCATGGTGTAGCATTGATAAGTCTTAATATAACAACAGTATACTACATTGCAACAGTATGCGTAAAAAGCCAACGTCAGTGTTAAAGTTAAGATTGCTTCTTTCTCAGCAGATCAGAAATTCTCGGGATAATCTTTGCAAGAGCACGACGAAAATAATCTTCCTCGACAAGTCTACTTCTGTATTTAGACTTGATAATCAACAAGCTGGCAAACCCTGTATCACAAAGATATGTTGTTGGAAATGGAAGAAGGTGCAACACAGTCTTGGACAGAACAGGATATGACTGCAAACACTTGATCCAGAATTTTGTAACTGGAATTGTAAAGAAATCAGTTCTCGCTCCATTGCTGTTAATAAGTTCAATGAACTCCCGTTGTGCTGTCTCGGGAACATCTTCAACTTTTGACTGTGAACGCACGTTTGGCAAGTGCAAATGAACGTTGCGAAAAGTTCACTGAGTTCAGCGTTATATCCACGTTTGCTTGTCGCAAGTACTTTCGCCGAACCTTACTGTCGTCGTCTTCAGGCGAGTTCGTAAATTTGCCGAAAAACTTTTAAAAGAAACAAAACCGATGCAGAATGGAACGCATAAAGCTTTACCAAAGCCGTTACGAACGTAAATCAAAAATTCAAAAAAAAAAACATTCAAAAGCCGATCGAGCATCTAGCTCCACAACTAGCGAGGTCGCGCATGCACAGACCTCTTCGCTTATGCTAATCGTATATTAGATAACGCTAAAGCGCATTTAAACGCTTGAATAACGTGACCCAAATATTGGGCAGCTCAAGAGTGGGAGTGTTGCATGCTTCTAACATGGTGGTAAGGAGGGATTCCCAGATGAAAACTGTTTTTCTATCATTGCAGCACTTGAGCATATGCGCTTGCGACCATAGTACAGGATTGAAACCCTGTTCGAGAGCCTTTTTTGCTAGCTCTGTGGTGTGCCTACCCCTCACCACATCGTCCTGGTGCTCGGCGAGGCGGCTGACAAGCATTCTGGTGGTGGCCCCGATATATCGTGTGCTTATTCTCGTTGCTAGATTTTCCAGTGGAACAGCATAGACCCCCGATTTCTCGAGCGTGGAGAGCTTGTCTCTGTCATTACACAGAAGCTTGCGCAAGTTTGGAAGTGGAGCTAATGGCAGTACCAGGTTGCGCTTCCTAAATATTCTGCAGATACGTATAGAGAGGGGTCCGAGGTATGGCAACGATGCTTGCATCACCGAAACCTCCCTCTTGCTGCTTAGCGTGGTGCTTGGAAACAACGATTTCTTTACCCTACTGAGCACATGTGTAAATTTTGCACGCGAGAAGCCAGCCGTGCGTACTGCCAAACTGATGTTATCTAACTCGATATTGGCCAGCTCCTGCGTAGAGGAAAGCAAAAACGATATGTTTTTGCTTTCCTCGTTCGTTATTGGCTCCTAGCGTTGACATATCGAGCAGAGGCTCTTTCAGCCTTCTCGATATGTCAACGCAGCCATCGCCTCCCTCATAAGAAGGGCATTTTTGCTTTCCTCTACGCAGGAGCTGGCCAATATCGAGTTAGATAACATCAGTTTGGCAGTACGCACGGCTGGCTTCTCGCGTGCAAAATTTACACATGTGCTCAGTAGGGTAAAGAAATCGTTGTTTCCAAGCACCACGCTAAGCAGCAAGAGGGAGGTTTCGGTGATGCAAGCATCGTTGCCATACCTCGGACCCCTCTCTATACGTATCTGCAGAATATTTAGGAAGCGCAACCTGGTACTGCCATTAGCTCCACTTCCAAACTTGCGCAAGCTTCTGTGTAACGACAGAGACAAGCTCTCCACGCTCAAGAAATCGGGGGTCTATGCTGTTCCACTGGAAAATCTAGCAACGAGAATAAGCACACGATATATCGGGGCCACCACCAGAATGCTTGTCAGCCGCCTCGCCGAGCACCAGGACGATGTGGTGAGGGGTAGGCACACCACAGAGCTAGCAAAAAAGGCTCTCGAACAGGGTTTCAATCCGCTATGGTCGCAAGTGCATATGCTCAAGTGCTGCAGTGATAGAAAAACAAATACGATCCATTGTCATGGGATGGTTTGCTAATGAAAATAATAAATAACAATAGCTTTAATAATACAAAAGATGATACATGGCATAATTTAGTCAATACAGTTTACAGTTCATTAAAGTTTCCTATTATTTACCATTCTTTGTGTTGTTTTTTTTTTTTTTTTTTTTTTTTTTTTACATACCTGTTACTATTACAAGGGGGCAATATTCACATCAACCACAGCTGAATGTAAAAAAGACCAATCAGCATCCAGATTAAGTTCCTGTGGTACAGATTTTCATCTGGGAATCCCTCCTTACCACCACGTTAGAAGCATGCAACACTCCCACTCTTAAGCTGCCCAATATTTGGGTCACGTTATTCAAGCGTTTAAATGCGCTTTAGCGTTATCTAATATACGATTAGCATAAGCGAAGAGGTCTGTGCATGCGCGACCTCGCTAGTTGTGGAGCTAGATGCTCGATCGGCTTTTGAATGTTTTTTTTTTTTTTTTTTTGAATTTTTGATTTACGTTTGTAACGGCTTTGGTAAAGCTTTATGCATTCCATTCTGCATCAGTTTTGTTTCTTTTTAAAGTTTTTTCGGCAAATTTACGAACTCGCCTGAAGACGGCGAAAGTACTTGCGACAAGCAAACGTGGATATAACGCTGAACTCAGTGAACTTTTTGCAACGTTTATACGGTGTTTGGCGTGAATATTGTCGTACCGACATTTAAGTGCAAATGGGGTGTCGGGAAGATTTGGAAAGTACAATAAAATTTTGTCTGCAAATGTGCAAGTGTTCTTTCACAGAAATTATCGTCGTAATCCTTTTATCCGGTTCAATGTCGTGTTCATCAAAGAAAGTAGATAAGGTAGGCAACATGTAAATTTTATTTTCATCCAATCTTTTTGCCAAAGATGAAGTTTTATTTGGAATAATTGGATCTTTTCAGACAAATTGAGGCCTGTTGCATTTGGCAACAGATGTCACAAGATGTCAACCAAGTAAGCTATTTTCTGCAGTTTACTTTTATCACTGAAAAGTGCTTCGAACTACGGTCTTGCTTTGTGATTTAAAATGTTTTGAGTTCATCGCGAAGCTCGTAACAAATAATACGTTGCAGTTTCTCAATTCTTGCTGTAATTATTGAGGTAAAACAATACTGTAAAAAATCCTCACTATACTTTCTTTTCTTAACGTTCTTCTCTACACGATCCATTGTCATGGGATGGTTTGCTAATGAAAATAATAAATAACAATAGCTTTAATAATACAAAAGATGATACATGGCATAATTCAGTCAATACAGTTTACAGTTCATTAAAGTTTCCTATTATTTACCATTCTTTGTGTTGTTTTTTTTTTTTTTTTTTTTTACATACCTGTTACTATTACAAGGGGGCAATACTTCACATCAACCACAGCTGAATGTAAAAAAGACCAATCAGCATCCAGATTAAGTTCCTGTGGTACAGATTTTTTTTTTTTTTTTTTTGCAGTAGTTGATGATTTTACATTTACCCAGTAATTATAATTTGTGAAGTTTTACCTTCAATACTGCTGATTTCAACACAGTAGCTGCTCTCTACACACGTGTAACTGGTCCACGTAAGTACATTATGGTACCAACCCTGTCACATACACCTGTATTTGTACGTGGTTTACGTGATGGGGTTGGCATGACGATGTCATCATTCCGGGTACTCGTACGTGGGCCGACCCGCCCGGAAATGGGTAGAGGAGCGGTATCTCGGTTCCTACTAGTTAAAAAAAGGTTTTGTTTGTGATTGTTTATTGCAGGACATTCTCTTTTTTCTATAGATTTATGTTCTTCTCAATTCAGAAAATCCAAATTTCCTCTTTGAATCAATTTTTTTAAATATTTATGCTAATTTTGAATTTTGTTTGAAGTACAATATGTATATGCCTCAAGACCTAGACAAATTAATTTACATGTACAGGTTGTGAGTCTCACATACTGTGCTTCACTTGTAGGTTGGCACAAGTTTATTTTGTGTTATTTCTTTAATAAATTACATTTACAAGAAAATCCTGTAACTTTCCTGGCTGTTATGAGTCTATATTCAAAAAAATTAACTTTTATTTATTTTGCTTAATAATATAAAATTGTGTTTGGTGCCATCTGTTATGAAATTTTGTTACAGAAACTTTCTATATTTTTAATTATTGTAAAATAGCAAAAAGGTTAATTTTGAGAGTAGGAATGAGTTTTATGAAAAATTATAAATGTTAATAACGAATAAAATCTTCATTGGTCTTACCTCTCTCAAGATATCACACACAATCCCTCTATGTATATAAACTGTACATACATATCCATGGGGGGTTTTTTTACTATTTTGGATTCAGGAGATCTCAAAACATGGAGATTGCAAAAAACTTAGAGAGTCAAATTTGACACAATTCCAATACTTTCCCTTGTTATATATACGTAACAGCCAGGATATATAAAATGCTCTGTGAGGTACTACTGGTAAAGTAATCTATGAAGCATATTGTGTAATCGTTTGTTAAGGCATAAACCTTGTGCCTCGAAGCATCACGGGAAATTTTTAGCAAGACACGAGCGATACGTCGCGACGGTTAACGCGTTAAGGGATGCCCGTTTAGAATTGCCGAATACTCGGAAAATACCGTTGATAAATCGTCAATTCCGTATTTTTGAATTTAAGTAAAATTAGTCGCTTTCCGGAATTCTACTAAGTGTACTTTAGAACATTACCTTAAAAAGAAACTAGTTGGCATTCCTTACTGTGATTATAGAATAACATCAGCAGATAATTTAATTAATAAAATTTAAACCTTCATAAATTTGTAAGCTTAGATATAATTCCAATGTATCCGAATACGAAATGGGAAATGTAGAAGAAAACCTACAAATACTGGATATAGAAGGTTGGATCCAGAAACTGATTCATTTAACATATTTCAGTAATTATTTTAAAATTGATAATATGTATTATTGCCAAAAAGACAGCATTAGTATGGATTTAGTCACGGGACCCAAACTTGCAGAGATTTGCACGAATAATGCAATAGATAAAAAATTGGCTTCTTATGAGTATAATACTTATAATAAGTTATGTAGATGATGTTTTAATAATTTTTGATTTGGAAAAATAAATGAAGTAACAATACAAAATTTTGCAAATAACCTAAATAAGCATATTCGATTTGAAATAGAACTCGAAATAAAGGTTGTATAAATTACTTAAATATAACAACTAATACAGGAGTTAGTTTTAGAAAATATGAGAAAACCTGTACAATGTTTAAGACTATAAATTATAAATCATATTGTCCTCTTGAAGTAAAAAGAATAATTTTATTACAGCATTAAAGAAAATTTACACATGTACAACAGATACAAGGAATAGAAGAAGCAGCAAAGTTAGATGTGATGTTTTACTAAATGTCTATCCTAATAGAATAATATAAAAATGGAAAAGAGAATACAGAGATAACAGATTTAAAGTGAAATTTAAAGAAGAATTAAAGCATATATCCTTCCCCTACATTAAAAATAATTTTGAGAAATTCAAAAATATTTTTAGAAAGGATTCTATAGAATTAGCAGCTAACTTAAAAAATAAATTTAAAGAATATATATTTACTAAACAAAATAATTTGGAAAAATCAGGTGTGGTATATAAAATGTCATGTACGTATACAAAACAGGTCCATTATATTGGAGAAACTGGGAGATTGTTAGAAAAAAAATAAAAGAACACGATGCATCCATTAGGTTAAAAAATACCCAATCACCTTGATTTATACGTTGCAGTGAAAATAATTGTACAATTAATAATAATAATAATAAAATTTTATTTCTAGAAAATGATGTATATTTAGGAAAGTTTAAAGAACATATAGCAATCCAAACTAATGATAACTTAATTAATTTGAATGGCGGGATGTTAATAGACGACGTTTGGAACAACGTCGTGTATAAAAATAAAAAGATGTTACGCGATGCAGGATAAGTATTGTTACGATCGATTTCGACGAATACAAACTGCTGGCGTGGCTCACTCGCAACTTGTACGTATTGTAAGTTATTATTTAATAATTTTATATCTCTGTTATAAATTTTATCTGTATATAATTTAAAAAACAATTTGATGGTTTATAGACTGAGGAGGGATCAACGTGAAGTTAGATTCGAAATGCATATAAATGAAACATCTAGGAATTAATTGCCCTGAGTAATTTTTGAACTTGGGTGAAAGTTGGATTTGAAGGATATAATAATTTTTGCTTATTCATCCAAAAAAAACCCTTTTAAGTGGTTAGAAAAGTAATTAAATAAAATTGTGTGCGCACTTGTGCATGCACATTCATGTATGTATGTATGTATGTATATAATGGGTTATATATAAAATTGGGTTTATATATATATATAAACCCAATTTTATGCCAAACTAGTTTAGAATTATTCTTCAGGTATATTAATGGTTAAAATAAAATTAAAAGGCAATCAATTACATAAACAATATTTATTCAAACATAGTCTACATAATTATAAAAAACGGGTTAATGTTACCCTAGGTATCGAAGGTGGCATCTCGTCTCCGATTCCGGCAATCAGAAGACGGGGAACGGTGGGGACGCGGGTTTCTAACCTAACCTAACCTATTCTAATAAATTACCATAATTATTAGCAACCAAATTATTAGAATAGGTTAGGTTAGAACGTGCGTTTCCACTGTTCCCCGTCTTCCGATTGCCGGAATCGGAGACGAGCTGCCACCTTCGATACCTAGGGTAACATTAACCAAAAACGGTATTGATTAGAAGTGACACAACACTTGTACAAAACTGTAAAATAAAAATAAGCTAATCAGTACTTATCAGTTTATATTTTTTTTTTATTAAGCCATGCACTTTTAAAGGTAATTAACTTTCGAAAATATTTTCAAAAATTCAAACGAAATAATAAAAATAACTTTTAAAATCAAACTAAAATTAAAAATGAACTTATTAGTGTTTTATGATGAACTTAAATTAACCATTAATATACTTGAATAATAATTCTAAACTAGTTTGGCCCGACACACTTACGCCAAACTAGTTTGGTGTAAAATCGGGTTTTGCCGGTAACACATATATATTGCTTTTGTAGAATAAAGTTTTTATTTTAATGTGTATTCAATGCTTATTCTTTAACCCTATATTTATGTTAATATTATATTAGCGGTATGTGCCAGATGTTATTAATTATTCTGATAATCACTTAAAAGGGATTTTAGACAATTAAACAAACTCGCAATGTCCTTCTGATTCCAACAGTCACCCAAGGCCAAGAATTACTCAGAAGTTTGTTCACAAATTCTGTTTATTTGTATGTATTTCATACTGGTGCCTTTCTGATTCCTCTTCAGTCTACAATATGAAAACAGTTTGCGAATAAACTTTTGAATAATTGTTGGCTTCAGGTGACTTGGCAATTGGTGGAAGGACATTGCAAGTTTGCTCGATTGTCTAAAATCTTTTAAGTGGTCTTTGGGAAGATTATATTTAAATACATATATAAAATGTAATTCTTATTAGATTAATAGCTTAAAATTAGAATTTGAATCATGTTTAATAATTGCAAATTAATTTTTAAGGTGATACTGTCATGCAGGCTGCAACATATGGACCAATTCAAGCAAGGTATCACAAAGCTTATGTAGACAAGGCAGTTGTGGAAGTTGCATACCAGCCTAAAATCACTCCAAGAGGTGAGCTGTTGAAAAATTTTTTATAATTCCTTTAAAATTTTTAAACATTTACATGTTTTAGATTACCAAAACTTATATTTTTTATCTGAAATGATAGAAAGTATATTTACTGTTTTAGTTACATAATTAAACATAAAGTTAATTATCTGAACAATAAAATAAAAGTGATGTATTCAAAATAATGAAAAGTCAGGTGTATCAGTCCAAGGAATTTATATATTTGAGCTAGTACTGGCTCTGTGAAAGGAAAATGAAAGGGAAGACCTCAAAAAATATTCTCATTTAATATATTTGTAATGTTTATAAGTTTGAGATTTTTCATCAATTTTTTAATGAAAATTTCAGACAAATATACATTAACAAAATATTTAAATTAATTACTAATTTAGGAGAAGTGAATATGAAAATTTTATTTTTTAGAATTAAGCACAAAATTGCTATAGAGGACTTATGATAAGGAACACTTTTTGATGGGAAAAAAGTAGACTTTATTCTTCATTTTTCACAAAAGGAAATGCCATTGGGCCATTTGTCGTTCACCTATCCTTAATGTATAATAACATTAAAAGTGAAATGATATCTAAATGTGACTGCCAGAGTAACTGAGTATTTAAAAAACATAGGGATAATACAAGTGAAGTTGTAAAACAAAAGAAAAAAGTAAAACTTGCTAGAATATAGAAAAATTGCCAAATAAAAGGGTAAAAATTTTAAAATAAAAGATGTAAAATGTTTCACCGTACATTTATCAAGTAGGTCGATCGTCGTACGATACAGCGAATTAATTGTAAAGAACGTAAGAGAGAACAAGAAGCAATCAAATAGTATTGAAAATTCGAGTTTGGACACGAAAGTTCAATTTGTTTGAAATTTGATTTTTAGAATTATCAACGATTCTGGAACCGACGGAACCGAGACAAATAAGACAAAGCCCGAGCCAGTTATAAATGTTGTACTTTGCTCTTTGTTCGAAAGCCGTAAAAATATGTAAATAAAATCAAGAAAACAGGCAAAAATAGACTTGTCACCATTTATCAAGAGGAATTTTTAAGTACATAACTTTCACATTATGCTTTCTATATAAAATCAAACTTTAGGACCTATCCGCATTTGAAACTCGGGCTAAATGGCTTGCTAGTAACCTCACTACCTCGGTCTGTTGGAATCTACAACCATAAAGATAATAGTAATTTTTCTGTGATATATATGCAATACAGTTAAGAGTTTCAAAACTGTTTTAGGTTGGCATTGATTCATTATGAAAATAAAAGATGAGAAACTTTTCTATGTCAAAATTATTTTTACATTAAAGAACACATAAATAATTGCAGTAAATTGGTGTTATGGTCAAAGAAAAAAAAAGAAGATTAAACAAAAAAAAAGATATTTTCAGTTTAAAATCACAACTGAGTTTAGATTATCAGAAAATTTGCATTTTGATCAAAATTTTGACCTTTGAAATTTCTTTTTAACCAAGTCACGATCAAAAAAGAATAGTAGAAAATGTAAATGATATATGGTAACAAATATAATACTTCTTTTATTACAGTTTCTTTTACTTTAAATTTTAAAATTATAAATGATACAAAGTGAACATGGTAATTAATGCATTGCCTGTAAGAAGATGAAGTCCTTGGCCCTGACTGGGGTCAAGAGCTTCACCTCCTCACTGCTGTTCACTAATATTTTGTTCTACATCTATGTTCTCACAATGCCGTGTTCTCAAAGAGATTGAGCCAGAGCCCTCAAAAATGCTTAAAGCAGTTCTGAAGATCAAATACATGTGAAAAAAGTCTTTAAAAAAATGTGAAATCTCTAAAAGTAGAACAAATACATTATTATTTTTACATATTAATGATTTTAAACCTATAATTTTTTAAAATATTGAATATTTCAATAAATAATCATTTAATAATTAGCTTTTGAAATTTAAGAAATGTGTGTAATTTTTACTTTCTAATAGAAAGCAGAAATCACACTAAAATCATTTTGATTATTATTTATATTAATTTACGATCGTTACGCGTGTTTGTGGCAGATATAAATTACCGGAAGATACTGTAATTACCTTTAAAACTAATTAAACGGTAATTGTAAAGGTATTTATTGGCCCGCCGCACCGGATGTCGCGAAGTTGCGTCGCACCAAACGGATCGATTCGTAAAAGACTGTATTTTTATTTCGTTCCGTGCGGTCGAGCATAATCGGTTTAAAATAGATTGGTTTAAAAAATTTATTATTCTGTTCCAAATAGATGAAAGTTAAGTTTAGTGTAAATTTTTTTTTTTTTTTTTTTTTTGGAGTAAAAGTTATTAAAAATGTTATGCTTTCTGATTATAGCTCCCATTATCAGTAGTTAACTAGAGATAGATTTTTCTAGTTAAGTTTTGATGATGGTGTGTGGTTCAAAGGCACTTCAGGTTTGTAAAAATTTCACTCCAAGAACCATATTTTGAATTAGATTTTATATTTGAGTTTCATTTTTTGGATTTAGGTTGTAAGGAAAAAAATATCGAAAGAATCCTGAGAAATACTCTGGAAAACGTCGTCATTCTTTCGTCGTTTCCTCGTTCCGTATTATCCGTCGCCGTCCAAGAAGTTCAGAATCGGGGGAGCGTATCCTTTTTTGGCAAGGAAGTAATTAAATCGTACTCTTATTAAATTATAAATATTTAGATGCGTAAACAAATATCGAACAAAGACTAAAAGTTTTGCCTTTGATACAAATTGTGTCAGAATGAAAGGCAAAACTTTTAGTTTTGCCTTTCATTCTGACACAATTTGTATTTGACAGAAAGGAATAGAAATTTAAGGAGATTGTAAGAAAAACAAATATCTGCAATTTTAAGAATTGCTTTTGACACAAACACTCGGGTGAAAATGCTCCAAACTATATACTATTAGAGTTAGAGAATAAAATTTTTTTAAATGACTTTCTTGTTACTTAAAATTAAATAATTGTATATAAATTAACACACATACAATACATGTTTTTTAGTGGAATGCCACAATTTATTAATTAATTCTTTTAAACAAAACATCACAGTTTGGGACTCGACTTTGCACAGACTCTCTTTATTTGAAAGTACCGGGACAGTTCGGAAATAATTTCGTTTAAACATTAAATTAAACAGATATCCGCACGGATACAAATTTATTTTCGCGGCTTTTTACCATTAGCGTTTATTCCGTACTCTCTAAATTAAAACTTTTTCTACTTTGCTAGTCTTGCGGTTTTCCTCCGGTACTTCTTAGTACCGTGGAAAACCGCCGGACCAGTGGACGAAAGCATTTTTGTTCATAAAGTTAATATATTATGCATCCTTTACTGGTTTTAAGTTACTTTCGTGTAGTATAAATGCAGCATGCCTAGCCATTATTGATTCAGGAATTCCCATGAAGCATACTATAGCTGCCGTAGATGCTGTTTTATTAGAAGATGGAAAAATAGTTGTAAATCCTACTTCCAAAGAGGAAAAAGTAAATTTTTTCGACAGTTTATATAATTTAGATTCTACTCGTTTATATAAACTTGATTAACTTAAACGAAACTGCTTTGTTCTGTTTAAGTTTATTCTACTTTAAATTGGAAAAATAACATTAAAGCTATAGAGCCTTAATGTTGTTTTTCCAGTTTTATCAATAATTGAAATATAGTCATTTGGAGTGAAAAATTCTTTTGTTTGCAGTTGGCCAAAGCACGGTTCACCTTAGCTTTCGAGACAGTCAAGTTTCGGTTAGTCACGACGAACACTTCCGGTCGCTTCACTCTTAAAGAATTCGAAAACTGTGTGGAAGCGTGCCGTTCCGCATCCGGTAAAGTAGTCGACTTCTATCGTTCTCTGATCTCCAGGAGATTCAGCAAACAGAAAACATCAGACATGCAACACGAAGTGGATCGGGTATCCGAGACCTTTCACAAAAACTTCAACGTTAACAAAGAGGAATCCGAGGATTCGGACTGAACCGAGTTGAATCCCCGTCTGTACATATTTTCATAATAAACTTTATCGCTATTACTTAAATTAGTCTCGTTTTTGCGACTTGGTCTGGCAACAGAATTGATTCCTTTCTTAAGCAAGAGGTGCCACAAGCCGAAAAAGTTTTTCTTGGCGGGGATATTCAGTTGTCGAAACTCGTATATCACTAGATTAGTTCCGGTGTCAGTTCGGATGATATGTCCCGGCTGCGTTCGACATATTAATTACCTTCTGTATCAAAGTGTCGAGTGCCATCAAACCGGCACCCCCTTTGATATATTTTAATATGGGCCCAGCGATTGTCGGCTGTCCAGCCATCACCATTTACCTTGGAAATGTTAGAAAAATCAACTTGTAAATCTTAGGAAAATCGATGATGATCTATCGATTGTAATTGTGGGCTACTCGTCGCTCGTTGACTCTACGAATGGGGGTTCTCCGGGATTAAGTTGCTCAGACTGCAACTGGGTTCGGAATGAAAATTGTAAAGTTGTTTCTTCGTAGACAGGACCACCGACGTACGCACTTGACAGGAAGTGGAACGTGTAACAGATACGATAACTTTTTTCAAGAAGGGTAACAAAGATCTCCATCGTTAGAGGAACGGTTGACAGGAAGGTGAGAGTTATCTTGTCATTGACAGATCGCTTCTGCCGGATCGTGTTGCCTATTTATGTTTATCTAATCGCTAACCGAAGCTTCCTCCCCAGCAGTTTTTCATCCGACTATCTGCAGACATACGTATAGTCTATGCATATGAATATTTTAACACCGTAACTCGATACATCAGATTTCGAATGGCGTGCCTGTCTGGCGTAAAATCCCATTTATTACGTTGTGTAATAAATATGAATTACTTTAATTACCGTTAACGGGATCCAAAAAATTAAGATATCAAAAAGGTGCCGGGGGTTGGCCATTAGTGATTGCCGAAGCCAACAGATGGCGTTAAGCGTTCTAGTGGTGCTACACTTCGGAAATTAAATTCGGGAGGATTTATATTCGTAAGATACTCGCGAATGGTATAAAGTGAAGAAAGCGAAAGGCGTGCACGGTTGATCGGGAGGGCGGGCGATTAGCCGGTTTATCGAAGACGGCTGGGGACGTTGTCGTCGAAAGTGAGAAACAAAGAGAATTGACAGCTTCCTGTAGTTTAATACATCATCCTCCTCTAATGGTTGCTGACGGCGGATCGGCAGAAAAAGCCCTGACTATCGAGCCCTGTCTGTTCTCGTTACGGTAGCTTCTAGCCCGGATAAACGAGTGGAAGAGTTTTGACGGATGATTACTGCACTCATCTGCATGTGCGTTGGCCCCTGGTGTAGGAAGGATCGCAATAGGGGACCACGGGGCCACATGTTGGCAATAGACTGTCAAATTTCCCAGCCGCCGACTATACTCGCGGGAGTCGGGATGCAGACGCAACCAATAAGTGCATTCTCAAAAATGTCTGTCTGGGGACCCATTACCACCGCCAGATGAAATTCCTGATGCTCTTTCTTTTGTGGCCCCATTTCCTATTCTGCTTTGCTTTCAACGATCCTCGATCTCTGATGGACACGCTGCCGGCTTTCTGATGGAGAGAAGTTTTCTCTATTGCCTTCGCCTCTTTGCAGATGAAAAATGTGGCCCCTACCGATAACTTCAATTTTAAAGCGTTTAGCCGCGTGTCATCCAATTAGGGATATGCAATAATAATAAAATCTTTACGAGTACTCTAAAACGGCTTTTATACAATAGCCAGCCGTGGGGAATTCCCCAATATTTTAAGGCATTTTAATGGTTATAATATATCATTCACCACTTCCACCTCTCAACCTACAGACGAACTCTGCAAAATTTTCCAAAAAATCCATAAAAATTAAAGAATTGTGATTTATGTAAGATAATTCGAAGCAGAGGTGAGTGTTCCGAACTCGAATGGCACTTCTGTCTGCCAAAAGTGACCTATTATTCTACGGGGACTCATCAATTTGGGATGAATTTTGATCTTGGCAAAGTTGCCAAGAAACGGTTACATCGGATTTCTCTTTATTCCTTACTAAATTCGTGATTTTCGTCCGAGAAGAATGTACTGTCAACCCAAAAGTCGATAAAAGGGCAGGACTGTATCTGTCACGTGTTGACAAAACATGCTTAAGTGGCAGAGGCCTCCTCCTCTTTCAGAATTAATTAAGCCGGAGACGGTCAAACTAGATTTGTTCCAGATTCTTGATACGTCTTTATTACTAAGTTAGCAACCGACCGAGTTTAAGGACCGAAAATTTCTAATTACGACGCTGTCGTTATAGTAATTACACCGTGTAAGGCCAATATCGTATATTCTTTCTGTACTAAATTCGATTTTCGGTCGTATCCCGTATGCTTCTATAGTAACAATTTATACATTGCTAACTGCTAAACTTCTATTATCTTTCAAAAGGCGTAATTATAGTTTAACAATAAAATGCAGATGTCGCTGCTGTAGCAATAAACAGCATTGTAATTTTTACACATTTCTTACTTTAAATATGCCGCTATAGTTTCCATTTTACAGAAGAGTCATCGCCAGTTAACTATCAATACTGCGGTAACTCGAAAAACTACTGTAGTAATCTAGCGTAAACAATGCCTTTTACGTGCCGTAACAGCGATACTCGTTACTGTATTGTAATGCGTTTACAATATTAATATTAATACTACCGTAGCGATATATTGTTAAAATTAATCATCGAGTATATACCACTGTTAAATCGTGGTAATTTGTCGGAAATCGATTAGCGAGAAGGCCTGGTAAAAATTTTAATAAAGGGAAGAGAAGAGGCCTGTCGATACGCATTGGAGAGAAGAAATCGAAGGGTTCATAATTAAAAGCCAATCTCACAGGAAGGAAGAGAAAGCCGGTAATAATAAATTTCGCTTTCTTTCCCTTTCTTGTTTTCAACTTTGCCAAAAAATAATGGATGAGTGCGAGAAGTGAAGCTGAATATGACAGCCAGGAAGGAGAAGGAGTGTAATTTAGAAGGAGTGTAGATGGTATTTTCGAAAAATTGCACACTTTCCCCTTCTCGAAAAAGAATGAAAGAGGGAAAAAATAGAAGGAGCGCGAAATGCGATGCACAAAAAACACTTCACCTATTGTATTTTAATTCCAGAAAACCGGGAAATTTAGGAGTTAGGTGGAAAAACTTGCTTATTTAGGTATTTCCTAATCAAGTAAGTGTCTGGTAGGATGAATAGGAAGAGACAAAAATGGGGCCAAGTAGGAGTTATTGTTTTATTTGTCGCTAGGAGGTCACTTTCGCAGATGAAACGGGACTCGATCACGCCACGTCCGTGACGTCGATGTTTAATTGTGGACGCTTTATTTAAGTTTGGTTTGTTTTATGGAAGACGGTCCTCCACTCTATTTAAATTTTCTTAAAATAATCGTGTTCCGATAGCCTTTACTTTCTACACAGCTTTGAGATTTGGATGCCGTTAATTTTCGGGGTTCTCTGTGTCTCTGGAGGGTGATTTGGTGAAATTTGAAGCGAGTCTGGTTCCTAAATTATATATTAAAATTAAATCGATATTTTCATCTTTTGGAAGTTTTAGGGTTTGGGGGAATTGATAGTTTTTCCGATTTTTTTTATCTTTTAAACTAGTACGTCACCGTCAGCATTTACGCACCAGTTTTCCGTATATTCGATACATTTGGGTAAGTGGAATGAAAAAATATTTAAGGGTTGTGTAAATAATAGCTCCTAATGCTATTATAGGAGTGAAAATCGAATCTCCGAATTGGTTTCTGGCCGTATTTACGTTGAATATTAATTGAATTTGATACAATTAGACGGTCGCGCGGTGTTTCCATTTTTAAACCATTCTTAATTTTTCGTTCGAAGATGATGGATGAAAGTTCTCTTTCATTCGGAAAAGAGGCCAAATTAAGCCTGTAAATGACGCGACACACAAGTTTTCCCATTATTTCTTCCAGTTTAGGGGATATTCTTTTATCTAAAGATAATAGATAACGAAAGAGGAGGACAAAAAATCCAATTCCAGATAGCAGGCATGACGTCAGTAAGCGGCACGTGCCGCCAGTCCAAACGATTGGATATTGTCCGGACCCCCCGCCATCGGTGGACAATTAGGGATCCGTCGGACGGTGTCTGGTGTCCTGGCTTGCCGGGGTCAAACGTGCGACAATGTCCGATCAATGTCCACCAGCTGACCTACGGACACATCAGTCGGTCAGACATCATTAAGTTCGGTGGGGAACTTAATCCCGTCAGAGACAGCTGTTTGGACAAAGTCGGCAGTCGCGTGTCACCGGCATCTGGTCGTCACCTAAGGTCCTTCTTGTTCGCCTGTCACCGAAATGTCCGAATGTCCGGCTTTCGATTTTTTTTTCTTTTCTCTCCCCCCCCTCGATTACCTTCCGCCCATTTAGCCAATGAACTCCACTAAACAATCGACATTCGAAGTGTGACGCGTTCTTGCGCACTCCAGAATTTTTTCTCTCTTCTACTAATGCGCATTTACCGCTATGCGGCGTAAATTTAGGCGAAATAAGCAATGCGTAATGTCGATGTCTGCAGTACAATATATTGTATTTTCCGGAAAAATGCGTTTCCTTTTTAACGTGTGGTTTCCTTAGAGCCTCGTATTGCGTACCAGTATAGCGACGTAAACGTTACTGTACAATACGTGCAGTAACGTATATAAGTAGGCACGACGTCACCGTACGTTTCGACGAGTAGTGACGTAATGGCAATGTTACTAACGTAGCACGCCGGTAATACCCGAGAACTGTTAGGTCTTTCCACGAAACTTATCCATTACATCCCCATATAACGCGTCCCGACGTAAGAAACGAGTAATGCCGGTGCTTCTAGATAATGTAATCTTTTTCGCAGCCTTTTTTAAACCGATAGTTACGTCGAAGTTCCGTACGACGGTAATAGGTGAATATTACGCGTAATGCCAAGTTACTGTTCTTCGGAGGCGAATTTGTTTTCGGAAAATCTATGCCTCCGTATATATGTGAAGTAACGTTAGTTTCCCCGATATAACGCGATTTGTCCCTTTTCGTGTTAAAGATCGTACCTTTCTATCCGTAACCGCGTCCGATCCCCGACTAACGAGATCGGCATCCCGAAATAAGCGATGCGGTAACCTGGTATAACGTCGGTACCTCGTTAAAGAGGAGAGAATGTCCGAGTAAACAGAGAGAGAGGGGAGAAATAGTGAGGGAACGCATGCTCAGTGCGTGTTTAGGTTGTGATTTCTGACGAAATGAAAGGGCAGTATTCAGTTCCCTCGCGGCGATCTCTGACACTCGGCAGTAGATTCCTCTCGATTCGGTCTGACATCTCGGAGACGATATTTCACGTTAGTTATTTGTTCCTGTCACAAAACCGCCATCTTAGCTAGCCAGTCTGGCGTCTGACATACTTTACGGTCAATCTCTAGTGTAGAAGCAAACCATTCCCATCCCGCGCACGTTTGTCTGATTGCAACATTCTCTATCTTTGTCTGTATCGCGTCTTTATTCTAAGATGGTCCCCGCGCGCGTACTTTTTCTAAATATCCCTTTTTGTTGGCTCACCCCCGGCGAATTGTATCGAATTTTTAGAACTTTAAAATGTCTTATACGCTATTTAAAACCGGTCGGATGCGCCTTCCGCAGCCTCTCTGTCCCATTCGCGTTAGGTTCGATGGGAGTTTGCGCCGTTGGCCAAACGTTTCGAATTTATGATTCGTAAAGGAAGTCGACCGGCTGCGGATGGCTTTAAGTTTTTCGTCTGGCGTTTCGCTTCTTCCTTTTCTTTCGAAAAGATCTCGTCGGTAGGTTCAAATTTTACGTTTCGACCAATCATTTCTCGGATTCGAATTCGAATGTTAATATTAGTCGATAGCGACACCCGATACGATTCCGACAAACGGTAATTCTAGCCAATAACGGGAAACGTTTATAGATCTTCACTAACGAGAATATATTAATAAAAGTTTTTTATCGTAAAATGAATATTTACGAAAGGAATCGGTCAATTATTATTAAAAATATTTGAAATTTAATTTATGATTTCCGTAGACGATAACAGATGGCGACACTCAAGAAATTTCCAAACGCCATTTATACCCCGGCTTTAATTCGTATTTTCGTAATTTTAAAATTAAGCGTAAGTCGGAAAATTTTTCCTCCTAAACGCACCGTCGGCCGCTTCGAAATTACGTTTACGTATTCGGCCAATAAAACGAATTTAAAATTGCCAAAATGCACCGGTCGAAATTAAAACTACTTTTTATATTCGTATCGGGCTCGGCGACTGTTTTTTAATTTGAAATTTGAAAAATTAATAAACCGACGAATCGAACGTAATTTAAATTCGAAATTGTCTGGCAGCCGGCGTATTTTTGCCGTATCGTTTTCGACCAGACTCCCTTTTTTAATTCGTAATACCGGTTTACCGCCAAATCTTTCGTTTTAAACGTATAACGATTTAAAAAGCCATAATTTACGAAATTATCTGATATTAGAACAAAGGATATATTTATCACATCAAGTGGCTCTCATTAAATTTTATTTATTGCTATCAATTAAGAAGAAAAGAATTATTACTGTTATTACGACGTTGCATAATTTAATATTAATGGTAAAAAATATTTTAATTCGATTTGAAATTACGACATTTTGGGATCCTGCCACGTGCAAATTGGGCATTATTGGCGCGTTCCGTTATCGGCTTATTTTAAATTTGAAAAATTTAAACGTCTCGATATCGGTCAATCGAAATATAAGTTCGGCCACCGGCTGCGGCATTCGAACTTTTTATCGATAATTTTGAGGATTTAAACAAAGTTGCGTTTACGGCCGCGGGCTTTTTTAAATTCGATGTCGCGCCCGCTATTAAAAGCTAAACCCGTGATTTTCGCTTTGATTAAACGATCCGTTATATTCGTAATAGCGTAGGCGAAAGAAGCGAGCCATTCGAAAATCACTCGTTTTGCCTCGAAAGGTTTTAAAATAAGTGGAATCCGTTTTCCGAGTTTAAAAAAGAATCGATGGCCAACGGGATTAAAATACCGCGATTAAAATAAAGGCCATATCAATCGTTCCTTTCGAAAACGATGCTAATTCGCGTATTTCTCACTTAAGCCGTCCGCCACGATTAAATTTGCAAGACGAAAACCGAGTAATATATCTATTTTTTTAATGGGGAGGAATTGGTCGTCGGCGGGATTCGAGGTTGACCCGTGTACGTACGGCACGAGCCTCGAAGCGCGTGAAAGGCCAAAGACCTCGAACATTACCGGAGATGGAATCTGGCGGTCTGTACCGGCGTGGCCGGAGAAACTCGACGCGACTGCATTGTCCTTTTGACGCGTCTTGCATTGGCGACTGCCTGGAAATTAGGCTTTGACAAAAAGTTAACAAGCGCCGGGCGAAAATTCGATTCTCGGCAGCAGATGTGGAACCACTTGTGGAGGGTATCGGCTGTCTGGCCGCGGTGGGGTGGTGCCCGGGCGCCGTATCGAATGAACATTCCCGTCTCCCGGTGCGGAGAATTCTTCTCCGAACCGTTTTGGAGAAGAGAAAGCGATTTTACTCGCTCTCCTACGGAAATCTCGTCGGGTGTAAATAATTTCGACGGAGGCTGTAGTGCAATGATATTTTTATTCACGTTAAAGTACATTGTGGTCACAGAAAACAACAGTGCCACAGTCACCCTGTACAATGAAATGGTATAATGACTTGATTGTCCCGCCTTCACACGTACACTGACTTACACGAAACACCACCAGCTTGGCTGGTATCCGCCGTCCTTTACAACTTTATTCCTTCCCCCGTCCCGTAAAGCTGTGGTCCCCCTATGTAATCGTTCTTTCGGCGAGTCATCTTAACTCCTCGTCGTCTCTAGGACGTAGCAGGAAGCGCGTGACTCCGGCTGACCTTCGACGAATCACAATTAAAAAAATTATGTGGAAGAGTTCGAATTAATAATAATTATAATAATTACAATAATAATAATAACCGGGTGGTGTTAGGTTGTTGCGCGAACTGCTTTAAAAAATTTTCTTCTTTATACCCGAATTCCAAGCTAATTGTCGACGGCGCGTCTACGGTTTACCAGTTGTTTGTTCTTTCTTTCTTTATATCCAGACACTACGAGGATTTCTATTTTTAGCCATTCTTTTTGTACCATCGAAACCGTCGGGCCAGCCGGTTTACATTTTTCTATTTTGCGGCTCTACCCAGCTGGTTGGGCCAAGAACCGTTTACGTATATGGATTTTTTCTAGAACGACGATAGGACTATAAAAGATGCCTTCCCCGCACCTAGCCTCCCCGTTTTCAGTTTCTCACCTGCATAGGTGCGTCGGTTTCCGTTGTCGGGGAGAGAGCCAGGAAGGGGAAAGAGCAGTGTTCTCCATTCGTACAGAAATACATTAACTGGCGTGAATATCCATGATGTGTTGTCCCGATCCGTCGTACGGCGAACCCTGAGGTGGAATGCCCGGATGGCCCATAGGTCCGTGCGTCATCATCATGGCCGCGTGAGGATGCCCGGGTAGTAGCATGGCCTGCGAGTGAACGGGCGATCTGAGTTGCGACATCTGGGAATATCCGCCCATGCTGCCCATGTGACCCATGCCTATGGAACCGTCGGTGCAAGGAAGGTTTTGCATACCTGTAAGGGAAAAGAAGAGTTAATTCGGTGCCGAGGTTACTCGAATAGGGCGGAGCCACTGTGCGCGCCGGTTTGATTAAAAAGACTGGCGGGAAAGAAGATAAAGCGGCTAATAAGATGCGTCGGGTCGTGTTTGTTTGCGGAAACGTAAACAACGTTTCCGCTGGCTTGTTGTGGCTCGACTGTTTTATCCACGCCTCTTACAAGAGAATCGATGCGATACAAAAAGAAGAGACACCAAAATACAGAGGATGTAATTAGGCTAATGAAACTGTCGCCTTTAATCCTTATTACCGTGACACGTGGGACGTGCTGCGGGTAACAATCGAGCTGTAATCTGTCTCCGCAACGTTTGCTAATTACGAGAGGTAAGTATACCGCAGTCCTTTCTTTAAAGGAGCTCTCGGCTTGTTACGAGATCTCGACACCGAATAGGAAGGAATCTCCTGCAAGATCTGATAAATTCCTTACTACTAATGATGTTTATAATCTGCCCTTAATCTAGAATAGGGTAATTGAGACGTGGCAATAAAAGCCTGCACCCTCTTATCGGGCTTATCGGGGTGCGATCCGAACCTAGGTCTGTCCGGCGCCGTGGCGGGACAATGCGCGAGGTTAATAAAGATAAAATAAAATTCTACATTAAAACTATTGTAATAAGAAAATTAGAAAATCACCGGGCCTATCAGTAACCATAAAAATCAAGCCATAAGGATGAAACCGTGAAGAGAGAATTCGGTTTTAACAGTTTGGTAATCGAATCCTAGACGATGGTTCGATTCCTTGGCTCTGATAGTCCAGTGTATTGAATTCAAGATTAAATATGTTGATAGTACATTTTTCATACCTGGAGGTCTAATGTGCATCTGTTGACCACCGTCCATCATGTAACCCATCCCCGCACCTTCCGGGCTGTAGGCGGTACTCGCTCCGCCAATAGATCCACCTGAAAACACAACACAAGACACTTCATACCCCTGCCGACAAGACTCTCAGCGCTTCGAGAATCGAACCATCCTCTCTTAATATTATAAAGTAAAACGTCACAAGAAACTAAGTTTGCTCTTTACTACTAACTAAATAAGTCTAACGGTTTCTAGGATCGTGGATTGGAGATTTTTTGGCCACTTTTAATCCTCAAATACGGGACTTGTAAGTAAGAGGATTACATTTTCCCTTTGCAGATCTTGGTCGGAATGTGCACAAGTCCCATTTTGGTCCTCTAACAAGTTTAGAAGGCTTTGCTCAGAGAAGATAAACTAAAAATAGAGTTTCCTTTTTACTCGGTTTTAGAAAAAGAAAAGAATTTCACATCTCTCGGATCCCGTTCTCGCCAACGAAAACAAACCCAAAAGAACCGTTTTTCTTCCTTTATTGTTTTTTCTTATATAGAAGACAACTCAATTAATGGAAAGGTAAGGTCGTCCGTCCCCTTACAAATCCCATCTCGGTAACACTCAGAGAAGAAAGTTTAGAAAAAGTTAGGGATCCTAGAGGGAACTTCTAAAGCCAGGTTAGTAGTAGTTGTGAAAGTGACTGCCGTCCCCTAATGAGAAATGCCATTTCCTGAATGTCCCCACCATCCACCCTCCCGCAGACCTCCCTTTTTCATTCAGCTCGGAAACGGACCTGGACTGTGTGGCCCGGATTGAAACATCATCAATCATCGAGTTGTCAATGTTCGATAAAAACCGTTCCTGGCCAGCACCACTTTAGTCCTGTTAGGTGAAGCGGTCACAAAAGAAACTAGTCTCTTCCCCCGGCTTTTTCCTCTTCCAGGCGGGAAAAAAGGAGAATGACTGATGGCTAGTTTAATGAGAACGAGTTTTCTCTATCCAGCTACTCTGTCTCGACGCCATCTTGGGTATCGAGATGAAATGTTGCGTTCCAATGCGACTAAGGCATTTTCTAATCGTTTTTACTTTTTCCCCTCCTCCCCAACCCCTCTCTTCTATCTTCCCCCTCTCCTTTTCCGTTCAGGACCCCGTTTGTTGCATCCTAGACCTTCTACAATGGCAACTATCGTCGTTTATCATTGGCCACGTCAAACTTTTCAAAGAGATTTTCTAACTTAGTTTCGAATTTTAGAATTTCGTTTCGATCTCTCTAAAATTGAATTTTTTATCATTCTCGTTGCCACAAATAATATATATATATATATATAAACTACGGAAAAGCGCATTATTAAATAATAATTAACTACTCACCCGCACGATTAGACTGATCAATCATCGGCTGCACTATTCTTCTCCTTGCATTGATGAACCTGCGAAAGAAACAATAAAGTCCTTAACGAATCCTTCGTGTGTCGGACAAATTAAAAAGATATGATTAAAGGTGGCCCGTCGGCCGCAACCCGATAGACGGGTTAACCGCGTTAAAACGAGGTGTAGTTTTTCCAGAGCGGCAAAATACGAGGAGGAAGCGATAGGAAGAGAACGAGCCACCGAGCGAGATAAATTCTCAAAGAAAATTTATCCAAAGAACACGACAGAAACCTGACCCCGGGCTGTAACGCATTCTCATCTCCTTTTTTAAAAAGAAAGTCGTCTGACACATACCTAACGTAAATAAATCATCCTCGTATCCTCGGGACCTGCACCCAAGACTTATCTCGACGCAAAGAGCGAAAAGACAAATTGTGTGTCCCTCAAGAGATCCGACTGCAGCTGATCTATCGAGCCTCATTAAAATCCCATACCCAAGCCTCTAGTGGTATTTATGTGGAATGGGCACAGCCGGGGGCTATTCGTTCCGTTACTCTCGTATCTGCCTCCCCCGTGAAAAGATGGCCCGCTGACGAATGTATATTCTTTAAAAATACGTTAGCGCTTATCTTCCTTCGCTTGGCCCGGAAGAAAAAGTGTATATATAAGTTTTAAAAAATGATGGCTGCACCGCGGGATCCGTAGCCCGGGGCTGGTGTTTAATAAGAATCGTGTCTTCGATCGCCAACGAAACCGTGGCGACGCGACGTCGACCGAAACTTTGGTGGCGTAATCATCGAATTTCACTTATATCCTCCCGCGTAATAGTAAACCTTCGACTTTCGACGGGACTCGGTACACATTTTAGTAATAATTCCACGCTCTTTGCCTTCGGTGCGACGCGAAGACGACGACACCGAAGCGACGCGACGCGACGCGACGATAGAATTTATTCCTTTTTCCAAAAACAAAGGAATTTATCACTCTAATAAATTCCGCATTGGGTAAAACAATACGATATCTTAATAATAATTGAATTTTCGCAAAACGACGCCGAAGCGAGGCGAAGCGACGCGCCACGCAGTGCCGGGAAAGGGGAAACTGTCGGCAAATAACAATAATAAAAATCGATTTTTATTTATTATAAATGTTTCTTTGTTATATAAGGGAATTTCGCTCTCTAACAGATTAAATGTCAACGTTCAACAAGATTCTGTGCGACATCTCTGGTTTCTGGGCTGTATTTCACGTACGATTTTCTGGCTGAGTGAGCGCTCGCATTAATAATAGACAGGGAGTAAATTATGCAGGAGGAGAAGGGAAAAGCGGCAGAAGCGAGCTTGTACACTACGCTATTGATTTTATAATTTGCGAGAACGGAGGAGAGACCATGTCGGAGGGTCAGCCGAATCTGGTCAGATGTCTCGTTAGGCTCTCGACTTTTAAATCCGACTAAATTTTACCTTATTTTGCGGCAGAAACTGTTGGCCCCAAACTACTTTCTTGGCCTTTTTTTAATTACCGTTGCTCCACTCCACCCCGATAGAGATCCCGAGAAAGTTTTTAAGTAGGCTCCTTGCGAAATTCCCATTTATCCCGGTTATCGGTGGCGAGGGGAGAGGAAAAATGAACAGAGAAGAGTTGCGAAACAGTAATTCAAGTTATAATCAGCTACGAGAGGAAAAAAGGCGCGCGAGGTACTTTAATAACCAGAAAATGCGGACTTGTTAAAGAAGCCACATTATTTTCGCAGTCGTTCTTTAGGGAATGGAAGCGGAGGAGACGGTTGCAGAGAGCGAGAGCACTCTCATTACTGCACTACATAAATAATTTGGAAGGGAGGAAATGGTGGCCAAGCTGTCGCTCCGCGGCACGACCTGCGACATCTGCGCGACAGAAGAAAAAGATGAAATGCGAAAACGAAAAACGCACCTTAACAAAACTCGGCAGTTCATAAATAGACGGCAGATGTGGATAATGGACGTCGCTGAATTAAGTATTCATCTAATTGTGAGAGAGAGGTGTTGGCAGACAATAGACACACATTTACTACCCCGGCTTTTATAATGCCTGACTGCTGCGGTTAATGCGACTCGATTCATCCAGTAGTTTTATTATCGAACTTTGTGAACGCGCGATCGGGTCTCCGCCTACATCCCGCTTCCATCTTTGCTCGGCCCGATATTTAACACGATAAAAATAAAGCCAGACGGGAAAAAACAGCGGAAGCGACGATAATTTTAAAACGGCATTAAAGTGACCAGCGCGTGTCGTGGTGGGAGTGGACCGAGGCAATAACGGAACGGTGGACGGTCCCGAGGTGACATAACGTTACTTAATAACGACTAATGGCATTTTAATTGTCCCTTGTTCCGCCATCAAAGTGTCTAGATATTAAAAACCGCTAGTGCATCCGATGGCTATCTTTACTGCATTCTACCGGTGGTCGAGTGTCTATAAAATAAGTCGTATCGGAAGTCGTAAAACGGTCCTCTATAGCCGTTCTAATCTCCGCTTTGCTTGGCACAGTAGCTTTTGCCGTGCTTGTAATTCGTGATTTAAAAGTGTGAGACGATCACAATTATGACGTAACTAATTTATTTCGCATATATTTAAAGACGTGGCGACGAGTGGATGGTCCAACTGCCGTATTCTCCGTCGGTGTAGAGAAGAAAGCGCAGCCCGCGGGGGACGACCGTCGAAAGGTGATAGTTAAGCCAGTTAGGCAGAAACGAAGCCGGACGAACGGATAAGATCAACAGACTCCGGCCAAGGGGTAAGATTCAATATAATCGGGTCGGTGGTAGCGAATCGACGAGTAAGATCAACAGAAGCTGGAGGCCCTGGAACAACAAGAATCGAGCTAAACACCAGAGAACAAAATGAAGTGGGAGAAAACGAGGAATTGCCAGGCAACCCTCCTTTCCCCACTGTGCAGTTCGTTTTAAAGGATTTTAAAACGGAGACTGGGGCTTATTCTATTTTTATCGAGACGAAATCGATCCGCAGATGGGTGTAGCTGTTCAATTGTCAAAATCGACTGGTCAAAAGACAACCCGTAACAGATGGCGGAATGGAACCGATAACACGATGCTATTTCCAAATCAATGGCAAGAGCGTTCTTGCAAAATGTGCAAAAGTAAAGTTTGTTCGATAACTAAGTGGCTTTGTTTATCGTAATCAATTTTACCGAGTCCTTGTGGAAGCTCCCCGCACAGCTACCCGTTAAATTCGAAATGGGTGCCAGAATGTAATAAACGGGGCTATTGCTTGTCCCAAATGGAAACGGGGTCTTCCCTCCGACTGTTCGACTTGGCTCGATCCCTTTATAAATATCCAAAATCCTAAAACACGCGGGACTTTGAAGCAGTGTGATTTTCATAAATGGACCACTTTCTTGTCCCAACATAGCGCACGGTCGCCGAGCGTGGTGAAGAGCGAGAGTCGGGTTCCTCTTAAGATCCCGGACGTTCGACGCTCGGAAGCTTGGTAGAACCAAATTCGGCACCGGGTACCAACCAATCTTAAAATGGGAGTTATAAAACTTTAAACTCCCCCACGAAAAATTTTATTCCAGTCAATTTTGACGCCATTTTCAAAATGGGGGTTGCGCTAGCATCGGAGTGCCTTCTGGTATGACTAGAATGAGTTAAGACCGCCTACCAGGAACCGTCGCCATGGCAACGAAAGGGAAAAATCACTTAGGTTAATGCCTTCCCCCAATTCCGTCCAGAACGGCATCTGGACGTTCTTGGGGAGGATAAAAGGGGGAGGGAAACGGGGAAGGCGCTTTACTGCACCTCAGGGACAACACCCGGAGGGTTATTTTTCATAATTTGGACGCCTCCCCGTAATCAGTAATTGTTGGGGTATTGATTTTGTAGTCGGCCATCCATCTAGTGTCCCTACGGCGGTCATTTTGCTGATACAAGAGACGTGTTAGCTTTAATCCCGGACACACTGCTGGACTTGCCTTCCTTTTACAGATTATGGAGAATCCAAAATGTTTCAAAAGTGGATTTAACCGCCTTTTCTACTAGACAATTTATCTCTCTCTGGAGAAGTTAGAAAAATCTTTCTTTAAGGTTTTTTCCCCCATTTTAGGGAATCTTTACGATTTTTTAATGTCAAACTGGGTATAATTTAACATTACAGCTACGAGAAAGAGGAGGAAAAATACGAGAATACTCCCAGAAATTTTTTTTATAAATGGAAGAATTGTCGTAACTACACAGTAGTTGATTATTTAAAACAATAGTTAAGCTTAAAAATTTTAAAATAATGCTAGAAAGTCGTTTTGTAGAGAAGAGAACACGGCTCGCGACCATTACCCTGGCCAATAGATGTCCCTCATTTGAACATGTGCCAATATCTATAGTTTCTCGTAGGCTCGGCTTCCCGTTTTCAGTGGTTTCTGGGACGTCAGTAGCACATCCTCATTTAGACAAACTCAATGAGCGGTCATGAACGTGGAGAGAGCAAACCCTATAAAGCTGATGAGAAGTGAACAGCGATGCCTTCCTGCAAACCCATTGTTCTCGTGGCACCTGTTGGATAAGTTAATGCTTTTCGACTTGTTCAAAATTAATGAAAAACTTCTCCATTCCAAACGCTATATTTAGATTAAATTATCCGATTATGCTTAAGAGGTTGAATACAGTTGGAACACGTTAAAAAAAGAACGTTATTCCTTCAACAATGTCTTCTTTTAACTGCCGTATAAATTATTCTAGAACCGAAACAAAATAACTTCTTTCCGGTGTTCTAAATCGTCGTATTTCTAGTTTAAATTTAAAGAAAAAATACCGAGTAGGATGGAAAAAGCAGCAACAGCGAATGAAAGTTGGCTGCTGCTGTTGCTCGCTGTTCCATTTTGCAGCCTGTATCCTGGAAGTCCCTACGGGGGAAATCAGATTTTATGTCCCTCTTTCAGAGTCCCCACTAATGGCTCGCTGTCCGTGTCAAATGACACAGGGGGTCCGAGAGTCGTAAACTCTGCCACGAGGTCTTATTAGGTGGGCAAGTGTCTCTTCACACCTTCTCGGTCGCACTTCTCCCTCTTCTCTTTCCGGTCACCGAGATTACCTCCGGTGTCGATATCTTGCATCCTGTCAGCCGGGAAGACTAGTTGACTGAAATAAGGAGAAGTTAACACACACCCGAGTTTCCAACACCAGATACCGAGGGGCATTTTCGCTGGGATTTTACAATCCTTCTCGAGTTTCGATCTCCAAAATTCCATATATTCGAAAATAATCTGTTTGGGATGGATTTTCCGATGATAAATTATTATGCACGACTCGAAATTTTATACCTTTGGCTGCTAAAATTGGACGAATCGCCTAAATACACACCGTAACGGCTAATAATTCTTAAGTTTTCGAGTCTACGAAACTCGGAGTACTGTACATAACATAATACATATACGAAGTTTCAGACCGGGAAGAAAGAATCGAAGAAAATGTGAAATTTTGAGCGGGGCAAAGTAAAATTGCGTATTATTATTTGCTTTTAGAAGTTTCGTTAAGTTTACTCGGCTAATTTGAAGTAGGAATCGGAGGTAATTTACCTCGCGCTTCGAAAAACCACCGAATTTATTTCGGAGACGGATTAAAGCATTTTCGTTGTTTTGCGGGCGCTAATAACTGTTTGAGCGGGAAGATTTCCCCCATTTTATAATCGGTGGCATCCGTGAAGCGCCGCTCAAATTTTAATTACTCTTCTACATTTATAAAGGAAAATTACACGGTTCTAAACACGTTACGAAAAATATACTTTTACAACGTAATCGGAAGGAGGAAAGTTAAAGAAACTAATTTCCTCCTCGGCAATCAGAACTGGCATTTGACAAAATAGAATAAAGGTAAAGAAGATAAACGAGAGCATCCTTAATTGTGTCCATCAGGAGTGGAAGCGAAGCAAAGATACCTTTTACAAAGTCGACTAAATGTCTCAGCCTCAGACTGTAATTATAGAGAGAGTAAAGCACTGGTCATTCAAGTACTGGGAGTGTGTAGCAAAACACCATTACCGCAATGGCAGAGCTTCCAGTAATGTGCTTACCCCAACAAACAGGCTGTTGTTGCGCTCTACCATCTTAACAAAATGGGTATATAAACACGTGCAAAGATCAATTCGGAGGTAAATGCTAGTTTACTCGATGATGATGCACTTTTCCTCCGTCGGAAAAAAGAAAAAAAGATGAAAGTTTAAATTTGCAACACCTGAGGTGTGCCTTTTTTCTTCTTCCCGAGTTACAAACGCGTTTTATCATTTAGCTCTTAAGCATCAATCAGGGAGAAGATTTGATTTTTGAATGCTTTATTCCAGTACTTTTTGCAGGGGGTAATGAAGCTCGGCTGGCTAACCTGCACTTATCGTATCGGTTGGCTAACGATACCGGATTCGAAATCATTATTCATTCTACATTATACGCCGCGGTGTTGAATTTTTAATCCGACCCTCTTCCATTTGCCTTCATCCTGGATTATTAAATAGGACACAGTCAGTTATTAGTGCGCGGCATTATTGCGGGCTCTTTCTAGTGGTACGGGTCGTCTGCGCCGTACTTATGTTTTTGTATGGATTTTTCTTCGTTCTTCAAAGTTTTGTAATTAAACCAGAGACTTTTTAAGACGGTTTAACAAATT
The DNA here is from genome assembly GCF_030686945.1 of Centruroides vittatus. Lineage (NCBI taxonomy): Eukaryota > Metazoa > Arthropoda > Arachnida > Scorpiones > Buthidae > Centruroides > Centruroides vittatus. Next base: position 848,486 of record NW_027122479.1, on the reverse strand, counting down.
ATATTTGAATACCTATGGCGAGAGTAATTAAAATTTTGATTAGGACCATTTTCGAAGTGCTAATGGTCAGTGTCGAAAGAACCCCGAATGATTGTTCGAAGAGCTTTTAAAAACCAGACGGGGTGCCATTTAAGCCTTGTTTTAGGCTAAAAAGGAAGAAAGACGGATTTACGTAAATCGAACGAGTCGAATTTGATCGGCGTGCCCCCTTTAATTACACGCGTTATAATTAAATAGTCAAATGGACTTTGCGCATCGAAGTGGTCCTCCTTCTCGACCCGATGTAAAATTCAAGATTTAATGCATAAATTTCGATTCTCGTTAAAATTTCGGAACCGAATTGAACCATAAATTTTTTCCAATTTATCGCCGGAAAAACTAAACACGGTTGTAAAGTTAATTTGCATATTTAACTATTTGCCACGTCGAGACGAAGAGGGTAGCAACGGCTTTAATTTTTTCTTTTCTCTTCTATTAAATAAGGAAAGAAACAGGGAAGAGCTCTCTCGTCTAATTATAATAGGGAGTGGTTAAGGATTCCTTGCTTTCCATAAATACCATATAATCGACAATGGTGAGTAGAGGCTCAGTTTTCCACCTCATGCATATGTGATGGGCTGTAACAAACAGGAAATTAGTGAGGGAAATCTCATTAGGGGAGGGACGACAAAGTCCGCCGGAGAAGAGGCAAATGTATGCCGAGTGCTACTGCAGGTCCACTTAAGTTTGACACCTTCACTCTTCCGCCTTTTGTTACTTCTATGACGACTTTCGCTGCTGCCGCTGTAATTTGCACAACTGGTTTTTTTCCTCCTTTCCTTCTTGCCACCAACAGAATGGAAGTTGATTATACTAACTTAGTCAAAGTAACCCTAGGGATTTTTCTATTGCGCTTTGCCTTTTATACGCCTTTCCCCTCTTCTTTCTCGTCTTTAATTATAAATTGATATTTTTCCACGCTTGTTTCTCGACACAAAAACATAAATTCCGTTCCAGAAAATTTGCGAAAATTAATTAGCAATAATTAATATCTCGGGCGCGACTCGAAAGAAAGTAACGAATATACAAAGACAGTTTGTAATTTATGAAAAACGTGAAGAATGCCAGAAAATAAATCTCGTTGGTGGAAGGGAGTTAACAAAGATAAGCGGAGGGAAGAGGAAATAATATCCAATGCGAACAACTAGGAGTAAATGCCCGAAAAAGGCCGGTCATCGGGTGTCGGGGCTCAGCGGGAACCGGGTAGTGCAATACGACTCTTCCTGTCTAACAACTTTGGTCATTTTTCACTCGCAGGGTGTAGAAGCTCGTTACGTCATTCGACCAACGGAAATACCGTCGCCATCTTGTCTGACAGACGAATGAGCCTACATTTCGGATGACAGGTCCCCTGCGCTTTTATAAAAGTTAAATTTCCTTCCCTTACTTTTATTGGAATCCGTGATTTATTGACGGATTTACTTCGTTGTTTTCTTGTCCCTTTATTTAAGTCTGCTTGAAGGATTGCAGCGAATTTATTCTATTTAAGGTGGATTTCGGATTCGAAACTCGAATTTCCTTCTTTGCTTCTCTCTAAGCCCCTTAATTACTAGCCTCCACAGCTCTTCTTTATTGCGCTTCCTCTTGGATTCCTTCCATCTTTTATCAGACCTTTTGTTCTACGCTATAAATAGTACATACGGACAGACGACTGTGCCCAGTTCTGCGGACCTACTAAATCCTCGCCATGCAAAGGGCTAAACGACCATCTTTTGATTTTATACTCCAATCACAATTGCAGAAACCAAATGTCTTTAAGGATTTTTTCTTTTTACGGTCTTTGTCTCTTCCGTCTTTTCGTGCAGGAAAGCCTCAAAAGTTGATTTTAGCGCAGTCGATGAACCCGAAGCTTCCGAGTGCGCTATATTTTCCCACATTTCTTTACGCCAAAAGCTGGAAGCGTTGTGTGCCGTATTCTCCGTAAAGATGCCCGCAGAAAGGCACCTCAAAGCAAACCTTTGCATAACCGAGTACCTAGTGGAGTTAAAGCCTGGTAAAAAAGAGCTTACGTAAGTATTAAAAAAATCAAAAATGTGCGTGGCCCGTGTAATTCTGAACGGGACTTTACCGGAATGAAAAATGGCAGAGCGGCCCCGCGGCAATTATCCGCAAAGCGCAAATAGCAATTAAATTGCCGCTATTGTAAAGAAGAGAAAGGAAAAAAGAGAACACAAATGATATTAGATACAGGATATCTTTAGAGTAATGACTTTTATTTTAACTTTTAGCCTTGACTGCTTCCTCCTGCAAAAGGGTTAATAGCACAAAAGACATTTGCCACTTCGCCTCTTTACTGTGCGGTTATGAAGTTGCGCGACATTTAATAGCGGATCGTAAGAGGTACCGCTGACCTTTATGACGTCAGTATACCATAAAGTTACCGATGGAACCGATTCGGTGGGTGTTTATATACGAAATGAGGCGCGAACGCGGATTTCTGCCACGGTTGGAGTAAATTCGGTAGTTTCTAGATGTTTTCCGGAGCCGTTAGCGGAAGAAATTGCAAATTTGGATAAAAGGCCATTGGCAAAAATAAAAGTGACACGCGGCGAACGGGGGAGGTGGGGAATAATGAACGACGAAAAGACGGTGGGCGAGAGAGAACTAATGAAACAGAAAAATGGTGGGTGAGTCGGCGAGGCCCTGGTCGAGCTATCTTCCGAGTTAATCGTTGTAAACGGGGAGGCAGCGGTTTGTACCAACGTCCACCATCTGCCGACTACCCCTTACAAAAAGGCGCAGATAAACAGAAACCGAGCGGAAAAATCCTCACCTTCTGCCTCTTACGTATCCCGTGCCGTAGACGCGCTGGTGCCTTGTAAAAATGGAAAAAAAAAAGAGATAAATCTAAGAGGAGAATTCGGTTAATATTATTGTTTGGTAGAATTTGGTGAAGTGCAATGCGCCCTACCGTTTTTGCGGTAACGATGTTGAACGTAGGAAAGAAGGAGTTTATAGGAAGTCGCCGAAAACGAGCTTCGGGAGTAGTGGGCCACGTCACACACGGCCGGTAATGCTGGTGCTCCGCTCCGTTGGGCACTGCCGCTTTGGCTGCTTTCATAGCTCATTTATTCCATCAAGTAGAATCCCCATCACTGCAGACTGCTCCCCCATTCTCCTCCTCCTCCTCCTCTTCGTCTGCTTGCTCTTTTACGTTGGGCTTAACTACCTCAGTCTGTCTTCCTTTTTTCCCTCTCTTTCTCTCCCTTCTCTTCTTCGGATACGAAAGGTTATGACATTTTGCGTCCTATCCCGCAAAATTTTCGAAATGTTAAATCTCTAAGGCGATTTTGCCATCTGTAGAATATATATAGGAGACTTCCTCTCGTCGTGTAAAAGCTTAGTGCAGACTGGAAACGCTCTAACGGGTATTTTTAACTTACAAGGTTATTTTGTACAACCCAAGCTGTTGTTAAATGATCTTCTACCCATTGTAAGGCGTTTCTTTACGCTCCGAGAAGATTGCCCCGGGGCTCTTCCTTTCTCTACTTTAAATTTAAGTGGCCACCGCCTTTTCCGACCGTCTAAGTGTAGCTCTCGTACTCCCGAAAATCATTTTATAATGGCATTTACGGTGGATAAAGTTCGCTTTAAACTTTTCTTAATCTTAATCCTCTTAACCTAATGGCCACAGACCTATATATTTATGCAATGGATCTTCTCTACAGCATCGTCTTTTTCGCCCGTCCCCGAAGAATTACAAGGTGTCTTAATACATAAACAACCTTTTCGTAGTAGATAAATCCTTAGAGAATACTCTTACCTTGGAACTTGTTAGAAAAATTAGCATCTCCTTCATCATAGCAGTTTGAAAATAAAGGAGGTTATCAAAGCAGTCGATGGTCTGTCATTAAAAATATCAAAATACACCTACGTAAACATTAAGAAAATTTTTATATCCCGAACGACGAAGGAAAAAAACTGCTGTAACACATCTTCTCCATTTTCTTTCACTACTCTTCCATCTGGCAAGTTAATTATCTTTTTCTCTCTTGACAGAAACAAAAAATACGAGAGAAAAAAAGAAAAATATGCGGGACGGTGGAACCAGCTAACGATAAAACTGCTGATGGAAGGAGTTCAGAATAGAGACGGGTCTAATCTCTCACCCCCTTATCTCCCCAAGTACAGGTAGTGCGTTACTATGACAACGGGGATCTTCGTACTGACGAGGTTATATATATATATATAATTTTTTTTTACCCGGCCCCACGACAAGACTGCCGCAGAAGTTGTCAGGTGGCAATGACAGGTCAGTTGTTAAAGGTAATGAACAACACACCACCAGCTTCGGGTCTGGTAATGACAGATCTGCAGCTCCTTCTCAATGCGTTATTATAGTTCCCCATCTCCCCTTTGGTCATCTCTCGCTAGATTCGCTCTCCCGTTAAATTTATCGTGTTTGGTCGCCGGATGACAAGATACCTTAATGAAGCGAGCTCGCCACGTTCACCTACGATCGGGGTGGATTTTGGATTTCTCTCTCGTTCCGCGCCCCTATTCGATGGGGATTTTTATTTTTTCGCTCTCCTAATGTGTTTTAGTTGTATTCGGGTAGATGCGACCGCGCGTGCATCCGCAGACAACATCGAGCGCGTAGCGATTATCTTCCATTATACCAACCTAGACTTCCGCTCCAATTCTTAAGCAAACACTCGAATGTAACCCTCAATAGTTATAATTTATTGCGTTAAACTATCCACGATTTAATTATAGAATAAATATCGTAAACCGTGCCGTGGTTGGCTCCTATCCTTAATTCCCGTCCGTGCTCCCGAACATCCCTATTAACTAAAAGAAATTTAACCAGCAATCTCCCTTCTCTGTAACGTCGGAACAGTTGTTAAAAGTAGGAACCGTCTAACAACCGTTTTCCTCCCTTCCTCAGTAAATTATCGAACCCTGTGTTTAGCCGGGAGGTGATTCAATTAAAGAAATCTCCATTTTCGGACCTTGGCCTCCTCCTCCTCGCTACGATAATTGGGCTGTTCCGGGCCGACTTATTCTCCTTTTATCTGGCTAAAATTCTTTAATCTAACATTAATAAGTATTTTCCTTTAATCGATAAAATGTTCGCAATCTGTCAAGTGCCCTTAGTTTCCATCGGGGGGGCGAGAGAGATAGAAAAGAGAAGGGGGGATTTATCGGTACACGGGGCTTCTACACCACGATAAACCGTCTTGGGGCCTCGAGGCTTTATATAGTCACGCTCTGTGTAGTATGGAAGGTAACTCCGAGGGAGGTTAAAAAAAAGAATTAGGAAGGACAATGGTGGGAGGTGACGTCTGCCGTCTCCTAAAATGAATTTGGACAACTCGACAAACTGTTTAGTATCAGCCGAATGTGATCATTCAAAATGGAGACAGCTCATTTCATCCGTATCGACTAAGAACATCTTCCAGTCGAGAAACAAATTATTGTCGGTAGGGATAGAGATAAGTTGGATCACTTTAAACTGAAATCAATTTTTGTTCTAGCAGACTGCGGCCTACAAATGATTTCTAAACAGAGTTTTTGCGAATTTCCCTGATTACAGTATTTAGTCGTTTCTAGGTTTTGCGCAAGTGAAAATACATAAAACATTTTTTACAAGTCTATTATTTGTTTATGGAATTAAAATATTAAAGAATAAGTCTAAACAAATTTTAAGGGGGAAAATGTTATTAAAAAATCGAACTAAAATTCTGTCATGAACTGCACTTAAAATACGTAATTAAATTCAGATTTTATCTCAAATCTAGAATATCCGGAGCGTCGGACGGCATTAAAAACTAAGAATGTCGGTGCAAAATACTAAAATTGTGCTTAAAGCCAGCCTGGTAGACCCGAAGGCAAATCTACGCTCACCCTACAGAATTACTTTAACCATTGGAGACAATTTTCGACTCCATTTACGTTCGGAAAACCGAGAGAGCGCGGATGAAATCGGAGACAACGACGTAATGAAACTTATCGGCTTTCGACCCCGTCTACAGGAGGGAAAAAATCAAAGTAAAAGTGACAAGGGAAAATTGGGTCTCTCTTCGACACCTCGACATACCCCAGAGCCAGAATATATAAAAGTGTTGGACGGGGAGGGGGGAGCGAGAGAGAGCGCTGCACTTTCCGACTGACCAAACAGTAATGGGCAACATTTACCAAGTAGCAGTTAGCTGCGGCCGAGTGCTACCAGCAGCAGAAGCTACCGGCCGTAATTAAGCTAGTAATTCACTAAGAGCAGCAGACTTTGCCATTCTGCCCATTATTACATCCCACCAAGTACAGCGCTCATTACACACCTTGTGCACAGAGAACGTCGGAGAAGTGTAGGACGGTTAGAATTTATCTGCGACCAGGTTAGGAAATCATATCCCGTATCTGTTGTTCCTCCGAGTGGAAAACGGATTCTTGTTTCGGTATTTGATACGCAATTAAATGTTTCGCATTGTTAACAGTTTCTATCAATATTTAGAATGGGCCTCGGTAAAGAGCGGCGCCATTTTATATACTTCTTTCTCCCCTCTTGCCGATTTTTTTTTCGAGTTTTAAGATAATGCCGACTAAAGTTAAAGGCGGGTTTCCGTTTATTTAAAACCGGAGATATGGAAAATTTTCGTTCTCGACCCCCCTTTTCAATAGGTAGGGGCGGTGTCGAAAGAATTATAAAAGCGAGGCGTTTGATAAATATAAGACAGTTAATTGCTAAACGAGCCCACACACACGAGGGTAAACAAGAACACGGACTGATTACCCAATCAGCGGAGCGGAACATTGCAGAACACCCCAGAGAGTGCACATGACTGTTTTATACTCGCATACTGTGAGACTAAGTCTGATTACCGGTTCCTCGTCCCTGGGGGCGCCAAATGTTCCCATTCTCCATTCCGTTTAGCAACTTTAAAACAGTGTTATTAAGTGACGGTGCGAGATCCCGATGTTTCCCACGAGAGCCATAGGGACAACAACGCATCGGCCATCTTACCTTCTCCATCGCTACCATTTGCCTTTTACTAGCTCGTTGGCTTCCCTCCTGTTTCTCCTCCTTTTTTTACTCTCTCTTCTTTTGGCTCTACGACGACTTCAATAGCAATCTCTAAGAACGTCTGCAGGCATTTTTTGGCTCTGTAAAAATTCCAGAACCGAGACGAACATCCCAAAACGCGAATTAATTTATCCGCTTTTGTCTCCCGGACCGGGGCCACACATGCTGTGTCTGGACAGACCTGCCATCTGTGCTATGTCAAAGCTTAGACCGAAGCGCACCTGGTTCGGGAATAGCGGTAGAAGGGCGTTTAATGACGGCTAGACCCCTCGGTGTGTTGACCACCCACCTTCTGGCTCGTCTATCACGACTCGAGGTGCATACTGTACCAGATGGCTCCTTTGCCCTTCTTAACAAAGACAGGTGGAAAATGTGTAAGCTAGCTCTCTCCACCTTTCCAAATCTCTTTCTCCCCCTTCTTAAATCCTGTACACAACACATAGGAAGCCCTCCGGGTCTGTTCGCGACCTTCACACCGTCCGCAGAAAGGTTATTAATTAGACTGCTGCAGCTTTGCTTCCATAATAAAACCGTGTCGATGGCTCCTCGAGCATTCGAGTTTTGCTTTCGCATCACAAAAGATATAAATAACGGGAGAGAGTTTTTATTAAAATAGAATAAGCTGCAAAATAACCCGGTTTCTTCAAAGAACCCTTCATTAAAGCGCTCGCTCCGAAATGCTGACAATAATGCCACCTTTCGAATTGTGTTCTTCACAAAGCGAACGCCCCTTCGCGGCATTGGCCGATTTCATTTTGGGTATTTATAAAAATAAAAATACACTCACCAATTATTAACTTGAAGAATAGTAAGCCCGGTGTCTTGCGCTAATTGCTTCTTCTGATCTTCAGATGGATATGGATGCTACAAGAAAGAAAGAAAAAGTTGCATAAATCTGTCTAGAAACGGCGATAATTCGTGTTTAAAAAAATTATCACGGGGGTAGAAGTGTGGTAAATCACGTTTGATGCCTAATTCGAACGGTCCCGGTTGCACCTACATAAATCTGTAGTAATGAGGGTGCTACAGCAGTGGCTACAACCTGGATGACAGGTCATTTGTGTGACTTCTCACGCTGGAATAGTCACTGGTGACAATGTAATGTCAGCGTGACTGCAAGCTTTACAGGTACTGGTGATCGGTGTGACATTTGGCAGAGGGTCTGCTCGTGCCTTCCACTACAGCTAATGGGATTCCGGAGCCTCGTAAATACAATCTTTATTGTTTAGTTCGGAGATGCGTCAAATTCTTTTACTTCTACTCGTCTGACATGCGAACCGAAAGTAAATCGATGAAAGATGGCTTCCACGATTAACTTATCCGGTGCAATTTTAAAGTGGGATACTAATTCGCGCTTTCGATTATTAACTAAACCGACACTGCCCGCTCCGTGTACTTTTTACATCAGTCGTCTAACATAAAATAGTTTCTTCTTTTCCCTCCGAGAGGGAGCCGAGAGAAGCGAGTGGGGTCTTAACGAATGAAAGAATTTCTTAAGTTATTTCACCGGAGGGAGAAGTGTTCGCGTATGCGGATACTTCCCACCCCCCGTAACTCGAAACCCTTGGAGAAGAGAACAATGACCTTTATGTAAGGTCAGGTTAGGGCGTTGCCAGTTTTGAAATTCTTCCTTCAGAATCCTCCCTTTCAGCTGCGGGGATTGTTTTATGCCTTCTCTTAATCTGATGAAGGGAATTACCTATGCATACACTTTAAACTAAATTCTTTTCGTTTAGCCACGCCTCATTCATTAAATCTTTTTCCTTTTTAATAATTTTTATTCGAATTTTATAATGATTTTGCCGGTTAAAAGCCGAACTTTCCCTCTTTTCAACGGACGTAACCATTTAAGGCACGACATTGAAAAGTGTGACGTTCGTCAAAATTCACAAATGCCGTTCTTAAAACTCAATTCTAATTTTTGCACCGAATAGCACACGGGGTGGTCCACACGTCATTTAAGCATTGTTAAGCCTAAACTGTCTCGTTTAAATACCTTATCAGTTAGAAACTGGAAAAATTGCTAGATTACTTGCGAAAAATCACGGCTTCGCCCACCTTTGGCCACCAAACACGCGCTTTCGGATCATTGCGAATTCGTTGCCGATTCTTTCCGTCGGGCGAATTTCATCGAAAAGAAATCGGAATACATCTCCCGAATTTCGAACGTATTAAACACCTGATAATTATTAAAATTCTATCGTAAACGAGTAAAGAAATACATTAAGAAATTAAAAACGACCGTTTAGATTTGGAGAAGAAAAAGGACGTGTGTAACTAAATAATCTTTCCTTACACTCTTCCTTCTTGCACTTTGCATTTACCCCAGTGTGGCTCCCCTTCTTCCTTTCAAATCAATTTGTTCCTATTTACATATACGAGCATCCTGGTGAGTTTCTATCAGCAGGAGATCGGTTAGCTTCTCAAAGAGGCTGTGGAAGAATTTACTATTTAACCTTATCTATAATGGGAAGAGAAAGAACATCTCCAACATCCCACCCTATCTAAATATAGCTATATTTATAAAATGGCGAGGAAAAATATATATGTATGGTATAAGATTTTCGTATAGAAAAACGTTTAATTTAGAAAGCGTTGATGTAATCGATTTGGGGTGAGGAAATGATAGAGAAGTGAAGGGATGTTTCTTACTTTATGACACCTGTTTATCTTGGCATGACAATGGTTGCAGCCTCTTTTTATCGTCATTGTTGTGTAAACACGTCACGTATGACTTTACGAGTGTTTAGATTTTGTCAACCACCCATACCGTTGCAGACTTTACAACTCCACTTTATGTAGGAATCACAGCATCGACTGACAGCTTTAGGATTCATAAAAGGGACGTATTTCATCACTGTTACATTAAGACCGAGTGCCGTTTTGTACGATACTTTCCGTAGATGGTAGGGGGAAAACGTAAATCACGACTACACCGAGGATCCTTCTACTTTTTTGTAGTTAATATATTTGGTATATATTTCGCTAAACCGGATGTTAAAATAACAGTTAAAAATAAACAAATCGCTTAATAATAAAAAATGAATGGCTCTATTTATAAAAGGAATTATAAATTTAGTAAAAATGTTCTTAAAATATAAGGGAATATAAATTTATAGTGTGTAGTGAAGATGTCGGAGGGTGAGTGGTAGTTGCTATAAAGAGTAAAAGACAAACTGGAGTCTGTACTCGGAGCAAACCAAAGATTCTGTTTCCAAATGGTGTTGTGGGAGAGAAGGATGGGGAGAAAGAAAGGAAGGAAAAAAGGAAAAAAAGAGGAAAAGTTTTCTGTGTAAGTAACGGTTCGCCATCAATCCCAAAACTCCATCGATGTCGCTTCTGACGATAATTAATGCGTTCCTTTGCCACCGCTGACGACGTCCTATTAGCTCCTATAAATCATCCCCTCTCTCTCTTTCCTTCTTCTCCATCTTCACCAAAGGATGTTCTAGGGTCGCTGACCTTTCGCGGAGAGGTCGCGCCTATCTAGCAGTGATTGGATACTTTCCGATGACGTGCAGGATTCGGGGTTATTTATTTTTCTACGTTTGCCTATAAGGAATTTTAAATTCTATGTTTAGCGAGTTGCCGAAATCGTATCGTTTAAATAGAGCTCGTCTTGTCTGCCTCTTGAAAGGTCAAGATAATTCACTGTTTTTAAAAGAATAGTAACTAAATGAAACAGGGGACGAAAATTTGAGTAACGTGTTGCAAAAGCATTAAAAAATGAGACAATTAAATAAACAGCCGGACTCCAAGATCTCTCGAGTCCTTTCCGTTTCCAACATAGCTCGTTATTTTCCACAGAACAATTCATCAAGCGCGACTGTCAGTTTACATTCCTAGAAAAAAATATATAAAAAAGTCTTCCAACTCGGCAAAAACTGATAAGAAAAAGCTCTTTACAATAAAATCCGTAAAATTAATGCAACTTCTACACAAGAGAGAGGGGGTCGCCAACGGGGGCACAAACAACGCTTTCACACGGAACTGTCAAAAGTTAGCTGTCATTTCGCCCGCTGACAATAAGGGGGAAAGTCTGTCACCGGGTCCCTAACAACCCCCAAATTGCCACCTGCAAATGATTGGGCACCGAGGTGACGTCTCTCGCCTCGTGTCCTGACATTTTTTATTGACATCTCCTTTGCTTGACACGTGCATGAATAAAACTTTGCGTGACAGTGAAATCCGTAGGAAAATTGAATAAGTACAGCTCGGATCTTGGGTGGAGCGGGAGAGTGCGAGTGGGTGTCAAGTCGTTGACTCCATCACAGGCTGCACACTGTTTCCCTGATACTTAAAGTCTACAGAACTTTAGGAAATCCCCGAGGCTAAGAGATTGCGAGAAAAAGGATTACTTCCCTCTATTCTGGCTCAGACATAAAAATTCGCTTTCGGAAGTTGTGGGATTTATGTTCCTCCCCCTTTGCTCCCCTTTTATACACGTCTGGGAGAATTTTAAATCCCAGATTCTGTTCGTACACCGTGCTTTTATATTCTGTAAATATAGGGATTCTTACTCCAGCTGTTTCGACTTTGCCAAAAACAAATATTTGTTATTCCACGCTTTTCCATAGAATAAAATTCACTCGCCTCTTTTAAATAAAGATTATCTCGTTTAAAGGGGCTAAGGCAGAAATTAAATTTCCATCCGAACTCGCTCGCCTTTTAATGTTTCGGGCCACGCTAATTTGGGGCTCGGTTCACACAAAATTAGCCCCGACTTAAGAGGAGAAAAAGGCGTCTTTTTTCTCCTTAAACTGTGCTTAATTCAAAACCGTCGCCGTCTCGGACGAAGCATTTAATGCACCTCCGAGAGCCCTCCACCTGCATTTACGGGAAGAGAATTTCAAAAGAGGTAAAATTTGGGATATAAGGGAAATTAGGACACGCAGACATTCATTAGATAAGAGCGCGCGTGGTCTGGGCTCATACCCCAGAGATGGAAAGGGACAGAGAGGCCCCCGACACAGAGAGTGGACGAAACGCCGGCGGGCGAGTAGCAGAAAGGTGGAAATGGGGTAACGAAACGTCCTTATCGCTGCAGCGTGACAGGAAGAGATCTTGAATAATTTAATCTTCGGCATGGATATTGTCATGTCATGTCTCCGCTGATTCAATCACTTTTCAATGCATCAAGACTGCAAAATGACATCAGCAACAGCGAATGCATATTTTACGAGTTTCGCTAGCCGTCCCCCTTTTTGGTAAGAGCAGCCACTCACTTCATCCTTCGTTAAACAAGATTTTCCTTGCTGCAGCTCCTAATATCCTCACGCCATTTCTAACGAGATGGTGATTATTTTCCAACTCTTCTCCCCGTTTAAGTTTCGCCCCGCCATTTACGGATGGAGTGGCATTCGGGGGACGACCCGTAGTTTCCGGCTATCTAACTGTCGCTGGAAATTTTCTTCTTGCCCTCTTCGATTCGGCACAGTCTAAGAAGGTATTGTAATGCAGAAAGGAGGAAGCATTGTCATCTTCCCATGCTGGGAAATTGGGATGGATGGCAGCGAAATGATCTCCTCGGAAGCTAGTAGACTATATATTCGATTTGTCACCGTAATATCTCGCTATAAGTCGTTTATTCTCTTTTGCTAGTTTGATAATCTGCGCTTCTTACGTGCGAGGGGCCGAGCACTCCTCCTTCGGATCTCTCTTCACCATTGCTAGATTGATGAAGGTCGAAGGATTCTAAACCCCCCGGTCGAAGGGGACAAGTTCTATTCCGAATTATTCGTCCAACCACTTGACGACGCGCCATCTTAGAAACGGGTTACCGAACAAATCCCCCGCCGATTTAAGAAGTTTTTATCCGCAACGGCGTAAAACAATTAGTTAACTGTTTGGCCAAGCGATGTTTACTGGCTGCACTCGAAGGGGATCAAGAAAGGAAATCCCTCTTCTAACCCTTACATACAACAAGCAGTTGGGCTTCCGAGGCTCTTTTTCGTCTTCCCCACCCCGACATTAGTTTCCTGTAGCTTTGCCATTTGTTCCGCTCCCCCTTCACCTTCCTCTGCGCTTTCTGTGTTCCGTGTGCCTGATGCGGATCTAATCAGTACAATGGGACTGAGGGGATTAGTACAACGCATCACTGGTTCCACCACTACGTTCCAGTAATGCGATTACTTCCTCCAGGAACCTAATACATCCAAGAAGGAACACGAGGGGGTAAAGAGGAGGGGGCGATAACAACACGTAATTACAGCATGGACCACCCCCTCTTTCGCTTCCCCCGATTGGTCGGTGCTCTGTAGTGTTGTATGACAGTGATATGACTGTTGATGACATGACGGATGACATTTCGCACCTCCATCTTGAATAAAAGGTATCGTCCACGGAAAGAACAAAATGCGAATATCGTAACGCAATTAAAATTAATTTAATAACATAAATTATGCTATTATTTTGCACGCATTATGCAAATTTATGCCAGCAACCTATTAAGAAACTTATGCTAAATTCCGCGATAATAAATATTACGTTTCCGCCGATTACGACAAAATTAAATCGTTTACGGCTAGAAAAATACCCGAATTATTCGGCAAATTTGAATTTTTTTATAATTTAAAACTATAGGAAAGATTTGTCGAGCTTTCGATTGTTTTCGGCCGTAGTCAGACACGAGAATTTCCTAAACAAATGGCGAAAGGAAAGGAACAAAAGAAGAATCTGTCATCTGCATCTAAATTTTCATTAATTATCGCCTTATGCAAAGACGATCCCTTCTTCCCTCCCCCGTTTTGTTGATCTTACACACGAGAACGGAAGCTGCACAACTTTGCATTTTCGCTTAAACATTAATTAATTACGTCATCTTTGAAATGGGGAGAATGCAGAAATGTCAAGTACCATTGTTTACTTTGTTTGGCTGTCGGAAGATAGAGGAGTACATTTCACAACATCCACCCTCTCTCTTGTCGAAGTGCGGACAAAAGATAAAAGCTTCGTGCGCACCATTCCATTGTCTTTACTTTCCAGATATGTCCCGAAGAGATAGCGCAAGAATCGGACAAGACAAAAGGATGAGGGGCGACAAAGTAAAACAAGATTAATAAGTCGGATCCGTTATTTGATTTGCTTTGCTTCCCTTTATTGTTGTAGAATTAGATTATCTATAAATTACAGTGTTGCCAGCAGGCCGAGTCTCTTCCCCTCCATCCTTTGCCTCCTATATAATAACAATAATATTTATCTTTAAAATATTAAAAATTAGCAGACAGAAACGTTACTCGGGAGATAACGAATGGTCGATACTCAAATTTAAGATCGGGTACAGAAAATTAAGCATCGGCCTATAGAAAAATCACTTTTAAAAAAGGGAGGCGAATAAAGGCTTTAAAAGACGGCGGAACACTAACATTTTGCCAATGGATTCTCGGAAGAAAATGATGTAATGCCGTCACTAATAGGCAACGTCATCATTATCACGAGAGACGAAAGTTGTTACGATGATACCTAAAGGTCTGTATAGATAAAGCATCAGTTGTTGCGTCACAGATACGCTGTATCAGATTCTACGCTACGTTGCGGGTAAAAAACATCATCATCATTCTGACGATAACGCGAGACGACGACGAAAGCCGTTGTTTTAAGTGCATCCATTTGCTAGGATTCTCTTCAATAAAGAATTTAGAAAATCGACATTTCTACCTTTATTTACCTGGCGCTTAATTTCAAACGGTCCTCGAATTTGGGGCGGAGTTTAAATTTAGATGTTGGAAATTTAACAAAAAGTAGAACGGAGAAAGTTGGAGAAGATAAAGGCTGGGTGTCAATAGCGCTTTACTGGCGTCGAAAAAACTTGCAAGTCTCATAAAATTAATTAAATTCAAACGTTACATCTATCGAAATTACGTTTTAAAACGATAGCAGAAGTAGAGAAAGTAAAGAAAATCGAGAGGGAGTAGCGAGAAAATTAATAAGACGAAAAGTTAAAGTGGAAATTTCGTCGTCAGAAACAACAAATTGTAGTAGAGCTCGGTCGTAATAACTTTGTCGTCTAACAGAGGAAAGGAGAAGCAGACTTCTTCTTCTTCTTCGGGAGGGTTTCTTTCTCGAAACGTTCAACATCCACTTTGGCTAATTCTATTCGGGAATGCGGATCAATGCTGCGACTACAGTTTACAGTCCATCAGTGGAAGCAGAGCGCTAATGGAAAGTGCGACAGTACGTGTCACGAGTCGCCACATTAACCGTGAGAGATGGCCACTGCACATTCGACGATGATCTATAGATAGAGGAGGAACCGGGACAAACACGCCCGTATTAAAGATAACTTTTCGCTCCTTCTACGCCCATCCTACTTCCCCCATCCTTTCTGCTAAATCCTTCTTTATCATCCAACTAAACCGTTTTTTGCAGGATTAAAATACAATTAACTTTTGTAAGGATAATTAATTTCTCGTCCCGATCGGTTCCTTAATTTTTATGGATTTTTATGTTAATAATGCCCTCTTAATTATAGTCTATGACACGTGGGGTAGTCTGGCGTGTATGTATGGAAGATCGTGGCGTGTTTTTATTAGAAAACGAAGCGTGTGGGTTAAGAAATCTACCCGATTTGCCTCTTAACTCGTTGATCGAGCGGCATCGATGAAATTCAAACCTTAAAGTCGTCTTTCGACCCGAGGGGACTGATCTGCCTTGGACCGAGTTCTCGCGCGTGTGATAGAGAAAAGATTAAAAATCCCGTATAACTCGCCGACCAAATACCGTTATCGTAATCCTCGCTCTACGAGCTTCGAACGGTTGCGAGAGTCGTTATCGATTAATTACGTACGAGTTTTTCTTAAAGCAACAATTTCCCTTTTACGTTTGCACGATAATTATAATTAGGAACGAATTAAACGTGAGAAAATCGACACGCGAAGTGGTAGTCCCGCTTCGACTCGTGGGCGTTTTTCGACAGTAATTACTATTATCGTCTACGGGGGTGGACTTTTTAAATAAAAAAACTTGTATAAAAATTGACTTACAGTGAGATGTTGGAATAACCAGGCTCTCATGATGTTTGTGGCGACTTTCGGGAAGATTCCTCTTTTCTTTTGTCTCTTCTTCCCTCTGTCGTCGTCGTCATCTTCGCCTGTACCGTCTCCCGAGCCTACACTGGCATCACCTGTAAAGAATAAGATTACGGTCATCTCTCTTATAATATACAAAGAAGAAAAATCGCTAGCAAATTTACTGTATTTACGCTCCGGGCTGGTAAAGAGTGTGACGAATTTTTGAAAAATTTCGACTCTGGCTTCAATCTCTAATGTCGTTCTGTCAGACGTGTATCTTTTTATTATAAGAGATCTACACTGACGTAAATTGCATCCCGCCGTTTCTTTCCCTTTTTCGAGAGGAGAAGACGATTCTTTTATGCGAAGCGAGACAAAGAATTTTCGAATTTTACTCTAGAATAAGTTAAAATGGCGAATAGGTAAAAAGTCTGGACGTAGAAGGAAAGATTAGAGAGCGGAGAAGTGAGAGAGGAAAGACGTCGGAGGCTCGGTGGATGGGATTAGAGAGGCTGGAGTCTGCTAACTAATTGATTCCACTACCATTTGTTTTCATCAGCAAGACGACAGCTCTAAGCCCGACTGACCGGTACTTACACAATAAATCACGCTTGGAAATAACCGAGGACCCTCTGCAATTACACAGGTGGTGTGCAGCTTGGAAAATTTCCTTTTACTTCTGCACCTCGCAATCGCTTTTGTTTTCTTAATAAAAGAAGAACGAGAGCGGCCCAGCCGGGTACAGACGAGTCGAATGAATTTTTTAACGTGTCCCTCACTAATAATTTGCAGAGAATTCCAAATTTTGCTAAAGGAACCGGAAATTAATCGAGACTCGGAAAATTGGCCAAGGAACATGGAAAATTTATGGCTTTAGAAAATTGTCGGTGGAAGAAATCATTGGAGAAGTGAAAAGTCGACCGAGGTTTAGAAAATTTACAGTTGAAATTTGTCGATGCCGCAAAGCAATTCTGGAATTAATTTAAACAATAGACGAATTCGATACGGTCGAAACGAACTCTTGCCGTAGTAAGAACGATGCCCAGCCATTTCTGTAGTGGCGCCTCTAATTTCTACAGCGAGACTATGCAATTTATAATTCACTTCCTCAAAGCTCGATTTAGTAAAATCAAAGATACAAATTATAAAAACAAGCTCTGTGTGTCTGCCTTCTGCTAAAGCACGGGGAGAAACACGCCCTTTCTCTAGGGGAAAATACAGGCAAAAAAGTGTCCCGAACATAGAGGAATCTCCTAAGACACTAGAAATACTTTAAGCAGCCTCTTCCGTACAAATCCCGCGTTGAATTTGAGTAAAAAATTAGTCAAAAGTCTTTTAATTTTAATAAAAATAAAAGAAAATTTCGATAATTAACTTTTACGGAAAAAGTTCCGAATTAATAATATTTTCGGTGTAGAGAAAAAGGAAAGAATTACTTTTCTTTATTAAAAAAGGGAGAAGAAAAAGAAGAAGAAAGGACGTTTATCTTATTCAATAACGTGGAAGAGTGAATAAAGGAAAGGAAAGGTCCCGCTTTATTAATAGATGAAGAGTTCTTCTATTTTTAAATAAGAGGAAAAGAGCGTAAAAGGTTGCAAAATCGGAGTCAATATCTTTTCACTCTATAAGTTTGAAAAAAGGAAATAATGATAGGAAACGTCGAGTCGAGTTACTTCGGAAGGAAGTCGTAAAAGTTTCATTCTGTAACGATTGCTCGGCGACAAAATACAAGAACGGCTTCTCCCGGAGGAGGAGAAGTTCTTTGCCCATTTCCTCTATTGTAGACGAAACAATCTGGTAGCACATTCTGCTATCTTCCACTCTTCCCTCGTCCCCGCCATTACGTTAATTTCACTATACGCGCGAGGCCAGCCCTAAAGTCGCTTTCCTGTGTTTCGGTTACACCGGCCAATAAATCGCAGCGTTGCAATCCGCGTACGGAACAAGGAGAATCTCATTTTCTGCACTTTGCATCGACTTCGGGGCCGTGCTTAAATTCTGGGTTGGCGAGTCGTCCGAGAAGAACCATCCTCTTATTGCGTATAAATCATTTCTACAAGACTAAGTTGCAATATTTAAAAACGTGTAAAAATATCTTCAATTCGGGGATTTTCGTCAGGCTCCGCAAGTGGGTTTTCTTTAGGCGATTTTAAAAGGGAGAAGCTTGGTCGGAGGGCCCCGTTTTAAGAGCCTCTATAAATCGGAAGAAAAATTTCGTGCGGAGGATAATTAATTATAATCGAAGCAATTTTCTCATAATGGGGGATGGGAGAAACGATGACATCATGCCGCATGATTTGTGGCCCCCAACGAGAAAGAGTAAGGTAATTGGTCTATTCTGGTCCCGACAAGGGCCATATCGGAGTTATGGGGTCTGGTGTGAATCACCCAATCACTGGTTAGTGGCATCCGTTTCCTTCCACATGATAGGTGCCATTGATATCCGCTGCCTGCGCCGCAGTGTGCCAGCACATCCGCACAACGGCGAGGTTTATTTAATCACCCTGCCATAAGACGAGAAGAGCCGAAAATTGCCGGGCATGCCTTAAAAACCCAGAAGGAACAAATCGGAGAAGGTTGTCGAGTGGCAGTCCGGGCGCAATTAGTAAATGCTACTAAAGTAATATAGTGCATTTCTCGCTCACCTAACGACGTGTAATAAAACTGCAATCACTCCGATATTAATGTTACCACAGTAATAAAGTTGTCAGCGCTCAAAGATGAACCCAGAGGGCCCAAATTAAAAACAATCTCGTTCCCTGGGCTAACGAGTGGACGGAAACTGCCAAAATTAGCCCCGAAACCTGCGAGGCAACGGGAGAAAGCGAAAGAATGAAGAGGAGGAGGAGAAGGGAGAAGCGAATGCTGCGCACTCCTTTATCCGTCCAAAGCGGCCACGTTCTCCTGATTGGATTATTCATGCACAATTGATCAGGCCGGCCTGTTTGCGTCATCTGTGTAGATGCAGCAAATCTGCTTACAGATCCGCCGCACCCCACGACCTCTTCAACAGCAAGGTAGACTTTATGGCTGGAGTATCATCGGGGCGGTTAGTATAAAGAGATAAGGGGGAAGATCCCATAATTCCACCTCCCTCCCCCTTTATCAAAACTCCACAGACAGCATCGTTACCATAGAGACGAGACGGCCCTGGGTCGTTATGTTTCGTCCATTGCGCGCTTAACGAAGCATCTTCGGCTCGCTCTTTATTAATAGGACCTGTATAAGTGCAATGGAAAGAAATAAAGCCTCTTGGCTTCCCCCTTTGCCTTCTTGATCTCACCGAATATCTGAAAGAAACGTAATCCCGGTTGGCATCCCTCCGGACAGCGGGGAAGCGGCTCCGTCTACTAAGTATTTTTCTTTTTCTTCCTCTCCTCCATTTTTAACAACCCGTGAAGTTAAAGTATCGAACTTATTCGAGGGGGAGAAATGCCGAAAACTCGCTGCTTTAATTAATAACCCGGATAAGGTTGCACTCGTCCATTTTTTCTCCCCGCGTGCTTAAAGGGGTGATCTATCGGGTTTTCCGCAGATTTATTCCTCTTGTTTGAAAATCGAGCATCAACGTTTCTCTCGCGGCCATCCCGTAAGTAATGGCCGACTCTGGAAAATCGAAAGATCTGTTCGATTTTCCGGCATGCCAGCTTCCACAAGTGTTTCCAAAGATAGGGAGAGGGAAGCGGAGCACCGGCGCAGCCTTACTACCAGTTCTGCGGGACAATCAACAAGATGCTGCAGTTGAATAAATAACTCCTCTGTAACGACCTTTGACATATCCAACAACAATCAATCATAAATGCAATATTAGTCTCTCGTGCTGCACGTAATCAATACGGTTTACAGATGTTCTACTAACTCTTATCGAACATTGTCCTTCTATCTCTACTCCGCATGCATATTTGAGTTCGGGGAGATATTACGGACCCCGAGTCCCGTTTCGTGCCGAAATGGGCTCATTTATCCATCTCCCGAGCCGGCAGTGGCTCGGCTGGACACAATCGGCAAAGAAGTGGGCCCGACCATTTAAGAAGCAAATGACGCAATATCGCATTTATGGGTAGACCCGAACAGGACCCCTCTGCGGATTGCAGCAAACGGATGCAAATTCGTCAAGTTTTAATCAAATCCGGACGGTTTCTTTTCGAGCAAAGAGGAATACGCGATATTCTTATAGATTTTTATCTCCCCGGTGTGTATGGATTTTATTTACTGCCATCCACGCGATTAATTAATACCGGACACGACATCTCCTGTAATTTAGTGAGACGAAAGTGCACGACAACTAATTAACATGACCGGACGCCCCTACAACATTGCCAAGTCTCCACGAGTTGCTAATTAACGGGCGAGGGAGGGTTTTTTCCTTTTCGCCATTCCTTCTTCTCTTCTACTCCATCCTGCTCGGAGCTCGTTGGGATATATATACATACATACGTGTATATATATTTCTCCTGGTGGATGTGAAGCAAAGGAAATTGGATTAATTTGCATGTATAAGCTAAGCGAGAGTTTCTTGTCAACGAGAAGCAAAAGTGGAGAATGAATGAAAATGACTCGGCCAAATGGCTTGATTAGCGGAGAAGAGGCTGCCAGCTTACGAAGGCGAGCACTGCAGGACAAAGAATGCCGAGTCGGCAGTCTTTTGTTACCTTACTTTTACCTTGTTAATATGAATTTATTTAACAAGCTGTTGATTGTTTGACGTCACTTGTACTCTAACTTTGCATTCTCTCACTTTTTCCCCCTTCGTTGCACCCATTCGCGTATCGCTATCTCCAATTCAATGCGTATTTTTCTTTATCCGTTGGCCGAAACCGTCGACTAGGGCCGAGGTTTACGTCGATCTAATTTGCATTAAGGGGCATTTTCGGCAGAGTAGACGAAAGATGCCCTGGCCGAGGACGTAAATACGACGATTTTAATTACTGTAATAATAAAGAACTCATTAACGCTACGGGTGAATTTCCACGCACATTTTGGTAACTTGTTACTGCCCTCCCAGCCGTGGGCATATTTACTGCCAGGAATGTTACGGGAGCCTGGCGACACCTTCTTTAACGTGTTGCCGGCGTATTTATGACGAATATGCCTGCAAGAAATTCTTACCCTGGGGAGCATCTGCAACAATAAATTGTCTTAGGCGTAGTGTAAATCTTGTCAGGGTAAGAGAACCTACGTAAGTAATTGTGAATTATTGCTCGTAACATAATTAAAGAAGAAACGATAGTGTTGGGAACGGTGTAGAAATGGAAACCGCTTTAGTAACTCGTTATGCAACGGTAGCATTAAGCGGGTTTAGTGACGATGCTGCTACGACATCAACATCTTTCTTCTTATACTGCAAATGGATCACGAACCCGATTCGATGTAGAGAAAGCTCAGAAGCTTTCAAGCGGAGAAGGGCCTAAATGAAAGATAATGAAGATGGACTGCCGGCATTACATGGCAATGCTATCAAGGCTTGATAAAGAAGAAGAAAGGTGATCCCAGCTTCTCACCTCGCAACGCTTCTACCGGGCCGCTGGGCTCCACTTGTTGACGATAACGCTTTCTGTCTCTCTCCAACCTCTGCCATCATTTCATATCTTATTTATAAACCTGCATTGCCTCTTTTTCAATACGCTGCTGTATTCTTAGCCTACGTCTATAGTAACGAATAACCGGTGTCGTCCGATTTACTGCTATATTTTAATTGCGCAACACAAAGATGAAATGAAATCGCTTATCGTCTCCGACGGCAGAGGAATGCCTATCAAATATTCCTAGTATCATTGCTGCGCTTGAAAAAATTAGCCTTATCGAACGCCAACCTTGGCTTTTGTACGGCTTTTTGTCCTCTGGAAACTGTAAAAACCGCATTTTTATTAAAGAGTAATGTCGTTTGAAATATTTTTTGCCAGGATTAACCCAAAAATATCACTTTCTGTTACCAAGTGGCACAGACGACCGAGTGTAAACATTGTTTTTCCAGTTGATATAACACCGACAGACGTGTACTGTACTTTGTATTTTTTGTACGGGATGATGCTAGTGTAGAAACAAAAGGCGCCGATGCGGCCATTGCTGATTTTGTTACCATAGTAGCACACCGTCGGATAAGGAGGGCAAGGAAGAGAAAAGAGGAAGGGACAGTGCGACGAAGAGCAGCGGGAGGAGGCGAAGCGGAGGTTTTTGTCTTTAGTGGATCCCCCTTTTCCCCCGTGCGGCAGCAACAAGCTGGTTGGACAACTCGCCTTTCGACAAATCCGGCGTGGGAGTGGGCGGAGCTTAACTCCCAAGGGGCGGAGACACGGGCCGCGGCTCTTCACCAGAGAAGGTCAAAAAGTCGGCAGATTGGCACGAGCGAGTCTGCATATTAATTAAAGAGGAACTTACTTTGTTTTTTTAGCCGGTTCCTCTCCTCCTCCGGGTCCAGACCCGCCTCTGCCCGGCGCCGAGTCACGTCCGAAACCTCGCGGCCCGCGCCAGGGTTTCGGGAGTGTATTTTTGTCGTTTCTTCCACCGTGGCCACGCGAAACGTCGGCGAGAGCGAGGCGACGCGGCGCGGCGTGGCGCGGCGCCGCCAATTAATTTCCGTCACGCGATATTTCGGCTTTAATAAAGGAAAAAACTGCGCGGTTTCTTATTCACCGGGCGTAAGGAAATCCTCTAAGTAGTGGTTGTTAACTAGGGCGGTCACGTGATGCCGAGGTATCGTCTTTCGGCACGGCAGTGGAAGAAGAATAACGGGCACGCGCGTTTCGAACCGCCTCGGTCACGGACACTCTCTGCCTTTCATCGATCTCACGTATCGATATAAAACATGTCTCGGCTGCCAGGAAGTTTCCCTCTCCGTATTCGGCCCAGCCAGTTTTTCCCAATCGCGCGACGACTGGACGCGATAAAATTCAGCGCACGTAACTGCTAACCGGTGGTATGTGGCCCGCGGCGCCTTGTCCTTCTTTAATTTCAATTTAACTCGAACGGGAGAGGAGTAAACAAGTGGGGAAAACAGAGTCAAGGTCGACGTGGACTCTCCCGTTCGCTGGCCTTGTCGACACGTGACGACGACCACCGAACCTTTCCCCTCTCGGAATGACCCGAAATATTCCATTTTTCGGCCCAAACGGCTGCGAGTTTTATACATGTCGGCGGGTTTATTTACCACGGGAAAAGCGTATTTTTGCGCCAGGCCCAATTTAAGGCGGGAGAGCCGAGGAATGTTCCTTCCCCGATCACCCCGGGCTGCGCGGATCCTAGGAATCCGGCCGGTTGCCGGGGAGAAGGGATAGCGCGCTCATCAATCACGCTCGGGTTGCGTCTCCAAGGCAACGGCAGAGGGCCCGAGATACGCGCATTTTTCGCTGGCGCGCGCGCCGGCTTGCGCTCGGGACCCAAAACTTCCATTACGATAATGGGGCGGTCGACGGCCACCCCATCCGCCGGGCCTGCCGATCACGTGACCCGGCAGGCGAATGGCGCGGAGGGGACAAATCCCCGAGCATGTGGCGTCATCCAGCGTTTGACATTGACAAATTACCGTAGGATTTGGCCGTATTAAGGGAGAGAAAGCGAACGGACCTCTTCTCCCGTTTCTGGATGGACGCATTTCCTCCATTCCCTCGGGAAGGTTTGCCGACGCCAACATGGCCGCCTCTTCTCCACCGGAAATAAAAACTTTGAAGGATGGCGCATGAATAATACAGGCCGCGTCCACCCACCTAATTCCATTTCACGCAACGCTTACCCGATTTCTTGCTTTCGAACCCCCTTACCGCCGGCCACGTGACCGAAAAATTCCCACTTTCCACCGTCGCGTGTTTGATAAACCCGCGGCGCCAATGGCGCAACCCGCACCCGGTACCTACACCAGACGGAGGAGGACAACTTCCAGTCACGTGACCATCTATAAAGCTACTTCCCGGGTTCCGAAGAGAAGTAATCGCGTGACGGCCCCACCCGTTCCGGGTTAAGAGGCTTAAATTTACTTTCCGAGTGCAAAAAGCGCATTTTCCTCCCGGAGCAATTCCAGTTCCGGCGTAGTACGAGAGGGGGTAGTCCCATAAACGGACGAAAAATATGGATAATTTCTCGACTTATCCTCCAAAAGAGCTCATTCGAGGGCCGGAAATGACGCAATTTCGCCTCCGACCGATAAATTAAAATTCCCCTCCCCGAAAATTTAGTGCCGTGGCGTCTTTGGAAAGGGGGCGAAGGAGAGAAATTTCCAAATCGTCGACTTTAAAGTGGAACTCCGGCGCCACTAAACGGATAATACCAAACTTCCCCCAACACAGGACAGTCTCGAGGAGGGTCTTAAATGCCTGTTTTTTGGTGGGCGACAAAACGCGAGGGGTCGGACAGAAAGAGAGGAAGAAATCCGTTAGATAACAATATCCGGATTAGAAATGTCAAGGTTTAGGGGATTATGCCTCCAAGCCCTTTTCCCCGCAGAATGCTCTTTACTCTGTTCTGCTGAATAGGATTTAGAGGTTAATTTCCCCTTTTTGTTACTGTAATAGCATTCTAATGCCGATTATTCCTTTTAATAAAATCAACTTTCCGGACGAGTGGCCTCTAAAAGAGCTCTCGTACGTTCGTAAGAGGTGTCGCCCTGCCATTTCTACAAGCGCCATTTTTTCCGCTCGGTCTTCGTCATCCGAGTACCGCCATGGCGTCAAATATTAACGCGCAATTACGTGGCGGGCACCAGGGTCACGTGACGTCCGAAACGACTTCGGCCGCGTGGAGTAACGGAAGTGATATTCCGATTTTTGAAGAAGGGAGGGCGTTTCTGTCCAAGGCGGGTCGGAAACAAAGTCAAATGACAAAACGGAAAGACCAGAGAAAGCGAAAGAGGAGAAAAGGAAGACAGTCACGGCGGAAACGGGAGAGAGAGGGTCGAATGTCACCCGCGGTGTGCAGAGGAGCTGTAACACGAAGCTGTCTTTAATTACGCTCTCACTTGACACCGGCTGAGAGCTAGTTAGCCACTGTCCAGCTCTGCGGACCTTATTAATCCATCCTTAATGATAGCTGCAGTTCTCCCCGCGGTAATTGGCCCCGGGACGAGTAGGAGAAGGGTACAAACACTTCGTCACTCGCAGAATTAAGCCGACGTGACGTTCCATTCCAACAGATTAAGGGTTGTTAAGGGAGTTGGGATTAAAAGGGACGAGAAGAGGGCCTAATAAGGCTAGACGAGACGGGTCGGTCGGCCAATTCGAGTCCGGAAAAAGGAGAAGTTCGTAAGAGCCAGCTCGTCCGGAGCAAATCTCGCTTCGCGCAGTGGAACCGACTCGTCACGTGACGTCGGGGGATTTTTCCATCTGCGGAGTGGAAGACCGTAGATTACAATAACAATCACCTGCAGACGTGACCGGTGTGTGCAGTGGCGATGTCTCGTGATGGACGGCCCCATCAGTCTCCGCAGGCGTCGTGCCGGCCGTCGGGAGAGCCATAAAGAGCCTCGTGACGTGACGTCGCTCGTGACGGCCCGCTGCACTTCTTTATTCCCCCTTACTGCTGGATTATGGCTCCCCTGTCGTTCCCGCTGCCGAAAATGCAGCAGTACCGCCTTCCTTTATGGCTTCCTGACCTTTTTCTTTCTTCCTCCGCGGTCGATCCTCCTTCTTCCCGCCGCTCCTCTTCCTTCCGCTTCCTCCAACGTAAGATCCGGTCACGTGACTACCGCCTTATACCGACGCATAGGTAACGACGAAAATCCGACCTTCGCACGCGACGGCCGCCACACGCGGTTCTTCCGATAATCTCGATAAAAATCGTGCGATAAAAGGGGTGATTATCGAAAATAACTGCAAGAACCCACTGGCGTGATTTGAGAGAAAACGGCAAAGTTCGCGTGGCCGACGAGGAGCTAAAATCCTACTAGGTGGCGCTGGTGGCAGTCCGGTCACGCTATCTGTCGAAACGACGCGACGCGGCGCAACTTGCAGCGCCACCACGTGAGAAGTTTTGTAAACTCGCACATCATTCATTTCGCCCGTGGACAAAAAAAAGGGCCACGACGAATGACCGCGATGAATTATTAGTTGCATGTTGACAATGCGGCCTTATTTGTTCAGTCGTCATGCAAAATACACGCGCCGGCGTCATCCATCACCTTCCGCCGACTCATGAATCATCCCGAGTGTATCTACGGCAATATCCTGCACAACCCCATCACTCGGGCCTTTCATTACCGATTGTTTGCCCGCCTGCGATTAATCTTTCTTTCGTCCCCCGACGGGAACCCCCGGTCTGTTTGCAATCCGCCAGTAAAGAACACCCCCGAGCCACTTTACTAAAGTCGAGAATCGGTCCGAACGCCTCCTCCACCATCTCTGCGGCGGGGACGGCAGCTGGTCTCTAACAGGTGTCTGTAGGTTGCCAGGTTTGTTCTCTTCCCCACACCTCTCCTAAGCCGGGTAATGGGAACTTTAAGCTTGGAAAGGGAGGAGAGAAGAATGGAAGAACGACGCGTCCAAGCGGAGGAAGTCGGCCATTGTATCCGAGCGGCTGTTTGCCTTCTTCAGCCGCCGCCGCACCCACCTCGACTTTTGTCCCATTGTCGCGTGGTCGACAATGGACGATCCCTCTTCCATCACGTGACGCAAAAAGGGGGCGACGTGACACGTCCCGCCAAGTGGTAGTTCCTAACACGAGACCGATGCGGTTCCTTATCCTTCCGCCACGCAGAAACTAAGGGCGGAGGCGTCGCCCGGCAACCGACAGAAAAAAAACAAGAAAGAAGAGCTGGCCTAGGCAATTCCATTTGCTTAATGGACACGTCAGTCACAACTGTCAAGCGTCCCGGTTTAATTTCGACCCTAACCAGAAGAAGTGCAGCTGTCGGAATTACACTCTATCGACGAGATAATTACCTGGCCTTCGTACAATA
Source organism: Centruroides vittatus (assembly GCF_030686945.1). Lineage (NCBI taxonomy): Eukaryota > Metazoa > Arthropoda > Arachnida > Scorpiones > Buthidae > Centruroides > Centruroides vittatus. The sequence continues at coordinate 821,536 of NW_027122479.1, read as the reverse complement.
AATCACCCGCCCCGCCCCTCCAGTCACGTGACGTGGCTCTAAGCCCGAATTTCTTCCCGTCGCGGTTCACGTGACCAACGGTACGGAGCAGCGACTTACGCGTCGCGACAAATTAACCTTCACGCGAACTACCCATTGCCTCCTGATCACGTGATCTGGCGAAGAGCGGAGAATATTGCGGCCAAGCCGGTGTTTGTCCTGTCGCTATTGACATTCGTCGCCGGGCCAACTCGTCCCCGGGGAACACTTCTATTAACTTTCCTGTCCGATTGGCAATGCCCTCTCTCTCTCTTCCCCTTCCCTAACAATTATTCAAACAACTTCCGCGCGCACCAAACACTCCTTAATGAAAAATCTCGGCCCGGTCACGTGACTGGCGGAAGTCTGAACCGCGTGGCAATGTTCCAAGACAAGTCGGAGTGGAGGGAGTGGACGGAAACAGAAACTATAAAGAGCGGAAAGAAAATAGACGTCAAAGGAGAGGGAGAGTGAAAGAAAAGAGGCGTTGCGAGCGGGAAGAAGAGTGAAAAGGACAGCGTCCGTCGACGAGAAGTGATGTTCATACAAATTTCATCCTTCGCCTGTAGCCCTTGGAAATGGTAGTCGCGGGAACCATCAAATCTTGACACGCTTTGCTTCTCCATCTCCGCGTCCCGAACACAAATAAATAATCAACCCGGCAACATCGAGAAAGAAACGAATTCGTTTTCCTCCCTTCTTTTCCCCGTCTCCCCCCTTTCTACGTGACAGAACAATGGCGGATGAAGTCTGGAATTAATGACGTGTCAGCGCCAGAAGCTGTTAACACGCCTCTGACAAATAAACACCCCTTCCACCCGCTCCGAGCCGACGGTTCCGTTTTCGTCCTACCGTGGTCTTCCGGCGCCATTTTGTTCTGCCGGTTGGCCTTCCAACCCCGAAAAAAAATGGGCGACCGGCGACAAATTCGGCCAGAGGGGGCGAGGGGAGAGTAGAAAGTGGAGTCGTCGTTTACGTAGAAGCCGTAAAGGAAAAAGTAAAGGGATGGTATCTTATCACGCACGAGGAGGAATGCCGTGCCATTCATTAGAATACAATGACAATCCTGTTTAAACGGCCCCGGTAAGCGGGGGCTGATTTATGGGACCTGTCTACCAACCGGACAAGGAGCAGACGCAGCATTCGATTGTCGCCCTTAATCATCCCGGTGGAGTGACGAGAAAGCCCTCTTTTCCTCCATCCGGGTCACTAGAACACCGTCTACCCTAGATTAAAAAATATATATATAATATTAATAACCAGTGCCCCGGGCGAAACACGGACGACTGCTAGAAACCATTCGATTAACCCGGAGACGGGTGCCGGTTTTCGGAACCATTTGTATGCTAATGTGTCCTTTGGAGTCTCTCTCCGGTGGAAGGACTTTCGAACCGCCTCGATCATACTCCCTCTGATGGAATTTTTCCGCATTACTAAAGATTCGGCGCCTCGGAAAGCTCCTAAATTGATTTCTTCGAACCTACCTCGGGGGTTGTTCTTTTCTGTCCGGCAACACGCGATCTACTTCTCGGAAAGAAGACCAGATCGAACGGAATCGACGAAGGAAACCGAAATTCCGAGTCGAAAGCTTCGAAACTACGTCAGACATCTTCCGACCGGAATTGATGGATGACGACTTCCTCGTCCTTCCGCCTTCGTCGACACGTCACGTGACCCTTTCCTTAGTAATCCACTTAAGCCCGGCTCGCCAACCCCTCGAAAACTTCACAGAAAAGAATAAAAAAATAGAAAGAAGAATGGGAAAAAAAGAGGGAGATCCTTGAGCGGACATGATTCATTTGTTCTTCTCGGCACAACAAGAATTCAAAAACTAATCTAGGTAGGACGGAAAAAATTGGTTTACAAAAAAAAGAAAAAAATGGGTAACGTCAATATTTCATAGGGAACAAGTCCCCGAGGTAAGGGTTGTTGGAGAAGTAAAGCACTTTAATTATTCAACGTGCATGCAAAAAAGATTCGACTGACAGTTACATTTGTTATTTTGAATATTTAAACTTGCCCCGACCAATGAGGTACTTTCGCCGTAATGACGGCGTCTTATTCATTTGATAAATGTTGTCAGGTGTGGATACTTCGCTTCCCTTTCAGCCCCTTTAGTCTGGCACCGACCCAGCACTTATCCGGGTGGACCGCGTGCGGACGTCGACACCTTCTTTAACAAATAAGCTCGTTTCTCGAATGAAAAATCACTCGGGGTAGTAACCATCCTTTCTCCGTGCCCGACGCGCGCGCGCACACACGTTCACAGTTTGTAATTGGCCATCACGCGCTGTTATACAGTGCCCCCTCCTCGTGACAATTCCCAAATTGCTAATAGAGATTTTAAGAAAAACGTTACAAGAAATTGTTACTAGTTGTAATTCACCCGTGCTCCTAGTTTTTTCCTTAATTCATCATATTTCTGTGGGAGTAAACTTAAGTTTTGCCAGTTATATTCCTCGTTGTTATAAAGAACGAACCGGTTTCTAAAAACACAAGTCAATGGGTCTTCCTCTAATTCCATTCGCCTTTCGCCATGTTTCGAGATTTATCATCCCGAGTCTCCGATGTTCCTATTCTGTCTTTTAGTCTCTTTTTCCTTTATTTTCGTACAATTTATCAAATTTTTCTGGAATAAACTTATGTCCGGCCTATTGTATTTCTCGAATTCAAAAAGAAACATTGGTTCCGGGAATAGAAGTTGATGATCTTCCTCCAATTCTCTCGTCATCTTCGACTTTTCGAGATTTATTGTGATTTTTTACACTTAAACTCGACGGAGCATTACATTTTTCCTTTCCGAAACCCCAAATGCTATAATTTAAGATTCTGTAATATCTGTTAGAGAAGATTCACTCGAAGCCTCAAGAGGTACGCTGCAATTCAAAAACCGCAAGAGAGTTTCTAAGAAAACACTGGATCACGGCAATACAATAGCTGAATAGCATCGAAGTTACTGTAGATATCCCGAAACCTCCTTTACGTTGCCATCATCTCTGTCCTCTGTCGGTAACTTCTAATGCGATTCTTTCGCAAATGACAGGATTTACGATTATATCTTCCATCCTAATTTGCAGGCTCACCGACCGATCTTATCCTCCGAATTGGTGAGGTGCATCTCGAATCATAAATCTACCTCGGGTGGTGCTCTACTAGCCCTTTATTTTAATTTTAATACAGGATCCACATAGCAAGAGGCAATTAATCATCTAGGACAATGCGGCACTTCCCCACTCGACGTGATTGAACACGAGTTCCCCACTGGGGCCAAGATCATTCGATCAACTTTTTTTTGTTTCGATTCCTACCACTTTCCACCACAATGGGGTAGAGTAGAGCAAAAAATGCTCGGGATTTTTTCACGAATAAGTAATAATTTTCACGTAAAAACACGAAAAAGACCCTTCCAACAGAGAGATGTTCTCGTCACTTCTGACTGGATGTGCGCCACTTTTAAGGATTATCCTCTTTACGAACACAATAGGAGGCATTGAATGAGGATGCTTTGCTGCTCCCTAAACAACGCGGGAGGACCAGGGAAACGTTTTGTCCTCGACACCTGGTGAATGGGGAAGGAGCGTTGCCATTTTTGCTACGCTTCGCCTTTTTTTTCCTTCTTCATACAACCTATCTATAAACGCATATGAAAGCCGCAGTTTTCAACAGGTAGTTTGTCCATATTTTCCCACGTTGCTCCGCTTCTCACGCGAGAGACCAGTTTCGGTTTAGTGTCGGGTGAGGACCGGAAACCCAAATTACTTATCTAGACTTATAGGACATATATAAAATTAACAAGGAGGGAGTTTGTACACGTTTTAAAACTTTTTCCTCGCATTCGGATGCTCCTTACTCCAATATCGTCGAATAAAAATGTAGTAAAATCGTTGGCGCGTGAAAGAAAACGTAATTGAAGTCTAAGAGGGTTTTTTTTCCTCCCACCCTTTCTCACTTCTCCCTTGTTTTTCTAATTAACATTTTAGACTTTGTTTAGCATCGAAATGAGTCGGCAAAATGGCTTTTTTTTTCTTTTTACTTTTTCTCTTGCCTCCTTGCCTTTTCCCAACTGTCCAGTTTAGATGTAATGAGCGAGGAATTACGGGAGCGGCGAGAGGAGATGTAAAAGTCTCCAAGTGTGCTCTATGACTCGAAAATAATCGTCTATAAATGGCTTCGGGTCTTTGGCAACTCCTGCGCCGAAGTAATAGTCAAACAGTTTTTTGGAATTCGGCTTTTTCTTTACGAAATCGGACCCGATTTTTCACTGGCTTTAAGAATTAAGTTTAGAGATTGGAGCTCGGGTGGCTGCACTCTTTTATAGACACGTGTTGGATTAATGCTCTGGAGAAAGGGCATAGAAGCAGCTCGATGCACAGCGGGTCGCATAGATAAGAAATTAAAGAATTAACGTGATTTTGTTGCGCTAAATCTGGAAATTGTACAACTTCTTTAATTAGGCCAGAACACCCTAAAATATTAATTATTCCGAAATGTAAGGGAAAAAACGAATTATTCAATCACCACCTCGTAAGTGGAAAAACCGCTTTTATGTATCGAGAGTAAACAGATAAGACGTCCCTTCTCCGCCGACGAAAGGGATTTAAAAATATGTTAAAGTGAAGAAAAAATAGAGCCCCGTAGCAAACGGACGAAGCGAGATCCTCTTAAGTCGAGCGTAAACCTGGAAATAAGATTTATCGCTCCTCTTCTAGGGGCCTTAACTGTAAAATTTTGATAGTTAACCCTCAAAAGTTTTATAAAAGCATTTTGATAGATGAATAAATAAAATAATTCAGTAGCGACGAGATAAAAACGTTAAGATAACACGGGCACTTCACCTTCTATTTTCGTTAGACAAATTGTAAAGTCCAACAACATCCCATTGCTGCGTGTTTGCCGTATTTTCCCGATAAGATTAACAGCATTCCTTTTTACAAAAGTATAGTTTTTCTCGCTTTCGATAAGTTATCAGGTCGAAAGAGGTAGAAACGGCACCTAATGAGGGGAAGTGACTGTCCCGTTACTGCAGTTATATAGAGTATGGAGTATATGGCAGATGGAAAAAAGGTAGAAAGGGGGAAAAAGCCTTTCCCATTTGATACACCATAAACTTCGAGTTGACATTTTATGAGCGACATAAAATTTGTCACAGGAACTGCATCGACAAGACTTAGCTACCGGCTGCACTTCTACATTTTCGAGTATCGCTGATTGTTGCCCAATGAAGATAACTCAGTCCCATACACTGCGGGAAGTCGATATACCTATTAAAAGGGGGACGGCAGTGCTTTTTAAGGAAATGATAAGGTTTTAAAAACGGTTTCTTTTAAACCGCACCTGCAAATGCCGGTTATCGATCACGTGACGCCATTCACCAATTTTAACCCTTAAATTGCACTTTCCGGGTGGAGAGATTTTTCAAAAATTCTCGAATTAAGCAGCGGATTATTGCCACGGGCGAGGAAATAGAATTCCTTCTCCCCTTACCCCCGAAAAGTGATAAATGGTGACTTACCAGCTTCGCTGTTATTGTCGGTGCTCTGCTGGGAGCTGGGTTGTTGGGAGAGGGGGCCCGGTGTCCCTGTCGACCCTGCTGGAGACCTTACATCGTCGGGACCGGTGCTATAGGAATTCAGGGACTGGGAGGGCGGTCTCTGTGGGGAGAAACAATAGGCCTACGTTAGCTATAACACGTGTTCTGCACTTGGTAAATCGTGCTACAACTACAGTCAATATAACTTATACGTAAATTTACTTTACTTTTATAAAAACATTAAAATATAAAAATTTACACATTAAATAAACATTAGACTAATAATATATTAATTAGAATCTATATCAGGTAGAATAAAGCGCGAGAAACATCGAATCAAACACGGTTCATCCCCGTTTAGTAAAGGATGACAAAGACAAATTTAAGTCGGTTTGACCGGATAAATCTTAGCAAATTATTTACGACGTTGTGTAAAAGTTGGAGGAAGAGAGAAAGAGAGGTTGGGGGAGGAAACCGAAATGTCAAAAATTAAAGAAGGCGATAGGAAAGAGGTGGTTTCCGTTGGGCTATCGACCGAATTCGATGCCTCGTACAATACAAGTCAACGAGTAAACGATCATCGATTTAAGACTGGGAGTCTAACAATTGTATCGGTGGCGATGTACCAATCAGTCAGCCACGTCTACAATCGATGCTCGACTGCAGCAGGCTGGGAAAAGGTGTCGTTTCGTAAACAAATTACTGTTGATTCGATTGGGATTACCTAATGGCACCCTATTTATCCCGGCAAAAATCCATTTCTACCCCCCAAGACTCACCGAAGGGCGAAACCAGTTGACTTCTTCGCACATCTTTTTAGTAAATTATCTATCGTACGAGAAAACTTTAAACTTTAAATGCAGCCGGAAGGCTTAAAGGGGGATGTTTGTAAGAAACAAGAAAAAGCTCTAATTACATGGAAGTTGCCGAAGGTATGGACTTTGCAATATCTGTAAATCTTTGGTCACCTTAAGTGTAGAAGGACGGAGATAATGGCCAGCTGTCTCGGACAAGTTGAGCTTTGTGCCTGAGTGATGGACACAAGAGAAGAGAGCCCAGCGGGAGAGTTATGGACTTTTCTGCAGCAGAAGTCGCTCTCTCAGACAGTCAGCGCAATAATAAGCTGCAATAAATTGTTCGAGGACCCATCTTCTGTAAAATAACCGATAACTTAACGATTCTACTTATTAGCCACCGAGTTTTTAAAGTCGGTGGGAGTTTCGACATTAGTTAAATTATAGCCAATACTAGAAAAGCTAAACTGAAGAATTTTTCGCTTTTTGCCCCTCGAAGGGCTTTAGGAGGAGGGAATTATAACAAAATATTGCCAAGCCCTACGAGAAAAACTATTTTATCGTGTTCCTACGAGGATGAATTTATGATAATGATTGTTTAGCGAAATATAACTTAGTCATGCCAGCCAGCATCGTAAGTTTTATTAAGAATTGGTGGCTTAGAAGGGTTAATGACGTAAAAACAAGCCACGCGTAACGCATCCCCGAGGGTCAGAAATCTTGCCGTTAACTCCACGATTACTTCTGAGATATCAATATAAGCCACGAGTCTTCCACTTTGTATTACTAAGAATTTATTAACAGAGGATAACAATTTCAAGTGAAGACGATTTTATTCAAAACAGCTCGGAGCTGTTCAAACGTACAATTTCCTCGTGTCTGAGAAATTAATTTTTGCCCTGTTGCCGCTGCCTGGCTGCCACCGACTGATAAATATGGCGCCTGTTGAATTTGCTAGACGATGCAAACATTAAGAGGAAAAACTCTCAAACACGGAGCCAGAGAGAGACGGCGAGTAGCAAATCAGATTGATTCTTCCGCAGCACATTTTTATTTGTTGTTTTAAAAGTTAAAAGCGAATCACACGAATCGACTTTGTGATTTATGTGAAGATGATTCGGTGAGATTTATGCCTTTCTAATTCAAGAAATGGGAAATCTCTTCCTACTCGTTCCTCCATCTTTCTTTTGGGTGCAATTAACCTAACCGTCTCTTCCATCCATAATTTATCTCCGACGTTTCCTTAACTACGCCATCGAGCCCTTTGAAAGTTAAATAAAACGACGTAAATGTGAAATGTTTCGGTATGGCGGAAATCGAAGGCGCGATACCGATAAATGTCACTTTCTCGATAGCTAAATGCACGGCGTCATAATTGGCTCTGTTCTATAATCCGTACGTGTGGACTAGGAACGAATTTGGAGTTGGTCCTCCAGATGAAAGATATTTTAAAGTATTTGCAAGCAGTACGCCCGATATTAGGAAGATTCGTATGCCTTCTAGGTATACAAATTTTTCTGGTATCGGAGTGATCCGAGTTCGAAAACCTTCCGGATTCTATCGATTTTTCGAGTGTAGTTCAAGGTTTCATTTTATATACTCGAACTGATCGAATTCGCTGTCGTAATTGTCAACTTAAACCAAAACTATACGATTCATTGCGCGTTCATGCCCCTGGGTGCAACCTCTACCCAAATTCTAAAAAAATAGCTGTTACAATTGATACGGTCGTTGGGTTTTGTTGCCATTAATTTGAGGAATTTCGTACTTAATTCTCATATCTAGGTGAAGAATCTCTTATGGATCGATCGATAGCATTTCCTGAATGCGGAATGATTAAATAGACTTAAATATAAAATATTACCGTTTAATTTTCTCCAAGGTATCCGCGTAGGCCTATTAGCGTACGAAAGCGAATATTTTTAAACATTTTATGCCAAAAAACAAATTATTCAAATTCTACAAAATTTCCTTTTTGAGTAATTGCTTCGTCCTTAAATTCATCACAAGAAACTAAGTGGAACCTTGAGATCAATTCTTTCTGCAAAACGTGATCCTAGGATGCTGCTGCAAAAGTCCTCGAATGACAGATGATCCCGAATCTCGAGATGCTTGCTTAAGGATCACTGAATCACAGGATGCCGTCCTGGCAATCCCTTAATTCACGATGCTGCCTCGAGAATCCTCGGATGAAAGCCTGATCTATGAGTGACAAGTTCAAAAACTAAAACTTATCAGTTTATTTATTAACTAGGAATGTAGAAATTTAGACTTTCCTAAGTTGGATAAAAATTTAGGAATATTTTTGTTTCTATAGTCAATAGATTTAAATGTGTTAGGAGTGAGTATTGAATTCCATTTTGCAGGGGTTTTTCGCTATTATTCCTTATAGAAATTCGCTTTTTTCTTTCTGCTACTTATAGGCTACTTATTTAAAATATGGTATTTTGAAATGAATTTAACATAAAATTACTCTTATTTTTCTCGCGAATCCCATTAAAAGTACGGAGGCGATGAAGTGGAGTTAACAAGATCGTAATTTCTTTTAAATTCTGTGTGCACCTCGTTGAAGAATTTCTGAAGTTTGGGACCAGATTAAACAAACGATAGCGTTGATAGAATAGAAAAATTTCGTCTACGGGTTAGTGGCGAAGTTGTATCCAGGATCAACGAGAGTTGGTCCCGTTTACTCTGCCGGATCAACACATTATTCAGCACATTGGGCAGGCACATGCACAAACAGAGAACCCCGTCGGGCCGATATATCGATTACGGAAAACAAAACTGACGCCAGGGGGATAAGAAGAAAATCCCTACAAATGCACTTTGCATAAGGTGGGAATTTTTCTCATTGGTTAAAACACCGTCGGGGCGTGGTGATAGGCCAGGTGGGAGGTGTGGCTTGTTACCCAAGCGAAGAGAAAGATGGCGACCGTTGCAGTCACCTGTGGAGAGTGAATTACGGCCATCCCTGACATCTTTACACTCCCGTCCATTATTTACGACACATAACTGTTTTTTCGCCCCGTGCAACCTCGACGTGTCCGCTTTGACTTACGACTTGTGTTCTTACTTTGCCACAACTGCGCTATCTCTGACGTCATTTCCTGTTTGGCAAAGATAAAATTCGAGGTGGCTAAAAGGGTTTAACATTGTTATTGTGAGAATTAAACATTAATATATACTCGAAAGAGCGTGGAATATTTCCACAAAGGATAACCCTACATAAAAAGCTCTCTTGGCATTCGTACGAAAAACCTATAATTCGATTGTTAACATCAGACTATATCAATTATGCTACTTCAGTTGCGTATAAGCACGACCTCTTTCAGAACAAATGTATATGTATGACACTGGAACAAAAGAATTTTGCTTACAATTGTCCTATAGAATAATCAATAACTAAAACTTGTGTAGCAACAAAGGCCAGTATTATAGTTGTAAATATATAAACCATGGCTTCGCCGTTAATTTTTACGAACTGCACTAATTTGCATAGCGAGACGTTAGGAAACTTACGAATGTGGCCAATTCGAATGCATTTTCCTAATATTTTAAGAAAATAAGCGAGCATATCGGAGTTTTTCTTAAAATTCCGTAGCTGTTTTATTATAATGGTAAAAGAAAAAATTGAAATTTCCGAGTTATATTATTACTCTAGAAGCAATATAACAAATTTGAAAGTCATGTTGGATAGCGAAACTTTCGCATTATCTATTCCTATTTACTATATGGAGAAAATAAATTGCCCTTATTTGTTTTTATAACAGTATAGTCGAATTTATTTATTCATACGGTAGCATAAATCTTAGCAAACTGTACTTGTTCCCATAGCGGTGAAGTAGAATCAATTCCCTTACCGGGGTAGACAATTTCTCCGTTTCTGGTAACTAATTCAAACCTCTATCTCTCCGTTTATTGTTCCTATATCAGCATAAATCTTGGGGAAGTTTTATTTGCCACTAGATTTGCACCGTTGCGACGACGGTATTGTTTGTTACAATGGTAGAGAAGAATAAACTACGTCGCCAGCAATAGAAATCCTCAAATAAAATAAGCTGGTCTACTTGTTCCTATAGAAGCACAGAAGGCCTCGGGCCATTCCTATCGCCAGTATCTGGACGAAAAAGCGATGTACGAAGGGAGATAGCGGAGAAGGAAGAAAGGGAATCTAGAGCAACTGGAAGCAAATGGATCGGAAGAAGTTGCGAAAGTCCACAAAACGGGGAGATCTCGACGCATAAAGAAAATTTCCCATTGATCCGACCGCAGAATGATTCATTTCACAAAGGCAAAATATATACATAAAGAAAGCCTAGGCAGTGTGGGCAAAGAAAATATTAAGCAAGAAGCCGCCTCACTCCTCATAATTGCACTTTATTCTCAATATAGATCAATGAAGTATTGAAGTTATGAAAGGATGCAGCAGATAATGGCCAAAGATATTTCTTGTTTATCCGGCCCAAGCTACGATTGATGCTATTGGATAACAGCTGCACCAGTCACGTGTTGTTATTTATGACGTTGCTCGGGCTAAGCTTCTTTGTTCTGGACAACTGCCTCGAGCTTTTCTGTCCGCTAATTATTAGTAGCATAGAAAAGACTTGTCCGATGCGCAAGAATTACACCAATTTAGGTACAATCCGATTATTGAGTCGGGGCGACTTCTACTGGCGTTAAGAGGAGAAATGCTCGATAATCACACGAATGGACCGTCCAGATAAAGTACTTTAAACTCATCTAGCTTCCATCCTACGCTTCACTTGGATTCTCTAAGCTAAACTACGCCGAGAATACTAAAATACTTTAATTCGTCTACCTACTCCCCCAGTAAGATAAAGAATGCCTACTAATTTGCTAATTTTCTATCAAATCCGCTACACGGGCTAGAAAATTCGACGTGTTTCTGGAGGAAAATACTTAAGTTTTCTGGCAGTTGGAAGCACTTTTCTATTTTTGAAGAAAAAACGGGGGAGAAAGATGGTTTTAAAACAGGAGAGGGGAAAAGAGAATATTCCATAGAAGCAAAAGAGAAAAAAGCAGTTACGAAAGTTGGTGGAACTCGTTTGGAGCTAACTCGGAACATTGTTGGCCAACAAACTGTTATAACAATAATTCTTGGTAGATTTGAAGAGAAGAAAGCGGTTCGTGTTACATTAAGCTGGTCTAGGAACGAGGGAGAAGTGCAGAGGGAAAGAGACCGCTAAAATCCAATTCCCCAACAGTGACCAATCTGTTGTATATCGGTCAGGGAGGCAATACATCAAGTCTATGATTGGACAGCTTCAATAATCCCATCGTAGGGCGCCGTGCACGCTCAGTCGAACGCGGAAGATATGACTGCTCGTTTTGCTTCCACCCTCCCCGCTTCCAACCACGAAATCGGAGAGTACGGCCAGACTTTCCTCTCCTCCCTTAACAATATTGCAGTTGTGTGGAAGATAGCGTGTATCCGGGCCGATAGAGTTGCGCTCCTACCGCCTCCCCCCTTCTCCGCACAAAATCGTCGCCTTTATTGACAAGCGAAAAATCTTTGTTCGTTAGATAGCGCAATCGTCTACCAACAAAGAAAAAACATTCCCTCAATAGAGTTTTAATGCCGCTCTGCCTACAGATATCGATGCTTTTCGCTTAAAAAATGCACCCAGTTCCACGCTTTTTCTTCGTTTAGGTCCTTTGGTCCGGGCAAAATTCCTAGCAAGATATTTCCCCCTTTTTCGGCATCGTTTCAATACGGATGTATAAGGTAAGAATAATTCATTCCTCTACTAATATTGTAACACTAACAGTAGGCACTCTCTTCTTTCGTTTAGTAATAGGCATTGTACTGTACATTAATTTCGTTTTTGCTAGGACGCTTCGTCCCTTAATTTTGCTGCTTTACTTGTAGGTATTACACTCCTCGGTTTTTTCTCGAGTCCTTCCTTAATTAACTACGCTATTTAACAAATTACCACTTAATTATGTTAGTCGAATACAGCGTATTGATTTCATCTGTTATCGAAAGGCACAGTTCGTTAATTGCTTTTCACAATATATATACGGCGTGCGGTCGTAAGAATAATTTTTCAGGCCATGCAATAATTATTAAGCAGACAGCGTGGAAATTGAAGGGAAAAAGAAAAGATACGATTAGAAAGTAAACCGGAACCGCGCCAGAGCCAGCGCCAGAGCCAGCGAGCCAGCGCAGTTATCACGAACAGTTCGTAGCAGGTTTATTCGGCAAGTAACACGCAGATTAATTCTGCATGCTTAAATTGGTTGGAGAGTATCCAAGAACGAGTCTGGCAGATTCGTCGGATGGCGTAGCAAAGCCACCGAGTTCAAAGTAATAGTTTCGTACACCGGGCAGCGTCGGTTCCGAGCTCGATTCCACTCGGACTATCTGCCGGAGCCCGACCAAAGACCCCGAGCCGGTTATAGGCATCGAGAAGCCAACGAGGATTAGAGAAATGCCGGACAATTAATCAAGCCCCATTGTAATTAATGAAGGTTGCGAGTCATCCGTGGCGACAATAATTAAAATCGGCCCCCTTCATCGATAATTAAAGCTTTCTAACTCTGTTGGATGCCGATAGATGGAGGAGCGATTTGTCAGTATGGGGTAAGCTCCGTCCCAAAGTTTAAGACACTGCACAGACACAGGCGCGCGCCGCCCGGCGGCCAGGAAAAGAAACCAGAAAGTGAATTGTGGACGCAAACGAAGAGCTTAATTTATGTAGTAATTTCCGAAAGGGAAAGCGTTTAGACATTCCAATTAAAGTTTTTCTTTGTGTCGAGCTAATGAAAAAGATAAGGTAGCAGTATCACAAAGGGGCAGGGAAACGAAAAACCGGGATCCTAACTCTTAATGACTCCCACCCACAAAAGGCCGATTCTCGTCTGCTTCTTTGGCTTCTCCCCCTTCTCGTCGCAGCCCATTAACTCATTCTTTTTCTTTTATCTTATCTGCCCATGTCACGTGATCGACGATCTTGACAATCTGTCAGCACCTCCGCACTCCTTAGCTTTTCCCCTTATCTCAAAACTCGACTATCTACGAAGTAAAAGTTCAGGTGGAAGTGCTAAAAACATATCGGAACACCGAAGGCATTTTTCTTCTTCTGGCATCGCTAACTACTCCAAGAAAATGAATTGATAATTCATCTATCCGCTGCTTCTAGATAAACGTATTGGGCGGAGGGATGTTTTAACACAGTCGTTGGTCGCCCTTCTCTTTTTAATTATTGCTAATTTCGGCGTTAATTGAGGGGCGAAATCCTTCCATGTCGGTTGGAACAAGTGGGTAATCGTCAATTATCCCAACGAAGGGACGGCCCATCTTCAAATATTTTAACAAACTATTGTTTCTCGATAAAATAGCCGCAAAATTAAAATTCCCAAGTGGAGGAAACCTCAAATTATCCCAAGATCCTACTGACGACGAAGATTGTTTTCCCATTGTCATTCGTTACGACTCGATAACGATTGGGACGGAGCCGAGAAAACGTGGAAAATGCGTCTTGTGTAATTTGCAAGGCGGAAAAATATCTTAAATAGAAAAATCGTCAGCGGTCGAAGCGAAATCTCCGGCATATTTGGCGTAGCCCATTCGGCTTCCCATCTCGTACGGAGGATTTAGAGGATGTGGCGACGGAACGATCTCTCGAATCTATTCGAGTGTTTCGACATCATCTAGAGTCTTTACCGATCATGTGGACGATGCTGCCACTTCTTCTCGTCGCGACAATCCCGAGTTCGAACAGAAGGACAATAATTAGGAGGGAAGAGAGAGCGATATTAAGCTGTAGAAAAGAGCACGGTCGTGTCTCGATCCGTAAGAAAGAGGAAAAAGGGGGTAGTTGTATCGATCCGGGACGGAGCCGAGCCGAAGATTTCCAAAGATACAATCAAAGACAAACAGAGAAGAAGAAATAACAGTCATCAATCAAAGACACATGAGCGAGTTGCCCGTGCGAAAACTGGGTGTGTAGTAGTTGCGGCCACTTCGTGTTCGACAATTAGAGAAGGGGCAGACTTTTAAAAGATATGATGGATGCGTTCCAGAAATGCGGGGCGCTGTGTGGGTGGTGCAGTGATGAAGGAGGCGTGAGTCACCGTGGAAGCGCGGAACCAGCGAAAAACCTTGTTTACTCGACGCACTGATTTCTAATTCCTTGGTCTTGCGCCGCTTTAAAAAAGGAAAGGAGGAAGAAGAAAGAAGGGAGAGCGGCGAGAGAGATGTTTGTTTCTGTCGGAGAAGGTGAAGGAAGAAGTGCGAGAGGAGATTTTACGAGCGTTTTAAAGCAGCACGAAACAACAGTAATGATTTCCCAAAAAACCACTCGGCACAGGAAGAGAAAAGCCAACGTCTTTATGACGCGTCTTAATCTGTTCTTTCACAAGCTTTACTTCCTCTTTACGGGTACAATGGAGAATTCTTCTAAGACTAAACTCCGTGTTTAACGGCCTTCACCTTGTAACTGTTCTTTCTTACCTTATAAACTCGGATATCTACTATTAATATAAAACGGATAAATGACCAGAAAGCCAGAGGGTGCAGCGGGACTGAACCCTTAAGAATAAAAAATAAATCTCGGTCCAAGTTTTTATGGAAACGTCACGTGATTCGGGATATAAAAGTAAATTAAAAACGCATTGGATAGACCTCTTTCCCTTCTAAACAAAGAGGAGAGGCAGCACCTCGGCGTATGCACGACTGCTTCCGGAGCAAGGAAAGAGGAGAAACTCTATTTTTATCGGTGGAAGGAAATTCTTTGGGTGGAAATAAAGAAGATTCGCCCATATTTCCTTCCAGTAACCAACCATACCGATATTTGCAAGGCGAAGTTGGAAATAGGCGATCGAGCGTCAATCCCCTCATTTTCCTACTGCAAAGTCTCTTCACTTCTCCCGAATCAATAGAGCACGTTTAATGTTACTTCTCCGCAATCGCTATAGATGCTGCTCGTCTACACTAATGTATCTTTACTTATTTAGCCCTATTTAACCTACAAAATTGCCACGCCGTGGATTAAACTCGATCTTCTTTCGCTCCGTTTCTTTTTCGCAGATTTTTCCCTCCCGGTTATCACAGTTTAAATTGGTTTAGGAAACGACTTTGGAATTTTTGAATTTTTATAATTAGCCAATAGAAAACCAGGCGAAAATTCGATTCTTTTCGGACCTCGTACAGTTCTGTACGGTACCTGCAACTAAGTAGGATGAGGAAAATAGGAATGGGTAGATAAATCAAGGAATTACACGGGCTTAAATGATAAATGAATACGAAGGAACTAAAATTACACGTGTTTAAAGTAATAAGGACCCGCAAATGTCGAATACAAGTCGATACTCTCCGAGGTTAGACTGGTGTGAAGCGCTAAAAGATTTCACATACGAATATTATATTCATTTTGAGATCCGTGTTTATACTAGAATTTAGGAAGTAGCCCGTATCTTAGCAAATTGAAAGCTCGGAAGGTCTAGAACTAGGCATACATCTCAATAGGAAACTACAAATAGGTATTTAGTGGCTAGAAGTTACTGGTGGAAACAATGTAGTCAAAGAATAAGTTTAAGGCAACGGAGAATCGAAATGTAAGCGTATGCATATTATATCTTAACGAATTAAATGGGAAGACAGTCCAGAAGTGAACAAACCAGTGAAGCATTCGTATGGTAGAAGCTAGTCAAAGTAAAAATCGCTTTCAATTAGAAGCTAAAAACGGGAGCACCAATGCATATTATAGAAGAAAGACTAGTTTAAACCCTGGAAAACTTAACAGAGCCAAGAAACAAGGTCAAATTCCTCACATCTTTCGGCAGAGAGTGGAAGAGAGCAAAGGTGAAGAATTCGAAAAGCAAAAATCAAAGATCGCAAACCGCAATAACGAGCCTGTATAGAAAATAAAAGTAGATTCAGCGCTTCCCTACAGTTCACACGGGTCGGATGCGGGATCCTGGAATCGAGAGAGCATTTACTCCTGCGGAGCGTGTAGAACGAATGGGAGAATCAAAGCAAATAAAAACGGTGACGTTACAGGTTGCCGAAAGCTTCTTTTAGGTGGGGAAGGAGAAAGTCCTCTATGAATGTGTAATTTCTCATTTTACGCCGAAATCGTTTGAGGATAGTAATGGTAGTAAATTGTAGAAGGGAAGCCGTTAACGTTAATGGTTTCAGCTAAGAAAGTACATTAATATCGAATTATTTTTCGATAAAGCGGTCCTGACTGTAACTGGAGTAATGATATTCAATCTTCCGCATTACACCGACCGAAAAGTAGTGAAAAAAGTAAAATAAAATAAAATAATCGATACTTCTTCGCGATTGTTACACCTTAATTCATTAGTCGCCATCGCTCCGATAATTCTTCATTTTTAATTTTTTTTTCTTTTTTCGTTACTCTAATTGAATCCGAAACTATTAAACTCTCTCCATTAATTCCTATTATCGTTCTTAAGTGCTTAAATATGGCCCAAATCGAACCCGGTAACGGAGTATCCGCCGTCTTCTTCCTCCTCTTTGCTCTTAAGCAACTTGCATTTGCCATTTTAACCTCCGAATACGTGCATAAATCCCGATAGAAGTCTATACGTATTTAGACATATGTATCGATTGCCATAGAATTCTACATATTAATTACATTCTAAGCATAAATGAGCGTAAACTATCGGGGGTCGAAGCTCGAATCTGTGACTTCAGTGTCCTACGAAACCCAGTTATGCGGAATTAGTTGTCAGTAGAGAAGAATATTGAGAAAAAATAAATAATTTCAAAGCAATATTCCCGTAGAAAACAATATAAAAAGTTCTGTGTGAATAATATTAAGCAGGAAAGATGTAAAGATCAAAATAGCAACGAATACGATGGCGCAAAATCCCATCGAAATGGTTATAAAAATGCAATAAATAGTAACAAATTTGAAAGTATCAAACTATTTAGAGCCTAAGGACTTATAATACGTTATACAGACGAGTATAGTTAAAGTCGGGTTCGAGAGAAGCAAAATGGTAGTCGAGGGGTTTGCTTTCCAAAAGCCATAAAATTATACAGAAAAACTGACTTTTTATCACTTAATTTGCGTCAAAATCTAAATTTTGGGGCTCGGGGTCAGTGCCAAGGTGAAAATTTTGCAAACTTTAGAGTTTTAAACCGTTTTCTTATACACCTCCCCGTTTAAAATAAGAATTTTTGCATTTCCAAACATTTGCGAGCAGAATAAAGGTTAATTAATTGTTTACAAATTGCTTAGATTTCTAAACAAGAGAGTTCTTAGATTAATGGCACTTAAGAAACCAGCATAAAGACAAATGCTACGAGCACTATTTTGGGGCAATTATATCGCAATCGCTTAAAGATTGGAGCATTTAGAAATGCCTCAAAAAATGTTTTCTCGTCTTAAAAAGTCGAAATTTTATTGATTTATTTTGAGAAGAAAAAGAAGAAAAGAAACAGTTGCAAAAAGTGTTTGAAAAGACAAAATGGCTGCTTCTTCCATATGTTTGTCTTTCGACTCCACAAATATATATATATATATTCTTCTTTCAGACTAGAATTTGATTAATTAATTATGAGAGGTGTCGAGTCAACATAATTTCATATGAAAAAATTGCACGACGACTTATCTCGACTCGATTTATTTCTCTTCTAAGCCCCCTATGTTAATAAGGCTACTAATGGCAGAAATATGCAAAAGGGATAGGAACACTTTTGTTTAGTGGTTCCTTTTGCCTTTCTCGCTCTCTCTCTCTCTTCCTCCCCAACCGCTCTTCCCCGTAAATCTCCGCTTTCTAAAGGGAGGAGAAGAGGGGGGACGTGAAGACGATCACTGGAACTGTTCGCCTGAGGCTCTTTTACTCCAACTTGCGGTTGTCCTAGTCTTTCGTCTTCCTCTAAACCTGACAGTTTCTGTCATTTATTTCCATCGGCCCCCAGGGCTCCGTTCTAAGATTTGGCAAAGGCCAAAACTCGGTCGAAAGTCGAAACTTCATCCCTTTCTTCTCCTCTGCATTCCTTTGTAAAACTTTCACGCTAATTTTTTCACTCGATAATGTAGTTCGTCTTCGCGCAAATCCAGCTTCGGGGTGTATTTAAATGAAAGGTTTATTCCTTTATAAAGCTACTAAAAGATTCCCCCAAAAGCTCAACAATATGATAAACCATCCCCTGTTAATCAGTACCATCCCCTCGATCTTCAAAAGACGATAGAAATTACTTTAAAAATTGTATTTATTAGACATTTGAAAAAAAAAATATATATATATAAACTACAGATTAGGAAGTGGGCGATGATAAATGGGATTCGTTCCAGAGGAGCAAACAATCCAGTCGGACAGTTCCCATTGGTATAAAAATTCCGAAAGTGGCTAAGTGCATTCCCGTCTCGAACGGCATTTTTACGGGATTGAGAAGAGGAGATTCTGTAGCTCCACTTCACCTTGTGAACGAAATTTCCATTATAAATATTTTCTCTTATTTTTAGAAAAACGTTAAAAACGGTCCTTCCTCTTCCTCCCTCTCCCTTTTTGACAAAACTGTCAAATGGTTTGTGATGTCGGGAGGGGGTGGTAAACACGCAACCTCCCCAGAAGAGGGGTTGTGGAGAGGGCACGCAGATGGCCTTATCGCTGCTGCCAGGAGATAGCCATGCGTGATAGACTCCCGGACACCCCACCGAGGTGTTATTTTTGACACACTACGCCTCTACACAAGAGGGTAAAGGAGAGAAAGTTGTGGGAACGAAACTTCACCTCCTAACTGCCGACAACCCCCTAATTGAACATACCAATTATAAAACGAAAAAGGAGAGTATTGTCCACCCTTTCCGTGTGAACGGTTGTTAAAAATACGTCTTACAATTTATAACCTATTGAACCTTAAATATTGGTCATAAAAAGGCCCATTTCGAGCATCGGCCATGCAATTATCTCCTCGTATAATTTTAATTCGCTATAGTTACAATATATGAGAAAAGTTTAGCAGATAATATACAACTAATTTGTGATGTGTATTGCTAAAAAAACCTGATTCACGCAGCGAATAATGTTAATCCTTCCTGTGGTTGGCCTTATCTTTATTTTCATCTTAGCTTTCCGCTCCTTTAAGGGTCAACGGTTTTTTAGAATGACGACTGACGAACGTGACTTCCTTCATTCGTTTTTGATTCGGGATTCAAATGATTGCCGACCAATTCGCATAACCATTGATTGAATATAAACAATAAATGTACTTACACTAATGAGTTTGTAAATGCGGCCATGATTCTTAAATGAACCCACCCTTCTCCCTTCCCCAATGCAGCTCTTCAAATTGGATAATGTAACACGGCCCGTGGGTTCTGTGTTGCCTTCAAAATGATGCATTAAATTGCTACAAGATCTATAACTAATTCTAATTCGTGTCCAAGGACCTTTGTTTACTGCTTTGTGTAATTTAATTACAGATAAAGGAGTTTAGATTGGATAAAATCTACGTAATAATTAATTGTAAGAACTCTTTTAACACGAACAAACCCCGAAGTTCACCCTTATAGTTAAGGGGCGAGTCGAGTCGATTAAAAAGCCGGTTTTCTGATAAATTTCTCCAATTTAAACTACAAAATCACTTCCTATTTGTTCCGAGTCTCTAATAAGTAAGGGAATTTTCGAGAACCCTTACGGCACCCCAATAATTTCATTTTAAAAATTAGAGATCCTTTACTACGTTTAAAGAAAGCAGACGAGCGTTATACGCCAACCTCTGGCAAAGGCCCTTATGAATTTTAGAGCTTTCTAAAAAAATTAAAACCCAGTTTAATTTGATAAAGGAAGAGCGTAGGCACCCCCGCTCGCTCTCTATCGATTAAGAGGATGACTTTTATCAATTAGAAAAGCCGCTGTCCAAAATGTCACTCCGAGACGAAAGATTTCGGGGGTGTAAAGGGGATGGAAGGCGCCGGTCGCCAGGGACCCTATAGGGGGGTTCTCAAGGGATAAAGACCCTCTATATCTTCTTCATAAATTATGGATGTTTCTTTCGATAGAGGAAATCTTTTAAGCTGGCGCCTCTACTCATCTAGGAGTCAGCAAGACCGACCTATGAATACATCGAGGGGCACCGTTACACTTCGAGCACCCCCTCCTTAATACTCCGCTTAGAAAAGCGATAATGTCGCTCCCCCCGCTTCTACCCATTATCGCGCTTTGCCTCGGCTTAATCGAAAGATACGCAACTATATAAGGAAAAACACGAATACCCTTCACCACTTATTAAACTCCAAAACTGCGATTCTCTTCGGCTGTAAAGAAGGGCATTTCGCATCCCTGCACGCGACTCTCCTTTAATGATCTTTTACTTCACGCCGCTTTACTACAATAAAAATATTCTGTAAAAAAAGAGGAAGAAGAGTCAAATTTTTCCAGGATTTTAGCTTAAATCGAGAACATAGAACGGATTTTCCGAATGCCCCTCTTTTTTAATCCAGATTTGTCTAGAAATGCCTGTAAACAGGGTTTCTAAGATCCGCTATTTTGCAAATTCTAACAGGAAATTGTCTAGAATATCACCGAGATTTGCACGAGAAGTATAAATTAGTTATAATTAGACATATCAAAGAAGAAATTTGTCTCTTCGACCGGTGCCATAAATTAATGTATTAATTCAACCAGGCCTACCATTTAAGCCTGTAATGAACAAACATTGGAGCGAAACGAATCCAATCAGGATGCACACTCCATAAGCATTGTAGAAGTGTTTAGAAAACATCCATCTTTCTACAGCTTATGGGTCGACCAAGCAAGGACCCATGCACGCACGGATAGTTTTTACGTCATCTAGATGGATCTCCAAGATAATTTCTTCCATTATTTCCACCAGTTTTCTTTATGACTCGACTTTATTACTTATTTTTTGGTGCCAAATTTAATTTTGTACCATTATATATATAAGTGGCTACGATCTATTTCTACGAAAAAAAGGCGTTTGATTCATCCGCTCTTCGGGATGACACGAGCACTTCCTGAAGATCGACTCGAAGAGAGAGTGAATTTTCCTCAATTCGGAGCAATAAAAACTCTTTAAATTGAAATTGTAAATGTCTTTTGAAAAAATTTTAAAGGATTAAAATTCCATTATTAAACGCGATAAGTCAATGGCGGTTGTTGAAGATGTGGGTGGGGATGAGTGCGAGATGCGCAAGAAGAAGGAACTGTTGGAATTTCAAGCTTTCTTCCTGTCGTCCGCATAGTCAGAAGCCGAATATCGAGAGCTGTAAAAAGACGCTATCTAATCGAAGGCGATACTATTATTAGAACGTAGAAGAGTACATATTTCGATGGGAGAGACATGCAAATGCTTTCTTTACTCCTCTGTCCGTCGGGCCCCATCCGTATGCGTGAGAATCGGCCTTCTATTGGGTTGCGTGCTGTCATGAAGACTCATAAATCTGCTATAAAGGCCGGCAACGACCGTAAGGGTATTATTGATAAATACTTAAGGGAGAAGAGCAAATGACCACTAACAGATTTGCAGAAGGGCCGATAAAGTGTTTTCGACCTAGCCGTAAACACACTTTTTCTGAATTTCTGATTAAACTTGCGCTTTATCGATCCCTCTTCGTCTCGCTCACATTCTCCTCTCCAAATGCGTAACTGTGGTTGCCGGGCTCCTTCCCAATTAGGTTATGGACTGTTTGTTTGTTATTTAACTTTCCAATGTGACTCATCGCCCCCATCTCCCCATATAGCCTATAAAAGACTGCAAATATGAAGCTCTCGCCCATTTATTTATTTATAACCAGCAAATATTTTTTTCGTCGAGAAAGCGGAGCGCATTCCTGACCCTCTTCTGAAAGTGTTTCGTTGTTTTTTCCTCCCTGTCTCACTGACCTCCGAGAAGAGTCTTATAGTATCAAATTCCCATAATTAAATCGAATCTTAGAAGCGTGTTAATAAGAAAGTTTTTTTACACCAGTCCTTACGTGTGGGTGTTCTTAGTTTAGACTTTATTACTATTATTAGGCGCGAACGGTCGGAACACCTAAAATTTGAACACTGGCACTATTACGAAGTATCAATTGATCATAAAAAAACGTTTATAGCGGGATCTAAACATCGGATTAATTGTTTTCGTTCCTCTCTATTGAATCGCTGCAACACGTCTAACGACTAAATTCAAAGTTGGTAGAGGCTTCTGCCGCCTAAGGGCACGAGGAGCATCTAAACACCTTATCTCCACCAGAAATCAGCCTGTTAAAATGTACCCGGCGTACAAATTGCTGCAGGGGTAGCAAACGAACTAGGCCTTTATTAATTAAACGAATCAAACCAGATGAGAGAAAGAGGGGATAAAAAGGGAGGGAAAAGTAAGGCAAAAAAGTGCACAATATACAGGAAGCCGAAAGAGAACACGACCAGCCTAAGGGAAGTGACCCACCAACCTGTAGCTACCCCTTACAGGTGTGGGTAGCACTTTAATCATGCGCCGAATTGGGTAAAGTCGACTAGGTTTATCCTTCTTCACTTTTGCAGTATCGATTGGTATTTAGGCGGAGGGAAAAGGGAGGAGGGCGAATGAATAACAATCAGGTCGTTAGCATCCGCAGGTTCATGTGAGTCGGCATTATCGACTCGTATGCACAACATATTCCGCTCGGTTCATTTTTAACTATAACGTCAGGTATCGAAAGAGATCATGCAGATCAGGGCTGCAATATATCCCGACCTCTGCCTAACTTTCGGTCAGCGCAGCATCCCGTTTCGAACGGCCGAAGTAAAAGATTGAAATCCCGAACCAGCAAATTAGTTTTTTGGTCGTTTGGGCGAGAAATTTCTTTAAAACTTTTCCCTGACGTCTCTAACAATTTCTGGAAAAGTTTTCGCATTGGCGCTTAGTTAAATCGCCAGTTTATCGGATGAAATTTTTCTTTTCTTTCTCCCTCTTTTACAATATTTATAAGGATTCAGCAGAAAGTTGGCCGAGAGAAAGAAAAAATATATATATAAAGAGAAAGCGCAGGAGAAGGTCCAGACACAAGCACGAAGTAGTAGTAGCTCAGGTGTCAGTGACAGTATGGAGGACAGTACACTACGTGACTGGAAATCGGAGGTGAGCGGCAATCACATGTATGCAACTCGCGCACGTGCGACCTATCTCGGTCACGTCCTACCTAACAAATCAGCAGAAAGACTGCGCCACTTTCCCCTCTCCCAAATTTCCAAAATGCATTATTACTATAACCAACCCTTTCGTTCTTTTCTTTTAGCGCGTAAGAAGCCGAGACGAATACAATTTCTGTAATCGGTTTAGAATGAGGGACAAAAAACATTCATTATCGTAATTTAAGGCCTCTTAGAAGGGCGTGTAAAGCTTGTCGTTAACAATAGGAGCCCGTAAATATCGATTAAAGGAGCTTTGGTTAAGGTTCGAGGCCCGTCGAAACGTTAGTTTATAAAATAGCTTGTAAAGGAAAGAGGCCCTCCGTTAAGGAAAGTCGATTATGTAGAAGGGGGAGTCTGTGCGACGAAGGAAATATTTCAAAGAAGACAGCTTCTCCCCGATAGGGGGAGGAAGAAAAAACTGACGGTAGAAGGATCTATTGATCGGATATTTAACATCCGGGTTATTCTCCAACCGGTTTTCGGTTGGCGTGACCCAAGGACGAACTTGCAACTCTACAACAGGCAAACTCTCTTACCCGACTTGCAAGAGACTTTTCTTTACACCAGAAAGGTTAAAAATTTCGCTTCCTCCACATAAATTACAGAAGGGACACGGTCGAGGCCTCCTGTTTTCAATTTTCCGCTCCCTCTCCTTTCTCTCTACGCTTTCCCTCCCTACGAGCTAGCAAAAGAACTCCCGCTGTTTGTCTACCAAGGTGTGGTGGTTCCCCGCTGTGGTTTCTCGAAACTGCTTGTACCTTACGTCAGATGGCTCTTCCCCAAATTAAAAACGGGCGGAGATGGACTCTATCGAATCTCTCATAAAAGGGAAATTTTCCGTGACGTCGACACTCGTTTCCTAATGACGATTTTCCTGGAGGAAGTAACGCGTTACGGAAGTTATCCCATAGAGAGAGAACGAGAGAATATCCGTAGAAGAGCACGAGAGCTGAAGCGTAAAGAATTCCTACAACTAACGAGGCCCTCTAAATCAATGGGAATTCGTACAGAGCTAACTAATGCCTCTTTCACGAGTGGGTGAAATTTACCTTCTCACGGGGCAAGTTCCGAATGGAGCTAGCAGATTTCGCGTGTTGTGAGAGAGCTTTTCCGTCCGTTAGTGACAAATGCGGGACGATACTTATTAACATACTTCGCGGAACGGGCCCTGCGGCCACCCCCACGCCAACGAATAGAAGAGCTCTCTCTACCACCCATTGCGAAGTGAAGTGTGCAGTTATTGATGTAGAGTGGGAAACTGTGGAGCTTTCTGCCATCAAACTTAAACCATAGCATAAAGAATGGAATAATTACATATCAAAGGCTCATTAGACTTTCGCAGCAATTTTTTTTAGCAAAGGGGAACCACCGACAACTCTAACAACAATAAAATGCCATTGGATGCAACCGTTCATTTATAAAATTCAGAATTATTTGCAAGCAGACATATTTTCTACAGAACGAGAAATTCTCCTTTCTTGATTTATTCGACCAAATTTCAAGTGGGCAAGCTGCAGTTGACCCTGTCGACGCCTCTCTGCATGTACAAAGGCATACCACCTGCACAAGTTCTCCATTACAGGCTATTTTAATGCTAAACCCGTGCTAGATAATTGTTGTGTGTGCTTTCCCAAACATTCTATCCTAATGGAATGTCACTTTTGGGAGGGTTAGTAAAAGATAAGCACACCAGAGACACATTGTAGTGAATGCGCGAGCTCTACCCTTCTCCCTTTCCGTTCAGACGTCAGATAAACATCTGGCATTTTGTCCTTTATCGAAACAAGGAAAGAAATATGCTGTATATATAAAGAATATATCGAGTTATATTTTACACTTTAAACAACACATAGTTCTCGAGGAAATGTCCTAACAAAATTTGAACTTTTCCTTTTTAAATTTTCGTATATCGATAGAAGAAAGAATGGCTCCATTCTCTCGACTGGAAGAAGACCCTATTTAAGCAACAGCCTAAACTAGAGGGCCTCTCCTCTCCCCGGATACCATATAAAAGTTAAATTAATCGTTAATATTCAGCGTGAGGAAGCTCATTTATTATTCTAAACAGCAAATTTCCTATGCCGAAACGTGGCCGTCAGATCTCCGTTTGCCGAATAATCTGAATAGCAGCCTACGAGCAAAACTCTACCGAAACAATTCATAAATTAGCAGAAGCAGAAACTCCACGTTAATGATTTTTGGGTAGGTGAAGCGATGCCGGCTGTCTTTAAGCAGTAAGGCACGATCCCTTCACCAACGACGTAAAGGTGGGAAATTAGGATTAAGGCGACCGTTTTCTCGGTGTTAATTACTCTGGCTAAATTCGCGATGCGGAATTTCCCGGTTTTTCCTGCAAAATTACATAAACTCTTATCGAAATCAAGGCAGAAAAAGTAAACGAAGTAAGGCGAAAGGAGGGTAGGAGGGTAGATGACGAACGAACAACGAAAGCTTGTTCTTAGGTGAATAGATAATGGACTCTATTATAATCATGGCGTAGAATTTCATCGAATAGGCTATTTCTTCTACAATATTTTCCACCGTCGTAAGCGGGGGGTTTTCTGTAAAAGCTCTACCGTTATCTGCTACAGACTCGTCCCGGAACTCCCAGCGTGCTATCCCTTTTTTCCCTAAAACATTGCTGAAAGATAGACGATGTATTCTACATTAGAAGGGAGACTATAAAACAGAAAATGTGTCCCTCCAGAGAGCTATCTTTTGCCAAAGATGCCAAACTATAAAAGCCAAGAAGGGCAGAATTCTCCATAAACAGAGCGAGAGGTTCTCGGATGCTGGGAGTGTTGGGTGGGCAGAAGGAGTTGGCAAAAAGAAGAAGCGTGCAAAGTGCGCAGAAGGCAGATCGTACCTGTTGAATACCGGCCAGAGGCGTTACAGACCTTCGTCGGTATAGATTTTACCGTGATTTATTGTCTGCCGGTAAAGTGACAGTAATCGCACCCGTGCGGTCAACCGAACCTATTACCTCATTCAAGTCCCTTAGGCTGCACATGGCCATACCGGGACGCATCCCTCGCTAGCGAAGTATCACCGACACAATGCTTTTGTATTCCCCCCCGTCTCACTCTGCTTCTCTAAACGCATCAGATAGCTTCTTTCTTCTCCCTTAACCCATTTCGCTTTCTGAAAGAGATTGCATCTTCCTGTAGGGCCTTGGGGCTTTGCTAAAAGATACAAATATAGCGCAGCCATATTATTTTTACTTTGGGAACCCTCACCGTCCTAATGCACGCTACGATATAGCATAATCGGCACAGGGCTGCTTTTTATACTCCGAGATGTTCGAATCTCAGCAACAGTGAGGCAAAAAAAATGAAAAAGTACTAGAAAGAAACGAAACGAGCATAAAGTGGGTGCATTCCACATAATTTGTGCTCGGTAGCGCGGCTGCATTGTTCTAGACAGGCATTTTTTTCCTTCCTTCCTCCCTTCGTCCCGCCCAAATGGTTCGCGGAGTCCATTCGACATTCCAGTTGGGGAAGTCCAAGTTGCTTCCTTTTTTCTCTCCTTTTTCTCCGTCGGGGAAGTGAAATTACCGGAAAGAAGCGGCAGAAAGCCGGCAAAAAATCCCACTACTTAATGGGAAATGTAGCCAATGAGCCGTTTCATCCAAATAGGTGTACAATAACAACGTCGAAGGAGGAGATTGTTGTCCTTTCCTTCTACTTTTCTTTACTTTTTAACTCTCCTCCCGATTTTTAAGCGATTTTCTACGCATTTCTGCATTCTCTCCGGCCTACGTAAGCGTGCCGCCGCATCCCAATGACGTCACGCCTACGTCGTCTCGTCCCGACCATCCCGGACGCGCGACGGATGATTTCCATTCCTCGGTGGGCCAATAGCCCTTCCTCTTACATTTCCATCCTCGCCACACGTCAAATTACAAAAAAAATGCAAATTCTCCCTTCTATGCATACTTTTTTGCAAAAGAAATGTTTTTCCAATCTCCTTCTTTCGGCTAGGAAATTGCTAAATTAGGTTCCTCTAAATTACAGATGTTGTAAGAGATCCTCCCAACTGGAAATTGCTCAGGGGCCTGTGTTTACTACCTCACTATCGGTTATCTGGGGGAAGTCTGCTGGCGTTTCCCATTTGTCCGGGTTTTTCCCGTTGGGTTACGCCGGTCGACAACGCTGTGTTAAACCTCTGACCTCGTAACCATTGCGAAAAAAACGGAGAAAAATGCAGGGGTTAAGCTCGGATAAATGAGAGAAATGGGCGATTTGTGAGCCACGTCTTTACTTGTACAAAGTGTGCTGTTAGAAAAGCATGGCGGAGAAGTGAGGCGGAAGCAATTCCCTTATTGGATACAAATGGACATAAAGGCCAATCTGTCCAAATAGCTTCTGGAGAGAGCGAAAGAAAGAGTGAGAGAGGGCGAGAGTAATCGCTCTCGACTTCTCCGCAAAGATGTCGACAAGTGCAGCTGCGAAAATTACACGACCGACACTTACACAATTTGCTAGGAAGGGGAGGAAAATAAATCGGAAAAGACATTTACCTGGTCGGGAGTAGAGGCACTGTCGCTACTGTTATGACCCGATGTGTCGAGGAGGCCCCTGTGTCCTCCACCTCCGGTTCCTGTATGGTTCCCTCCTCCGCAGTTGCTGCTACAGTTGCTGTTGTTGTTGTTATCCCCCAAATCTCCGGGTTTTCCGTCTCTTTCATCTATAACCAAGTCTATTGGCATCTTTCCCTTCAGACAGCTTATATATCTCTGGCAGAAGTTATCACACAACTCGTGCACCTGAAAAGGGAGAAATTCAGATAATCACCATTCACGTTTTGAATTATGGAAAGGGGATAAACCCGCTTTCACTTCCATCCTTTGCTTCTCTCTTTCTCTTTCCGTATCTTTCGCTGCAAATTGATGAAGTGCAGCAGTTCCAGATTGGTTATTCATAAATATCGATAGGTGTAGCAGATGGTCGGATCGTTAGGTCCGCAGCGGTTAAGCTTGTTGAATTTGTATTATCGAACACTTTTGCGCTCTTCGCTTCGATTCTACGCGGCGCGGGTTAAACTCGAATTTCCTTTTTTGTTTCCTATCAAATTTACTCGAATGCCGTATAAACTGCCCAATTGCTATTAATATTTATTAGTGGAAAACGGCAATGAGCCCTCGTAGGGACATCCTATGCAGCCGTTAACATTTAATTACACCTCTAAGAAGCTAAACGTTAGAAAATTGTTAGTATAACACCGTTACGCCGCTAAAACTAGTCATTTATAACACCCTGAGCGAGAAGGACCCGAGGGAACGAGCGATTTAAACAGGGTCCAACAGCAAAGCCGTCTGGTTACGGGCGTGGCACAAGAAAATTTTAAAATCGCAGTCTCTAAGGAGAAGAAAGAAGGGGAAAACGTGCCAATTAGGTCCCTAGAATAATTCATCAAAGCTTCAAACAATGCTTAATTTGTATTTTTCCTCGTTTCTTACTACGACCAGAAGAGGCCTGGCGCAATTTCGTTCTATTTTAAACGACGACATTGGTGAGTAAAGTTTATCTAAATTCCCCAGAATAAAATAAAAATACAAGTCCAACACCTGGTTTAGATTGTGCAGCACGTTCGTAAAGCACGCATAGACGTAGAAGAAGAAGGAAAAAGAAAGGTCCCTCCCAGATCGCGAGAGCCCCTTAGGAACACAACACAACCGGCGATGTGACAATCACTATAATCACGAGGGCTAATAATTGTAGCCCTGTTGGCGAAGGCCAATCAAAAGCGGAAAGAAGCACCTGACGAGAAAAACGTTGATAATTAGACGATTGTCGCCCCCTAAAATAAAGAGGAGGACTTACGGAGGGTTTTAAAAGTAAGATCTGAAATAGGAAGGAAGAAGGAAAAAAAGAGGAGGCACGAGTGCGATGCTATCTTGATTTTTCCCTTTATAATAACAGGACGAGTTAGATTAAAGGCTCTTTTGGCGTACGAGGGCTGATCCATCTTAGTCTGAGCGAGTATGAGGAGCATGCGCGATGTAGTTCGGATCGCTTGTGTAAAACAGGCGTTTAATTATCGCGATGGAGGAGGGGGAGAAGTGACGGGCTTTACTAACCACCCATGCATGACCCCGAGGGTCGCGAGGGTCGTGAGAGCTGTGATTCAGTCTAGCTCGAATTCAGACATCCGGGTGGGCCCTTTACTTAATCGAAGTCGTGATGAATCGCCTAGGCATAGGCAAGGCCCCGACCGGACGCAAAAGGGCTATTTTAACAACCCGGATGAGAAGAAACACTATCTGATATTTATATAACGACACCCGTAAGGTCTGGGGGCGAATTAATAACAATAACATCCTTACGACGTTGGCGCCACGTTTAAAATGAAATTTCTCCCTTATTTAATTCCTTTTTGGGCTAGAAAATTACATAGTTTTGCAATTCGGAGAGAACCGGTGACGTTCTTCTTTTATTCGCCGCTTACATCTACCTAATCACAACTCTCACTGCAGCTCCTTTATTGCGTAATTAAGTAGAAGCTAGGTAGAACGATCGCCAATTTTAGAGTCACTAACACGTTTAAAAAAAGAAGAAAAACACAGCCAACAGCGTAGGAAAGCGGGTGGAGAGATCCGACTTATCCGCGCACCCCTTTTCTCTTAATCTCTCGAAGACCAACAGTTTCTGTTAAGCTATACACAACAGGATAAAGGGGAGGGTAAAACGACTTTAAAACGGGCGTACGGATCGGCGAGAACCCGATTTGTGTAGAGGCCACGACAAAATCCAAAAGTCCTTGACTAAACCCACTCGTGTCACGGCTCTCTTGTCACCTGACTGGCAGCCAGCCATCAAAAAGAGACACCTACTCCACTCCTCTGGAAACAACACCACTTTGTATCCCGAATACAAAAACTGACTTGTTTCCACCGAACTGTTGTCAGGGATAACAAGATGCTTCACTTTCCCTCCTGTAACTGCAGATTACAATTTAGATATTTTTAGATCCCCGAATTATGGACAGGCGGAGAATAAATGAAGAATCTTGCGAATTTTGCTGGGATTGGTCCAATTTGAAAAACGTAAAGATTCATTCTCCGTTTGTTGTCATAATTTCTTTCAACGACGAAATAAAAGTTATTTACGACGCTCCGCCAGAGTCTGTCTTTTTCAGAAAAAAGAAGATAAGATGTAGATAAACGCTTAATCTTAGATAATTTGTTTAGACTCGATCCAATTACATTAATTGCTCATAAAGTCGGGTTTAGGAGGTGCACATTCTTTGTCCGATTATAAGACTCTTTTTATTACTTTCTAGATAGGCCTTGCATTAGCTTGCCTAGTTAGTCGACTGTTAGGTCGAAGCCACCCAACGAGCCCTACTGTTTGAGAAACTGTTGGCACGATAAAAGTCACTCTATCGACAAACGTTTCTTTCCCTTTAAGTGAAGATATTCCTTAATTAAGCTATCCTTTAATCTAATCTAATCCGAGTGGTGCCCTCTGGTCGTCTCACGCCTCCACCCACAAATTAACTCCACTAACTTTCTGCCCGTGACACTGGCACTAACTTGGAGACGTTTCGTGTGCCGTAGAACACGTCATCGACGTATCCTACGGAGCAACGAAATCGAAGCAAACAAAGCCTTTAAAGAGGACCACCTAGGGATAATTTAAACGATCGAAAATGAATTTCGAGACTTCATTAATGTAAATTGGGAGAGAGGGCCGAAAGACAGATGTTTTCAATATTCGTTGTAAGCAGGTGGCACGCTTAGATTCGTGCATCCTCCATCTTGTTTGATGGCTGCGTGTTTGTTGCGATTACTCTTTAATCGACTGCGGCAATTAACTCATATTACTGTAAGCAACAACACTGCAAACCGTCATTAAATTCGCAATCGTCTCGACCGACCGATAGCATTCCCAAAATTTCAAATATGCCTCGTCCTTGCAAAGGACCTGACACTCGACAGCGTAACGTGAATATTCCAGCTCGGTTTAGCATCTCCTTTTTCGAAGAGGGATGAAGCCATTTGCGGTTTTAAGGGCTTCGGTGGATAGGGACTTTGCTACAGTTAATATATTTGCAAGAGGGTTATAAAGGCAGAAGTGTAGTCTGGGGACTTTTAGGGCCATGTGTGAAACCTGCCATTAAGTAGTTAAGCCTCTGATTAACGTCGTTTCGATAATTATATGTATTTGCTTCTTTCTAGATCTGTGTTCCCAACTCATCATTATCGCTTGGGACCAGCTCGGTTTCTCTTCTGTTCACTAAATACTAGATAGTTTCTGCTTCCTTGTTGGACCCGCTGCCGATTACTCTTGCCAAAATTCGTCGAGAAAAAGCATAGGAAAGAAGCGGTAACACAAAATGCGGCCATCCCCTTTTAAAAAAGTCAATTAACTCGTTAAAAAATCATTTAAATCTCCGGAAACATTTTGAATTCAATAATTAATTTACTATATTTCCATTTTCCATTATTACCTTTTCTAATTCTAGTAGATGAAACCTCAGCACTTGAATGGCTTGGACCATCTGGAATATAATAATGTACAGCTATAACAAAGTAATTATATACTGGCACGTACTGCATATAGGATATATACAAATATACATCTTACATTATCAAAATTTCATCTCGGATACGAAATTTTGACAATAAAAAATTAACGTGAAGTACTTTCTAAGCTCATAACTTGGCCCTGGGAAGGTACACATAGTCCTAATCCCGCTAGCATGACATCATTGGGATGACGTGGAGGATTAGAATGACTATGAGCCACGGTAGAGAAGAAAAGAGCAGTGGCGGCGTAAATGAGTAAAACTCGTAAAATTTAAGTTTTAAATTTATAATATCTGATTATTATAGAGAACTTTTAAGGCATTCTCTGATGCCAATTATCGGAATAGACGAAGTCCCTGCTGTGCTTTTCTTCTCTTATCTGCAAGAGATGCCTTACAAACTCCTAAATATCAACTCAGCGACGATACCTCTAGCGCTTTTCTTTTTTTATCGTCATCTCCCAGGGCCTTCTGTTACTTACCCAACTTGTTTGACCTCAATTAACTACATTTTAAGAGCCTGAGGTCTTTGGATGCAGTCTAAACATCGAGAGGGGGCCTGGTAGGTTATGGGGGCCTTTTTCCTACCTTTACTCAGAAATTAGAAACAAACATAAATGCAAAATATGTAGAAAAATACAATTAACAATTCTCGACTGAATCTTGCCTTGGGTTTAATTCGTGACATCCAATCTTATATTAAAATAAACTTTATAACGCTTTTAATTATTTTCTCGTCATTTAATGGATTTAAATGATTTAAGACTATTGATTCCATTAAAAAATCATTTAAATCCATAAAAACGTCTTTTAAGGCCCTTTTCTTGGGTTTAAATTAAATTGGTAATTAAAATTTTCTACTTGAATTCACGAAAAAGGTCTTATAGCACCGCGCTTTACAGATTTACGCTAAATCCTTGCATTTAAAGCCACACAACGAGGATGGTTTAAAGAGCCTTTCTGCAGATCTAAATGGAACTTTTGCTTAAAGAAAAAATCGTTTTTATATAAATATTTGTCTTGGGAAATTAATAAGATTGGATTGTACGCTGTTGCCATTTTGTTTAGATTAAATCGAATTGAGAAATCGTCTTGAATCGATAAGAAAGTATCATATGCTTAATTTTGAATAAACAAAACTGGTGAAAGTACTTCACTTCTTGCAACAAAATGCACAGAAATGATCGTTCGAATCGTTTCGTTTTATTATTATTAACATTACATACTTTTATATAATTCATAAAATGCATTAACAACAATAATATACACATAAAAGGGAGGAAGCATAGCTTTAATAGTGTAAGTAACACTTCCAATCGATGCTAATTTTAAATTATAAACAAAGAGTTCAAATTTCTCTATTGCTTAATCACATACAAGTCGCGTATTACGTACTGTTATAAGCTATGCTTCTATAGTAATAAATATCAATATATAAATAGAATTTTTCAAGAACAATTTCAAACTTTTTGGTAAAAGTTACGAGTAAAAAATATGTAAAGTTAACTTCTACCAAGCAGCATATAGCATACTCTTCTTTTAAGACACGGTGGCTCCGTGGGTATATTTGTTCTAATTGATTAAATTAAAGAGAAAACGTTTGAAAATATAAGCAGAACTGCATTGTAGATTGTACGAGAGAAGCTAAAGGCCTCGTGTTTAGAATATTAAAAATTGATCTTTAAACGTTGAAAGATTAACATTTTCGAGTCAAGAAAATGTAATATCTGATGCTTCCGATGCGTCTGGAGTTGAAAAATAAAAAAATACGAGCCACCACACCCAAAAAGATACAGTATACTACACATAAAACATTAAAAAACAATTTGGAAAAAATAAATAATATTTTCACTTACATCGCTGGGAGAGCCTCAGAGAAAATAGAACTAGAAATTCATGCTACTATACTACCAAAGAGCGATATATTTAATATTATAGAGGCATGAGCATGCATTGAAGAAGAGAACTACTTTATTAGAATGAGCTTGCCCGGGGTTGACGGGATGCTATCCACACCAGATGCCTGTCGGGTGTTACTCTACTCAATTTTCACCTTCTTATCTTCTGCAATGATTCATGGTAGCTGCTGCTTTCCTACCATGGAGTAAGCGCAGCTAATGGGCGTCTCTTTTCCCTCCTTGTATATACAGAATGCATTATTTACAACAACTGCTTCTCCGGATGTAAAATTGTTATTGTTAACAAGGAGAAATGAATATGAGCTAGCATTTTTTCTTTCTCTCTTTCCTGTTCGCTCGTTACGTGATGAGAAATGTTGCTTTGTTATTGCAATTGCATTTTTGTGTTGGGAATGTGTAAGTATCCGATAACGCTATAATGAGGGAGAAGTTCGGTAATCGCCGAGGATTTTCTCACTGAAATTGGCTGTTGATTTGTTTTATAACTGCACAAGTGCAGTTAGCTTGTTTTGCCCGATGGGAAATTGTTCTAGTGTCGTTTTTATCTCTCCCGTCTTTACTTTCCTCCCCCAAAAGACTAAATTTACACGTCCCTCGTTCCGTAGCTCCTACGGCTCTAACTATAATACCACATATGTTAAACCCGTTACTAGCTTCTTGCACGCCAGAAACGGCCTTTTTTTCAATGTTTTGGATCCGAAACATTGGCGGGGATGGGCCGTAATACTGTATGTTTTGTCAGAGCTCGGGGTATAGAGAAGCGAAGCCGCCCCCCCTGCGCTATCGAGCTGCTTTTCCAGCTTTTCCAACGTCTGGGGAAATGGAAAAAAAATATAAAAAATTTCTTCATTCGAGCCAATTCAGACAAACACCTCGAACTGGTCCAATATTCTCTATATATTTCTCGTTGAGTGGGTCCTGTCACCTACACATGTATCTATTATATCCATGTCAGTAGCACCTGACGCTGTAGAAGTCGCACCGCGATCAATAAGCATGCTCGCCCAACAGTAAACCATTACATGGATAGCAGAATAGAACACCAGTTAGCCCTCCATATATAATAACAGAAAAGAGAGAGAGTAGAGAGTGAGAGAGACAGAGAGAGAGACAGAGAGAGAGAAGAGTGCAGGGAGAGACAGAGAGAAGAGAAGGGGAAACAAAAAAGCTAGGAAATACTTACAAGGCTGTCTAACTCGGGATTTGGTACGTAATATGGTTTTTCCTGTCTAATCTGCAACGGTAACAAATAAAAAAGCAAAAGTAAGACCAAACGACACTAAGACAGAGTACAAGAAGAAGATACTTACTAGAGTGTCTAATTCTTCGTCACAAGTGTAGGGTAGGTTTTCGGTCATGATCTGAAAGTTGAAGAGAGAGTTTCAGCCCGAGATCGCTAAGGGATCTCTCTAGGCTACTCTTTTGTGTATTCTGTTTCAAACTACACCCGCCCGAAAACTTACATTCTCTTTATTTATTTTTTCTTTTCTAGATACAGACCGAATTGTGTGAATGATACATTCAAATCCCACCTCACCCGCCCGTGTTTTTACACACTTACACCGTTCATTTAGTGTTTCATAACCGAATTTTTACCACTTGTAACTCGAATGTTACTTAATTTTCTTTATCAAATTTGATATCGTATACTTATCCAAATATAGATTCGGATTAAAAAAGAGCTTAGGATTTCAATTTTCATTGTTTTCTCGTCGTAGTTTCATCAAACCCTGCATACAACAGGCTTAAATTCCAAAAATAATTTGATTTGGTTTCGAATTTTTTTGTTTTCTCGTCATTTCTCTTATATAATAGCACGGTTCAGCTTCGCCAGAATAAATCGAAGGACTTAACAACAATTTATTCAACTTGCAGCACATAGTTTTTGGTTACTTATAGCTTAAATCTCTTCAATAACTCTCTCTGGTTTCGAGAGCTTGTCACACCCGAAACTCGCTCTTAAACACGAAATATTGTTTCGATTTTTTTAACACTGGAGGCTACTAGCATGCCTAATTAGGCCTACACTTAAACGGAATAAATTGAAAGATTTACTTCGATAAATCTTGTCAGAGCACGGCTTAAATGTCTCAATAACTCACTCGACAGGAATTTCTCACACCCGAAACTTGACTTAAACACGAAATATTGTTTACCTTTTAGCATTCAATCGCCTGCATTGGCAATTACCACACTGGCAAGCATGTTGCAGATTCGAGCCCTCCTTATACAACATTTTACTTAAACTCGGTGATAATTCCTTGGTTTTTGCAATTTTATGTATTCAAATCTTTGTGTTGCGTTACTTTACATTTAAGAAGCTACCCGCGTCTGGAAAGACGTGACTCCGCATACCTTGTCCGTATCTTAATTTAGCTTGATTCAAAAAAGAATATTCTTTGTATTTTTGTGACAACTTAACACCGATAAACGTCAACCGTTTGATATAATTTGATACCTTGCAAGTAACTTAATATCCGTAGTAACTCCTTTCTTCTGCAGATCAAAGATATCTTAAATTTTAAAGAATAAAGTTGTCACCTTTATATTATTTCACTGACGTCGATCAAAATATTTACTCGCCACATCCAATCGTATCCATCGTTAACCCCCAAAATTTCAAACAGGCGTTAAATAATTTTTATTTCTCGACATCCTCCTACTTAAATCTTTAATTATAAAGTTAAATTGCATCAAAAGTAATAAGATTTTCTTGTTTTTAACGCGCGCAGCACCTTCTTAGGTCTTAAATTCACAGCAACAACTCAGATTTTGAAGCCTTTCTAATACAAAATATAATTAGAATTCGACGAGTAAACCTCGAATTATAATGGCTTAGCATCACCGGGATTATAATTTATCCATAAAAAAACACGTTTAAATCATACTTTACGGCTTTAAACAACGATCTTAAACACTATTTTCTCCCCTCCCTTAACTAAATTCATTTCCATCTGCACCAGATAGTGAGCATAAGGCAAAGAATAGACTCGAAATTCTTTTTTCTAATGTATAATTTATTCTGATAAGGGCTTACGCGACTTCATTAATGGATTTGATAGCAAGAAATAAGATTTTTCTAATCTATAAAGCAGTAGAGAGGAGTCGAGAGACGAAGGGGAAAAAAGACTTTTTAATTAGGAATATTCTTGAAGAAACAAAGGGATTAATCCGGTAGTTGGACTGTAGATAACTTTATTAATACCTGCTAATTATCTATAAAAAGATTAGATCTTATCTAAAAATACTTATCTAGATAATAAAATTAATTATCGTCATCCAGATGGTCTTTTTTCGTCTTTTTTAATTTAATTTCCACCGTGAAAAATGAATAATATCTTCACTGTTAGGCGTTGCGAAGTTAAGACTTCATCACATTCTACGCCATCCGTCAATTAAAATTTGCCTTCTAAAAATATCAATTAGTCCATTTTCAAAATTTAAACGTCTTTCTTACTCGCAACAATCTAAATTTTGGACTTTTTAATCCTTTCTTCTACTGGTTAAAGTCGAAATTCCTAAAAAAGCACTGTGTGCACGTACCGTACTGTTCTAGAGAGGACTTTTTCTACTGGAAACTCGGCTGTTTTCAAAGCTGAAGCGTTTTTCTCTACTTACAAGTATCAAAATTAAATACTTTTTTGTAATAATTTATACTGGATAAGATTAAAACTTGCTTAAAAGGAACAAGATTCTAGTAATAGACAAGAATCCTAGGACTTGTCCCAACAGAAATTTGCTCTTTACAAATATTTTATAATTATATTCTCAAATTTTAAGTGTTTTTCTATGTTTCTTAAGATACAAAAACATCAAAAACTTCTTTTTTTTGTATCAGATGAGGTCGAAATTAACTTCCAGGAAGCGAGGATCTAGTGTTAAGAACTGTATAACTATTAATAGGCAGTGAATTGTAAGAAATTAAACTATCGGCAGATATTCCTTGTAAAACGTTGAAATTAAGTAGGTTTTACGAAATAATCTAATTAAATTAGACCTTCCGAAATATTCGAATTTTGTACGCAATTAATGTAAATATTTGTTAAAGTTTACGAAACTGAATCGTTCAGAAGTGAGATTTATTATTATTATTATTTTAAATAATTACTGTATTCTGTTACGAGATAGTCCACGAGCTATAAAAATTCAGCTTCATTTTAAAAGAAAAATTGTGAATTGCAATTTTGATTGTGTCTAGAAGCTCCCAAAACATAAAAATGCCTTTTAAAATCGAACTTGGGCCATCTTTTAAAACGAAAAAGTACGGCAGCTTAAAAGGCTCTTTAAAGTTTTTAAGAATTGGGAAATTCGGCCAGATACTTTAAAGAGCTTCCAGTTGTTCTAAGTTGACAACCTTCGAAATATTCTTTATAATTATACAGAAAATTTGTCAAAGATATCTTTTAAGGGCCGTAAAAATCATTAAAATATACGAAAAAGCAAAGGAAATCTTAAGAAAATAAAATTCGAAAGGGCCTTGTGTACGCTCGTATCTCGTACAATTTATTTTAGTTGGAAATTATTTTCAAAAAGTATATATAAACAAATAGATTTGTAAAAGTAAACAGAGCAACAGCTGCAATCTTACATTTTGCCAGTCTCTCTCTCCGAGTAAATTTGTTTAACCTCTAAGTCATATAAGCAATTAAATTCCCTTCAAAAATTTTAAATTTAGCACATTTAAATTCAAATAAATTCGAAATTTCCAACGTTTTCTACCAGAAAACGGCCGAGAACGGTTCAAAGTTTGCCTTCTCCGCTCCTCGAGATCAGACTTCAAGTTTTAAGCGTGGTGTAAATAACGTTTACGAAAATATCATTTCGTAATTAAGTTATTTAATGCTTAAAAAATATTCGAAACTGGAAATAGTTTTCCACTTGTTTCGGGATAACTTAGGCTCAATTAGAGAAAATAGATAATGCTGACGATAATTACAGAAGATTGATAGGCTCGGATAATAGAAGTATGCTTAAGATAATATCGACATGTGTCAAATTTTTGATTTTTAGGCCATTCACGGCGAATTTATTAGTATAATTTAAGCAATAACCCATTTCATTTCGTCTTATTTCTCAATTAAACAGTAACTGCCTCTGTGTTGGCCGTGTCAATCAGTTTAAAATTCTTCCGGTACAAGTTAGTTTCATATATTAAATTCAGCAGTTCAGTTACTTAGACTACATTTACTTCAATGGTTCCACTAGAGTAATTCGAATAAACTCTGTTATAAGTGAAGCAAAATGCGATTAAACTAGATTTTAAGAGATCAAAAAGTAGACGAGGAAAAAATATACGCGTATCGATGCCAAGAGTTTGTTAAAGCTGCTTTGGGTTCAGGTCACAACTTTGACCAAACTTGAACCGGGCGACCTTCAACGCTTCACCATATTTAGAACGAACGACAAAGAAAAGGCAGAAAACACAAAAACCGGGATATTTCGGCCCGAATGCCCTCGCCATTCTTTTACATTAGGTAAAGCCTAGAAAATGGACAGGCCCGAGACTGCCCTTGGTCGGGGCCTAAGAGGTAATACGAAAGCTAGAGCAGTTTTTCCATTCTCTTACATTACGTATGGCTTAAGAGGTGGTAAAGAAGGCCCAATACACCCGTCGATTCTTTACACTACACGGGATCTAAAAGGTAGGCACTCTTCCATTCCTGGTCTAGAACGTTGAAAAGACGGTTATACTATTTCATTCACCCAGATCAGATAGGGCCTAAGAGATTTTAAAGAGGCCCGAGGCATTTTTTAAAAGCCAGATACGTCGTAAGAAGGGAAAAGACGAAGAGGACTCTTCACTCTTTTATATTAAATAGGGCCTAGGTGGCGTAAGAAGGCCCAAAACAGTAAGGCAGTGTGGTAGGAAAGGTGGCAAGCGAGTAAGTAAGAAAAATCCGATAAACCCAATTATAATCCGGATGAAAAATGGAGAGAGACGAGGAGCAAGTTGGACAAATAAATCTCCATAAAAGAGGAAGAGACGAAAGCATCTGTCTAAAAACACACAATAAACAGAAGAAAAGTATGAATGGCAAAGGAGAAAAATATAAAAAAAGTAAAGATGATGGCGTATCCATCGATTGTGAAGAAGGAATGGTAAAACCCTACGCACATTTAAAATACATCATCGCTTTGGATATTTGCATTTACGAAAGGTGATAAATCATCGACTCTATTAGAAGGGAAGAACGCCAGGGATTTCAGATGCAATCTTGCACTCATCAAATATTTAACTGCGAGCTGACTACGGACTGCCTTTCGGCGTAAACCTGACAGCTTGTATTTATAACACGCAGCATCTCCTGTACATCGTTTAATATTCTCGGTAAAATAGCCAGCGACACAGTCGACAGGTTACGTTCACTCCTTTGCTTCTCCTGACACAACGCGCCACGTTTCTCCTACCTACTAAAGGATTTACTCTAGCTCCTTTGGCCAAATTGCTTTACTGGATATTCTCCCTATATATATCTACTCCTATTTTGACTCCTTAATGGTTAATTTACCTCGATGCTTCTCCAACGCCTCTCCACTTTTGCCATCTTGTTTTCCACATCCTGTTTTCTGGGATTTGCAACTCGTACGTCTGTTCCAAATCCTAGTTTTACTCCAGCTCCAACTCCGATCTTTTACTAAAGGTGACGAGTATTGACCCTAGGGTGTCTTTCTTGCCATGCGTGACCCCCGTTCCTTCTTCTAACTGCCACTTTTACTAAGAGATTTGATTAAAGTAAACTCGCTTGTTTACCGAGTAGCATTCGTTCTGCACGCTTATAAACTCCAATTAGATTAGTCGAAAAATTCCACTAAATACACTACTAAAAATATTCCTATAGTAATTTCAAATCACCCTATTTATCATTTACTACTGTATTCATTTCCATTTTTAATCTTTCCATAAATACACACAGCTAACGGTTACTCATTAATATTAAACACTCGATAAAAAGTATGCTACTATAGCATCGAATTAGAAAATCCGTTTGGTCTATTCGTTATAATGCTGTCCCATTAACAAAACAAAACAATAAATTATTAAATCAAAACACCGCTAAGAGTAATAGTGTGTAATATTAAACTGTTACTACAGTAACAAAGTTTTATTTATATAAATACTAGATTAACGATCAACTCCCGAATTGTTACTATAGTAGTTATTGATTGGCCGATCTTTACTGTCTGCTTTTTTCATTCAGGCCTTTTTATATACCGACAGACTGAGCAGCTGTGTCGACCGACCGCTTCGAAAACCCTCAAAATATACAAAATATACCCCCGGAAAGCCCCTTCGAACCCTCGTCACTCATTAACTACCATCTAATTAATTACAAATAGTAATTATGTTTCAAAAATCCCTCCATTTTACACCCCAAAATCGTAGTCTTGCAGCCTCTCTCCACAAGCCTGGAGCGCTACTGAAATTCTTTCTGTTGTTGAAGCCGTTTTCTTAAGTAAATTACACACATATTTTTTAAAATTTTATCGCTTCTAAACCGATGATAAAGCTGATATTTATATCTATAGTAGCCATATCAAAAAGCGACTTTGATATAGGATAAGGCCTACTATTATTTAATGTATCACTAGCTAGGCCTATTTATTAAGGCCTTTTTTTAAAGGGGGCACAACCACGCCCTATTTAGCCTTCGAACAAAGAGGATATTAAGCAAGATGGCCGCGAAACAGTCGAGTGTCAACAGATGATAACAATGTACAGTATATATATATATATATACGTAACAGAGGATTGCCGTCTCGATTACAACACACAACCTTCACTAGAAAAAAGAAGTCTTATACATTTTTTTTTTTTTTTTTTTTGTTTTTGCTTAAACTTTACAATAACAGAGAGTTATTTAGAGGTTAAAAACACATACAGATAGATTTACAAACCATAAAGATTTTCGTTAGGCCCTATCAGGTGCAGTGGAAAGTGTCATTGTTTGCCTTATCTCCCATCAAAGAGCTAGCACAAAAAGATAATAATGCTACAATTCGCTAACCTGTTTAGCAAATACAGCGATGTCCTCGTTAAAAGATTCTGATGAACATACGTCCCCACCTGCAATTCCCGGTTCTCGAGGTGTACAAGTTGCAAGTTCGCACTTCTCGAATATCAGTGCCAGGAGGGGAAAGAGTGGGTGGCTGCAAAATAAAAAAAATTAAAAAATCTCTTCGTTAGATAAAGTACAGATCTTACGTCTTGCATAACTTTTATATTAATAAGAGTATAAATAATTGCCACAGAAAGTCGCAGACTCTTACTATTCTGTATGCTAATTTATACATATTTCACTATAGAATACAAGACACATGCACGTTATGTCAGGCGTAACTTAACTTCTCTATTAATGAAAAACACAACTAAATGTAACAAAAGCGCAGCTTCTCTCCATTTTCTAGTCTAATTAAACGCTTTTAGTGTTTAATACCTTCTCCTATATTAACAGAAGTGTAACTAAGACTAAGCGCAACAGAAAGTCGTAGATTTTGTTATTTTGTATTCTAACCTAAACACATTTTAATGTAGAATGTACTGTACTCGCACAGACACACACACACACACACACGTCATTCTCCAGTAACAAACACGCAACATCTAGTGTAACTTAACAAGACAATTTTTGTTTTAAGTCGATCAAATGTCGTCGTTAAAGTTACCAGAATAACCTTTTAAACAAAATTATCTCTTACAAAATACAATTTAATTCTTGTTTAATCACAATTAACAATTTTTTGTAATTAATTTACAGAGCTAAATTTCATATAAACACTTTTTATCGGGGATATTTTTATATATTCAATATACTCCATTTTCTAGTATGAAAGAAGTTGTTGATGCTAATTTAATATTATATTACACGCGAAATACAGTATTAAATATCTAATAACATAAATATTAATTAAGTCGGTGGTATAATTTAAAGCAATATTTGAAATTAATAATAACAATATCTTTTAGAAACATTTACTTTCAAATTAAATCACTAAAAAGTAAGAAAGTAAATTTCTCGTATTAATTTACACACACAACACAACACAAACAAAGGTTTGTCATCTACAGAATTTTATATAATTAAAACTTAAAACTTTCTCTTTACAAATTAAACACAATATTGAGTCTTTCGTAATAGAATCAACAATACATCTGCTAACAGAAAAACTTTCCTGAATTAGTGTTTATTCAATACACCAGAAAAGTTTGTAAATCCTGTTCTCCCTTAGTGCTAACTGCGTTTCATACAACTTAATTTTAGTGTTGGCTTAATAAATTCTCTGCCAATTTGGTGCGGAAATTAATTAATAGAAATGGAATAATGTCTGAAAATCATTGTGAGCATTCTCTTTTTAGTAACATTATCTACTTGAAACGTGACTACCTGTTGTTTATGTCTTGTTTATAGAGCACTTTCAGGAATTAGACGTGTGTACTAATGCAAAAGTCCAGCAAATCCCAAGGTTTTTGTGTGTCCTTAAGTTACAATTCTAAACGAAGCCCCTAAGGTAATGAAAACTACAATTAGGCCTGGTTAATTCCT
Organism: Centruroides vittatus; assembly: GCF_030686945.1. NCBI lineage: Eukaryota > Metazoa > Arthropoda > Arachnida > Scorpiones > Buthidae > Centruroides > Centruroides vittatus. Next base: position 778,086 of record NW_027122479.1, on the reverse strand, counting down.
AGATAAACCTTTAAAATTCTAAGAAGTAAATAAAGTCTAGTTCATTACACAAATTTCAAAAACAGCTCTCAATGCCCGCAGTTTATACACAGTTATGTGATTCAAAAGTGTATTGTAAACTTCTTTTTTCTGTAATAACACGCGCTTTATATTTTTTCTGTGTTAAAAACGGTATAAAAGTGCGAGGAAGAAGAAGTAATAAGTCTATAAACACTTCTTCATTTATAAGGAACGAAAAAAGGAACCGAGATAAGCAAGATAATTATAGATAATCACAGTCGGATCAATAATAGAGGCGCTTCCACAACTGCACTTCACTTTCCCTTTTCTACCTTGTTCGAGTTTATACCCTGGCCCTAGGGAGGTCTTACAGAGCCGGTGACACAGTCTAGATGTCTTGTTAATTGCTACCAACAATACCAGAGACGGGATTAAGAAAGTGTCACAGTATATCCCGACTGCACGTCCAGCTTGTCCGGCAAGTGGAGTGGAATCAATGGCTTCTGCAACAAACACTTAAAGTTCTGCTGCCATTTCCAATTGTAAGTCGCTCGTCTAAACTAAACGGATAAAGATTACTTCTTCCCTTTATCCCCATTACGAAGCTGCAGTTGGAGTGGATGGAAAAAAGTACCAGATCTCTACACACTCGCCTTTGCGAAAGTGTACGACAGCACTAGCAGCTGCACAAGCAGCACTAGTAACCAAGTGTGCGTGGAATATAAAAACGTACACGTCGTAAAATTTGTATGTCTATCGTAAATAAATAATTAAACTATAGGCTTTATTGCATAATAGGCTCTTAAAATTCATTGCCCCTTTTTAATTTATCGTAACAACTCTTACGCTAGGATACTGCTATAAAGCGAAAAGGGCTTAAAAAATCCGATACTTAATTTAATTACTGTGTAATCGTTAATTGAATACTTTTACACTTTTCCTCGGTGTTCGAGCCTTTCCCAGGCTTCCAGTCGTGTTAAACTGATGTTCTTTCCCCGCTCTAACTTAGCTACAATTTGGCCAACTTTTTGGCAACTCGGTGACGTGTAATTGGAGTGTTTACTCTATTACGGCGTGTCGGGTTTAGGTCACATTTGTGCTGCGAAAGCGCCATAGGAAAAAAAAATTTAACTTACCCGTAAATGGCATCTTTGTCTCTCTTATGAACATCGGGCACGGAGCCCATAACGTGATTGGACATGACCGAAGAAACGTGATTTCCATGATACTGGTGCATGGCAGGCGTGTGATTCATGTGAGGCGCATGAGACAAGGTCTGCATGGACCTGTGGGCGTGTGGATCGTAGATCGAAGCCGGGCCATCCATAGCCCCATAGTGGGACATCGTATCTTCGTACTGCGGGTCAACAAAATCAGCTTTACTTAAACCTATAGGGGCACGAACTAGATCAAAAAAGTCGGGTGTTAGCACTTACCCTCTGTGCCATCGGGTTGTTAGGCCAAGCTCTAGGCACGACGTCCACCGGCTAGGCCGGCCCGAAACATCTAAAGTACTACACCCCCGATTCTATCAGATGGCAAACTGATTACGAACGAAAGACGATTAGAGCTAGTGTTAAAAGTTATCACACCACAGTGTCGAGCGGGCCGGAAGCGAAGTCAAGTTAAGGTGACACTATCGAAGTTTTCAACGTTACAGGATGGAGTAGCGGCACCGCTACACCAGCGCGTGCATGGAGTCGACTGACTGCCTCTGATTGTCGGACAATACCACTTCTAGCGTCTGGGTAGATGGCGTGGTTAGTTCCTTTTCCAGCTCTACTATTGGTCGGTGGTGTGTCGGCGCGGCGCGGCGCGGGTGGCTTGGTGCGCCGCGCCGGCGCAACCACATCGCTAATGAGAAGATATTCGGACGTGAACTATTTCTGTACTTATTTTTTCTGCCCTCCTCCTTTTCAACGCTATCACTCGCGCTTCTTACCAAACTGCAACGAAAATAGAGTTGGAACGACGCTTAAAGAAAGCAAAAAAGAAAATGAAAAAAGTAAATGGCGAAGAAAGATGATTGCGTCGAGAATGTACAAGTAATTAGGTGCCTTTATTTATACCATTCTCTTGTGTTTTAATGAAACAGGCTTTATTTATAGAGTCTTGCCACACGACTCGTAGCCGAGAACGCTTCTTTGTCTGCCGTTTTTTGCCTTCCCTTCCGCTCGAAGCTCACTTTTTTAAAAGTCAATAGGAATCTCGGATTCGAATCGTGTCTCGGTAGCATCACACTGCGGCACTTTTATCAGCATTGGAGCATGCTGTTAGACCTATATACGGATTCTTTCAGCTGTTTTTCCTTAACCAGTTTCCTTCTATAAGAATGTTTCCTCTTTATCAGGTGATTTGATTTCCAAACAATCTACGGGAGGACAAAAACAAACAATAATTATCTGTGCATCGCTTCCTTTTACATTAAACTTCTCGCCGCATTTAACCTAATTTGTCACACCATGTCGAATTTATTCTTACTTTGTATATATATGTATACGGGATTGATCTCGGTGTTACGCAATGGTGGCCTTATGTCGAGTGCTCCGCAGCATCGACGTCGATAGAACTGGCAAATTCGAAGGGTAAAGCTGCGACGAGAAGAAAAACGAACGTATGACAATTGCGCCGACGGAAAAGTATTAAATGCTACGGAAATAGGTAAAAAGCGGGCAATAATTTGCAAGTTTGCGTTATGTAAACGAGACAAACTCGGAGACACGTTGTGTATAATAAAGAAAATTATGTTTTACTAATCGATTTGCACATATCTTTACATGTACGTGACTCTAATATACATATATATATTGTATAAACAGCCAATAGAACTGCACATCACGATGAATATTAAAATAAAAGCGCATTAATATTTATGACGTCTGCATGACTTTGCCATATTTTCATAAATATATACCATAAGACATTAACACATTTTCGATATTTACGTATGTTTACAATTATTTTACCCTTAAAAATCTTGAAATTCGAATGGTAAACCCCTTTTTATATACTTAGCGAATGCTTTACCGATTCCCGAATCATTTTGACACATTGTAACGCTGACAGTGATTGGTCGATCCCCTTTGCTTCACATTCGCTTTAATTATTGTGTTTACAACAGATTGATTGCTGTTATGAAGCGCAGCAACTCCCTACACGACTCGCCAATTACTCCTTAACGCAAAGCAAACTGCAACAACTATTTATCGAAGAAGTGCCACTTTTCCGCCTCGCTACTGCGATAAAAATTCAATTATTGTTCGAATTTTATTCTCTTCTCCTTTAAGATAATTTGATGCAGCGCCAGAAAAATCTCCAAGATTTCGATTCTGGGGTGTGGCATTCCTCGACCCAGAGATCCGAATCGGAAATTTTCTTCTTTCTTCGCTTAATTCGCGGTAAACAAGCGAGACAAACCTGATAAACTTGTACCCTCTTCCGCTAGGCACATAAATATGTTTTATTCAAACTCGAGTCCTTAATCTTCTACACAGATGGCTGCTTTTTTCGACTCGGAAGCCACCAAAAATAGAAAATAAAAAGTGGCGAAAATCGGGAACTCTGCGAGAAATCTCAATCATCATCTACGTAATTATCCGAAATCGTAATGAATTTTTAAAGATAATCATCCACTTTTTTGGGCCTCGTGCGAAAATCATTTTTATCTTCTTCGGCGGTTCGGAAATTATTAATTAGCTCGGGGCTTATTATTTATTAGCTTCGACGGGCCTCTTTAGTTATTGGGTTGCCGTATCCGAAGGTGGCACATCTATCCATCTGCTTTGACATTTATTGAAGTCATTATTTATTGCAAACAACATGCAAACACGACTATTTTCTAACCCCCTATTTGATCCGTTAATAGCTTACTCAGAAGTTACTTTTGCTTTTTTTTTATTAAGCTAGAACTTGTAGGTTCTGTCTCCTTCCCCCTCTTCGGCTATCTTTCTCCGAGCTCCCGCTCAAAGCAAGGAAGAGAGAATGAATGCGATAAAGGAAATTTTCTTTCTTTTTTATTTTTAAACCAAGAACCTTTTTTGAAATTATTTTATTCTTTGCAAAAATCTTTATATCGATTGTTGAGACGAATTTCTTTACAGAGTTGTTCTCAAACGATTAATCGAATCTCTTTCTCATCGGAATTTTAAAGTAAATTGTCGAGATGAAGAAGATTAATCAGTCTTCTCCGAGGAAATAAATTTTCTCTCCATTTTTCTTCTTTTCTATTTAAGTACGTATTTAAAGCGGTTCTAGTTAAATTCTCTAACAAGGATCTAATGTGTTTCGGGAGTTAAGTTTAATAAAGATAAGCTCCATTCGTCCAAATAAGCTTAAAAGTTTCCCTAAAAATTTATCTTAATTCTTAACAATGTTCTAATGAATTTATTCGAATTAAAATCTGTTTTAAAATTCTTGATTTTAATATAAAAACTGGCTTGTAAGTCGTGTAAACAATTAACACAAAGTCTATGTTAACGTCTGTAAGCAACACGCAATTCCAAGGTATATTATCTTAAATTGATGTCAATAATTTAATATTAATTTACCGTACATTCTACCCTAAATAAGATTCTGATGACGACAATTAAAATTTAATAAGCGTCATTAGCAAAATTACGAAACGACAATAGATCTATTATTCTGAGTTATCATTTTTTTGAAAATTTTAATTGAACAGTCAGCATGAATAGGTCTAGTAATTTTTTATAGCAATAAAATCTCGAGTTTTAACATCTCTACAAACATTTAAAAGAAAAGATCATTATGTAGTGAAAAACTTCCATTTTGTGGCTACAAAAGTTTAATTTTATGTAGAAATTGGGGTTTTGATCCTTTTCGGGAGCCTTTGTATGCCCGAGGGATGTTAAGATTTTATTCAATCTTTTTCAAAGACTCGTCCTCCGTAGGTACAGTACCGAGAGGGCCTTTATTCGGGTTCGTTATAGGTTCGGGTGGGCCCACTGGAAGCGCAGACAGTTTTTATTCACGCTCGCCACTCGATCGATCGGGCTTAGGCTACTATCGACGCTAATGTGGCTCTTGTTTATTTAATTATAGGCTCGACTAGGCGCAACGAGCACTTTTTAGTGCACATTGCGGGTCTGGACTTTCTATATTGGCCAAGAAGCCTTCATTCGTGCTTGCCGTAAGTTCGACCGGCCCACAATGAAGCGTCCGGGGAAGAACGGAACCAGAAGACTCTTTCTATTCTTGAGAACCCCACTCAATTTGATCCCGGCCTTTTAAAGTGGCAGACACACGCTTTAGCCCAGTGATCCTCAAAGTGGGGGTCGTGAAAAATATTTGGGGGGTCGCTGAAAAATTGATGCCAGATCAATTTTTTCAAATATTTTATAAATTTACTATGGATTCATGTTTAGAAATAATAGAAATAAAAAATATATAAATAATTTTACTTAAATAAATTGCACATATAAATAATATTTAAATACGAGCCTAACCCCCTCCCTCCGGGATGTTTTTCGACACATACTTATTCTTCGGGGGTCCTTTGAAATTTTTAAGTGCAGAAGGGGGTCGCGGTCCAAAAAGATTGAGAAACACTGCTTTAGCCTACCGAATTGGAATAGAAATTATATTATATCATTTTATATAATATAAGATGGATTTATAAGTGGAATTTTGTAATTTTCAAGCGTAGAAACTTCAATTAAATCACAACTCTATGTCAAAGTATTGGCTCTTTTTAACTTACTAAACGGCCGAACCGTCATCGTATTATATAATAATATTTTTTAATTTTTAAGCCTTACAAGCTGTAAAGAGTAATATTTTAATATTGGAAATGTGAACAAAACAGTTTATAATGAAGAAAAAGAAGTCAAAGAAGAGGGTAAACGTTTTAATATGAACAACTTTTAAGTTACTTTTCGAGCATCCGCATACGATTACATTAATTAATGCCGTATAAAAGTAACTGTGTACAAACTGCATACTTACAGTAATTCCGTTTGTCAGCAGCCGATAAAGAATTACGAATATTAATTTAAGCACAAAAATCAAGCTTTATTCTCCGTGTTCCTTACACTACAAATATTTGAATTACACGCCGTTTGTACGGGCAAGAATGCCTGTAAATTAAGAGTACATATTTAAGTATCCCGCATATTAAGCATAGCGAATTATGATTAATGGATTTGATGTTTTTATCCCTTTGCCGATACCATCAAAAAACAGTTGTAAAAGGAATATAAATCTTATAAAGTGATTTTTAATAGACTTAAAAGTACATCCGAGGAAGAAAAAGAAAAATAGAAAGAGAGCCCGTCCCTAGTCGGAAAATAATTGCAATTGCAAAGAAGAAGCAATCTAGAAAGAAGAGTGTCTTCCGTGAAAACACGCTACAACAATACACAAAGGTTAATTCTTAGAGAAACCAGCGAACATGTCGGAAACAATTTTGAACACATGTTCGATGCGAACAACCATCCGATTTAAATAAATCTGCTGCACAGGAATCGATGGCAATGGAATTGTGTGCATCTCCGGGGAATAGCCAACCCAATCTGGCTAAACGGACTGAATATCCAAGGAATAGGAAACGGTGATTCGTTTTCTTGTCTTATTTCCAACTGTTCTTTTATTATCTCTGCAAAATCGATGCCATTCGACTCTTCTCTAATATATTCCAACAGAAGCTCTTTTCGGTAGAACTTGCACAAACCGATACTTTTTAAACTCCCCATCGTCCATCCCATCCGAGAAATTCCTACCTTCTTTACGTTTGTTCGTCTAGCAAAATACCACAGTCGACTCCACCGCAATCTCTTTACAGCGGCCACCGTACAGCCCGGGCTGCGCCTCAAACACTGCAGGCCTACATTAAATACTGCACGTATGCATCTGAGGGGCAGAGTCTAACAAACGAAGCTACTTCCAGCCTTTGTTTAATGTACTGACCTGTACAATTCACCCAAAGAATCTGTAAAAAACCTACTTTAATTGCGACTCGAACCATTGACCTCTTCTTATTAAAAACACATTAAAATTTCTCTCTCGAGCATAGATTAATTAATATTTGGGTAAGGTTCCGTTTAAGATTTAACTACTTTAAGCTGATGTGTGTCGTTTAAATTGATGAGTTGGGTGGAGCGCAAAATAAACAAAATTCAATTTGATGAAATTCAAATTATATTCTTAAGATGTAAATTGGCCGCCGTGTAACCCTTAACAGTGCGCGTAGGTGTCCACACAATGTTTGGAAGTTTCAAAGATAAAAAATAAAATAAAAGATCTTATCTTATTGGTTTGAATAAAGTGTAAGTTAGATAAGGACGATTTTCGACTACTCTTACAGTACATCACCTTATTCTTATAATTACACTCGAGAGAGGGGTGGAGCCGTTTCTCGTTATTAAACTAACTATCCCTAGTGTAAAAGAAGAATAAATAAATTCTTCAACAAACAACTACCGAAAAGTTTCCTTGTAAGTTGACAAGAGAGGTAAAATTTTTTTAAATATTTTTTTAATCGGGTCTCTTCAATCGTAACCAAATAAGGAAAGTTCGTTATATTAAACCGCAAAATAATTACAAGGCACTGAAATCCGTCTAGTTTAAGAAATTATTCGTAATTTTAACTAAAATGAATCATTTTAACTTGTAACAAGGATCTACGAGACGCCTGACGAACTAAAGGTCTCGAGTCTTTCTTACTACTTAGTGGAGGGAAATTCGTCGTGTGCTTAACCTACACATTACAGCTTAAATTTGTCCCTGGCTAGGGCGTACTTTTATTGAGAATACCGAGGCTCGGCTCCCTGGCTACGTCTCCTTATCTATCTGTACACATAGGCTATACACATTTTTCCCTATAAAAAATTACATTATTAGAAAAAATAATTTATTATTGAGGAAAAATCTAGTGTTTTACGATGTGTTAAGATATGAATTTTAAATGTAAATTAAGAAAGAAATAATGCAATTATAAATTACGAGAACCGATGGAAAGCCCCTGTGAGCAAATCGATACGAAGAACGAACATTGATGGATGAGTATTAAATAACAAGTCGTACTAAAACGGAAGTATAAAAGAAACATCATTAACATAAACACAAATTACACATCGGTTTTATTCTTCTTGACAGTTAATTTAATCTTAAGTTTCGTAAGGGAATTGAATAATAACTTTTCGAATTTCATTAATTTCTTTATTTATTTTTACTTTGATTCTTTGATGGATTTAGGAAATAAATTGATAAAAATTGATGTGTGAAAAATTACAGTCGAGATTTATTTTTTCTTCTCGAATATAGCCTGTTCTAAAAGATAGTTCTGTAATGCGTACAATCCTTTTAAAAATGAAATTAAATTAGGATTTTTGTGTATTAAGTTATACTGCATCGTGCAAAGAAATGAGTGCCGTTCCTTGGAGACAAGGAGAAAACGAGAAGAATTACGCAAGTTCGTTCTTACAATTTTTATTCATTCTAAGCTGCAGCTTTTTGTGTCCTCCTCCGAACTAGTAAATATTATTAAAAAAGGAGAGTTTGAAAGGCTTTAAGTTACACCTCTTTAAACTTATAACACTCTAATCTAAATTTGAAGCATATTTTAAAAATGTTTCGTTCTCTGAGATAATTCAAGATAATAGGAATATTTCGTGCAGATAAGTTTTTACATTCGCATCCAAATATAGGGAAACTCTCAAAATTTAGTATTTTATATAAAAACACAACACAAAAATGATATAAGATTTGTTTTAATGAGTGTTAAAAAATGTAACTTCTATACGTTCTATTGATTTGATTCTCTTGTTTTTATGTCTTTCGGAAAGGAGATTTCGTAGGTGAGTAACCTGGGACTCATTCGCTTCTCCGAATCTGCTTACACTTATCTGTATCCATCTATCAAAACAAAATTTAAAATTATAAGAAATTTCTATTTAACGAGGTTAATACAGTGAATTCAACATACAATTTTTATTTTATTATGATAATATATAGGCCTATACAATATTTACAATAAAAATAATTGTTTAATATATAAATACTTAAGAATTGTGAAGCTGTTACAACATTTTTAAGCCGTATATTTCTTTAAATATAGGTAACAAAACATTAATTAAGGGTAAGTTTCAAATTCAACCATATCATTTCTTTAATGTTGTTTCTATTTCCTCATACGCAATATGCAATATCCTATATGCCAGTCACTTTAACCTCAATAATAAAACAGTTATAGTCACAATATTCTTTTAATAAATTTTTCATAGTAAATGGCATAATATACAAGAAAGCAGAAAAAATATAATTTTTTCCTCACAATACCCGATCCATCGTTTAGGATAAAACAATGAAACATCTACCGTTCTCTTATTTATCCCCCTAAATAAATGCTATTTCGGTCAACTTTTGCTAACTTTTAATAATTTTTTAATGATTACAGACTCAATTAATCGTGCAACAACCCTTTTTATCATGCTTAAAAAGTAATGCTACATCATCCAAGTAGCAACTATTATCGAAGTTGTATTTTTTCACACGCAGCTTTGTAGACTTTCATCCGTAAAAATTCGTTTACGAAGAAACTTCAAGAATTAAACAAGTATTTTCAAAAGAAACCAGAACTGAATTTCGATACTGACAAGTAAATATTAATACATTTTCAATAGGTCTGTCGGAAAATCGTAATACAATGATGTTGAAGCAACATTAATATTATTTTGCTCAGTTCAGAACAATTCCAGATCGTTTTGCTTCCTCCAAAACAAAATCCAAATGTTTAATTCAAAGTTTTTAAATTTAAAAGCGAATATTTGTTATTTTGCTAAGGTTTGTATTTAATTTTAATGTAATTTATGCAAATTATTTCAAATTATTTCTACAACTTTGTCCACATCTTATCACAAGGAGAGTAGCAGCATCGCATTTATGGGGCTCACAAAACGTTAATCGATCCGTTCTCTTCTCTATTTCTGACAGGCCAACATAGAATTATGATCATACTTTAAATACTTTTATAAGTAAGTCCATATTGTGATATAACAGCATACAGAAGATATTGAAAGCGTTATCTGAATACAGTTATATATTTATCTAATAATAAAGGAATACGTAGACTATTATAGGCCTACAAGTTCTCTTAAGTCTAAAAGAGGCTCTCATTATTGATATATTCTACAAGTGTTAAATAGTTTAGATACAATGTCTCTATCACAGACTTATCCTAAAGTAAAATTTATACTCATATTTATTTATAAATTATTTATGTAATTTATAAAACATGTAGATTTATGTGTTATTCAAATATTGCGCATTATTAATAAGCTAACACTTGGCTACAGGTATTCACAGCTGCTAGCCTGCTTGATAATAAAAGTCTATTTTAACACAAAACTCGTGCTGATTTCCAACATCCAAACAATAAAAGCTCGTAGGCCTTTGTTTACGTAACACCAAATTTTTTTTTTACAGATTATAGATTCTAAAAATAGCAATTTATGGATACGATGTGATCTATAACATAGTCTAAATAGAATGATTTAAAATTGTGTCGTATAGACTTAAATAACATTAGCATAGTATCAAGATATATATATATATATCATAGATCTATGACATATTTATAACACACGTACTGTATAGTAAACTTACATATCGTGTAAAATGAATGAAGAGAATCATTAGATATGAGAGCTGAAAATTAGATATATCAATAGGTTAATTGTGTTTTTTATACGTTAATTATTTAAAACCTTTCGTACAATTTATAAGCTTTATAAGAATATTTCCTGATAAAACCTATCTAAATTTCAGAAAGTATTTAAGATTCGGGTACAGAAAGATGTTTCGTTTCAAAGTTAAGGTTTATTATAGCTTACAAAAGATACGTTTGTTGTTATAACACCACATTCAGGTAGGCTATGCTATAAATACAAAGGTGTATTGTACTAAAGTATAATACGTCTTTGTATTTATTATAATATTGTTTATTTATAATATACTATGAATAGTACTAGTACTATATTCGCATGGCGCATAGTATAATGCTAGCATTTATAATATTATTATAATACATCTAGATTTATTATAATTTAAAAATCTTTATCTCTTCTCAATGTTTTATTTATTTGAAGATCAGATAGTCCTCAGACCAAAATTTAAGATAATTTCGAAGACAAAATCTAGGACTTGGATTTTTCGGGAGGGTGTCCAGTACAGTACATAAGCTAAGTAGTATTTTGAGAATAAATATTTTCTACAATCCAACTGCGCTAGTATTCTATAAGTTAAAAGAAATCATTGTTCTTTCGAATATGTATATATTGTTGTAGAACCTTCCTATTGTGTTTTACGTAGATTAAACTGATATCATTCAATTATTTACTATACTTTTAGTAAATACCCATTTTCAGAGCTATCAAACTTTGCGCTGTACTGTACATGTACAGTGCATAGAATATTTTAAATACATTATTTAAACACCACAAATAATAAAAATACGTAAAGAACTGTAATTTCACATAAACTTTTCTCTGATAATAATTTAAATATTTGTTATTTTGCTAAAGTAAAATAGTCCATTGTTTATTTATTGTAAAACAGCCATTAAAACCTTTAACGTAGCACACAATAGTTTAAAAAATGTCGCATAAATTATTATATATATAAAACAATACAGTATTATGCAAATAGCGACATTTTTAATTAAAAATCAGTAGTTATAATTATTTTTAGAAGATTAAAAAAATTCCCGCATAGTCCAGGCTTGAAAACGAAATTTAAGAAATGAAGAATATCAAATCTTTTGTTGTCATTTTAAGTTAAAAGTTTTGTCAAATCGAAGGAGAAACTTTAATGTAGAAGTTAAGTTGAAATAAATATTTCTTCGAGCAAAAATGAAGGAGGGGAAAAAGAAACAAAAACGAAAAAAGGAAGAACAACAGTCACCTGCGGAGTCAGACAGGTGGGCGTAACGCGCTTTAACTGAATGATGGATAAAAATCTACTATTGGTTACGTGTTAGAATAGGCGTGGCTAAGACGGAACCAATAAGTGACAGGTTGTCAAGTTCAAGCGAGTTGCGTGACGTTTCCATTCGTTTTGCTTCTACCCTTTACTCGAGGAAGTTTTTTGCGTGTTTAATCATCGCTATTCACTTAAAAATAAATTTGATTCTTTCCGATATTTTACATTTATCAAGCAATTTTTCCACATTTTTTAAATCGTTATCATTTATATAAAACCGTTTAAGTTTAATTTTTAAGTCGGTACTTTAAATAAATAGCAGATTGATAAATAAAGATTATATAGAAGATATATCTCGAACTTAAGCTTAGATCTTTGATCTGTTTATTTATTATCCATTCTATCGCAGTAGTTATTGAGCTTTCGAACAAAAGTGCAGTGGTTTTTGTATTTTCTCCTACATTTTCTTCATTTTTTATGTAATCCAAGACAATAACCGGACTAAAAGTAATGTATTCAATCTTATGTCCTGTTCAATAAGTATGTAGGGCGGTCATTTCTAATTGAATATGCTTCGTGTTGTAAGAATTTAGATCTATATCATCTTCAAATAGATCATACTTGAGAATAGCCTAGATAATTTATCCCTGTTAGGTCTCTATATGCACGAAACAAACAACTAGGCTACATTATGTTAATTAATTTGTTCGAGTGATCTTAACTTGTAAGAAGTTTAATTTTGCGCTTAGATTGTCTACTATCAAAACTGTACAAACCTTCGTCGTACCAAGTAGATTATATAAAAAATCATCTTGAAATAATCTTAATTGCTTTGATAATTAACTTAAATTGCAATTAAAATGACTATATAATATAATATAAGGACATTGAGGTATATTAATTTAAATTGACTACATAATAATTTTATAGTCTTTACGAAGCTACCAAAAATTAATTACGATACTTAGAGCTATTGAATTAAACTGAATTGTAAATAAATGAACTCCTTTACATTAAATTTATGAATTTATCAGCATTTTTAAACTATAAATTCATCGTTTACTTAAGCATAGTACTTTTTCCAGATTTGAAGAGTTATTCTGCGCTTAGTAAGTTAAGTGATAAGAGAAGTGTTTCAAATAGTTTAATATCAATCATGTTCTAAAGTTAAAATCGATTTTTGTGTAATTTAATTTTGAAAATTAATTTAACTCTTAGAGAATCTAATTTATTATTTAAACAAACTTTTTCCTTGTACAGTACGTTGTTTGGCTCTATTGTTTTTTTTTTCCCAGCAGATTGTCACTTTGCATCGACATCAAATATATGCTACATTTTTTTTTATTTAAAGTTCCTGTACGGTTTGATGTACCCAAGATATATTTACTTTTCGGTTATTATTCTGTAGCAGAAGGTTATCAAAATCATATGTCTACCCAATTAAACCCTTTTATCTTTCAGGAATTGAATATAATCTGTATTCTCTGGCATCCAGATTCTTCTACTGGAAAAAATCAAACTTATCGTTAATAGACTAATTTATAACAAGAAATGCATTTATCTTATAGAAAAATGGTTAAAAATGAAACTATTTTTAGCAACTTTATTTGGGCTGTACTACAGGATGGCCCTAAACTCAGTTAGCTGAATTTAGGTCCACGTAGTTATAAAAAGAAAATTTCTGTCTTATACGGTCATATTTTTACAAATTTTGTGAAAGAACGTCGTTTCACGTTGTTCCAAACTCAATTTAGAAATCACACTGACAAGTTCAGGCTATTTGAAACACAATACACGGTGAAATGACTTTTAGGCCAACCCATATTTAACCAGGAATGATTTTTATAATATTTAAAGATTTACGATAATATCCTGGTTAAATATAGCCTGTATACACACTCGAATTCCTAAATTTATGGATGATTTAATATTAAATATAATCTTTTAACGATGATGATGTAAAAAATGTATGTAGCAGAATTATTATCCTTTGAGTAAATGACTAAAAAATCGATTTTCTCGAAAGATTTTAGCTTATTTTCCACCATTTTTCAAAATTTCTCCGAGTTTTTTTTTATATTAATTATTAATTAAATTTAAAATTAAGATAGTTATTTAATTTTTCAATCTGTACTGCACTCCAGTTAGCAATTTACTTTATCTACACCTATTTATAATGCGCTTCTCCTCATGTTTTTTCTTCATAAAATATTCCAAAACTCTAGTTATTTATTTACAAACTCTTCAAACTTTAAATTTTACTTTTAACTTCTTAAAAAATTAAAAAATATCGACGAAGAAAATACGCGAATAATCTGTTTACAAGTAGACTCAGCAGCTAAATATTCCCTTATTGAAGTAGACTTGGCAGTTAAATATCATTATAATAAGATGACTTGGCAGATAAACAAAATTATAATATGATCCAGCAACTAAATAACTCTTGTGTGGAACACGTTCAGCAGAAATAAATTGAAGCTAAATAAGCATACAAATGACGGTAATTAATATTAAACATACGAAGCTTTCGTAATAACAAACTAAATTGTGGCGTGTGAGATTAAAATTCCATATTTGTCGAATATTTTTGAGTTAAATATCGAATTTCTGGAAAGGAAGACGGGTCAGACACGTTACAACATACGTCTCCTCTATTCTTTCTATTGATTTTGACAATTAATTGACAGCATCTCTTGGAACAACTCGTAAATAAATAGCGTGGTGCCAGTTTCATTTTCTTTGGGAATGTCATTGTCTTTCGTATAAAATACACCAGAAGTATTTATTTTCCAGATATTAATCAAAATTAAAAGAAAATTCAGGTAAGCGACGCTTCGAAAACTACTTTTTGGAGCCGACTTTGCGAAAATATTCTTATTCTCCGAGTAAAGTTAAAACTTGTGCTAGATGACAGGCAAAATTTCGTTGTATATCCGAATATCGAAGGTAAATTTATATAAATTGCTTCTGAAACTATCCACAGATGAATTCTGCTAGTTTAAATGATGCAGATCTAAGCTAACGCATTGTATATGAGAGATAAATTAAGTTCTACGTAAGCAACTGTACTCAAACACCAGAACACTTGCCGAGCTCACTGCAATTTTAATTTCTAACGTTTTCAACCTATTTTTTACAGGTCGTCTTCGGGAAAATTTTACAGTTCTACATTCGAACATAAAGCTTTCGAATTCTGGCCACATTTAAAATTTTCCAAATCTTTAAAAAATTTATTACATTAAAGGATTAAATAATAAATATTAAACCAACCACAAACAAATGATTAATACACTACTAACCAACAAACATAAAAATAAATAAATATTGCATCGAAAGTACATTAAACCAGTTAAAGCTGTCGTGCCCTTTTATTATTTAATCTTTTAATGTAATAAATTTTTAAAGATTTGGAAAATTTTAAATGTGGCCAGCATTCGAAAGCTTTATGTTCGAATGTAGAACCGTAAAATTTTCCCGAAGACGACCTGTTTGAAGGTTGTTTGAGGTTGAAAACGTTAGAAATTAAAGTTGCAGTGAGCTCGGCAAGTGTTCTGGTGTTTGAGTGTAGTTGTAAGTAATCGGCTGAGGAAGTGAAGATTGTTCTACGTCAGCCTTTAATTTGATTTATATTATACAATTTTATAAGCTCTATCGATATTTTATCGTAGTTTTCGATGCATGAAAATTAAAATTATTTAGATATTTTTTACACCAAAATTATACAAGAGATAATTTGTTATATTTATTTATTTTATCGAGTTAATATAGTCAAGTGTTTTGAAGGAATAAAAGCATAAAGATAAATAGGGACTATTTAAAATTCCTTATTTATTTAGGGATTCATCCAAAAGGCAAATAAAAATATTCTTTTCTTTGGTTCGATATTAGGCCTATTACTTTTTTAGGAATAGCATAGCTTATTCCTATATTATTCCTAAAATGTGTAAAGTTAAAATAGACATTTTTTACCTATTTTAGGAAAAATTTATAGAAATAGAATAAACTAAATTCAATTTTAAGAATTTTACACCTTCTTCAAATACAAAATAACAGAGCCTAATTAAAAGTTAATTTTAAAAAGTTTTAATTATTGTGTATTAATTTTTAAAATATTAATCAAAACTGTTGATATATTTATCAATATTTATTTCCCCGAGCAAAAGATTGCATTCGGGGCCATTTTAATTACAGTTGAAAAAGACCAGACGGTAGGAGGTGCACGTCATTTTCTATTTATTTTATTTTTTATTTATAGTTTTTCTTTCATAATTGTTACATAATTTCCGCGTGTTGTACAGATTTCATAAAAAAAACTTTATACGCTTTATATACTTTGTTATAATTTATTAATCGAGCCAATGCCATGTTCTTCCCATAAGCATATATGGAAGAATCATTCCTATACTTTGTACATTAATCATTTTAAACTTCTTTAACAATATTTATCTTTTAAATATTCATTTTTATCCTTATTTTCTTAATTATACATCTCAATTTTCTCTCCTAGTAGCCGAAATCATTTTTTATATTTTAAATTCGCTTAAGAAAAAGGGAACATTATTTCTCTTCGTTGCTGCTTAACAAAATTAATCCTTTTTAATTATATTAATTAATAATTTTGGTATAGTTATTTCATTTGACACTGTAGCAATTTTGAACCATTTATCACGAATTTTCGCAAAAAAACAATTGTATTTTATAGAGATTTTTAATAAGGTTTTATGCGAATGAAGCAAAATTTTAGAAATTTTTACTAGCCTATATTTGCAAGGTTAACACGAAATTATTTTGCAATTATGCCCTTCTCAAAATTGCATATCTATTCGAAAATATAGAATAAATAAAGGCCTCTCTACTTTAAAATAATTATACTATTCAATAAATAACTACTAAAAGAAGAGTTACGAAACTTTTTATTATATATTCAATTACTTTTTGTTGTTAAAAATGATAATATAAACCATTTATTTTCTAAAAAGCAGAAAAACTGTCATATAAATAAATGACCTTACGTACTGTACAGTACAAAAATGTGTAGGGCCTAATTAACGAGTCAGAAAAGACGGAAAGTCTTCCACGGCAGAAAAAAGTGAGGATTTGCTAATTAAGAGCAACGCAAAGAATTGTTCTCTGTTAAAAAAACACACAAATTTGACATTTTTCTATAATTATTTTGTATCAGAAACATTCTTCACCGAGTTTATTTTGTTCCAAAACACTTTTCCAATTTGAAATTGCTAATTTTTAGGCTTATTTTGAGTATAAATTTGATTAACGGGTTGTTACTTCTGACATTTTTATTGTCATTCGTACATTATTAATAGTGTTAAAGGATATTTTCTCTACATGCAGCCTTATATCGGTCTGTTTCTCGGTAAACAAATAAAAGTAGAGAACTTTTATATTTTTAACTTGCCCGAAACTAACTTATTTATTATAAATGAAGAGGGAAGATCGAATCGAATCATTAAAGAAAGCGATCGGGATATCAGATATTACTCGTACCGAGTTCATTTTATCACGATGTTAAATCGTTTATCCTTCAATTATTTTATAAGTTTAAGAGTTGAATATTAAAGATAATCGCAGGAAAATTATTTCGCAAATATATTTTTAGGTTATTTATATCAGAAATAGCTTTAAAATCCAGTTCTGAATTCCGAATATTATTATAGCTCTGTGCAATTAATAACTAAATGTTTAGATACTTCCAGATAGAAATAATGATTAAAAAATTAGAGAAATTAAACGGAGAACAATATTTACGTAATTAATTCAAATAATTGATTTTGCTTCTTCGCACGTCTCCTGGTTATCGAATAAATTATGTTTTTTAAATCAAATTAAATAGATAGACTACAGCATAATTCCTCTCTCTCTTATTTATGTTTACCGTTTATAAATATAAAGGGCCTACGCCAATTATTAAACCCTCGTATCAGCTAAACATCTAGCTATACATACTGTATTACGTACGAATTCGTGACACATTTGCATATTTTACTATATACTTATACTTTATAATATAATGTAATATATTTGCTATATAACATATCTTATTATAAGCTATGCACTCGACATTAACTCGAATGAGTACGTAGCATACGGCATTTAAATTCTTCGAATGCAGTTACAGTATTTACACAGCATAAATACAGGATGCATTCTCGATGCATAATTTACGATATTAAATCGAAAATTATATCAAAATAATCCTAAAAGCAGCAAATGTAGACCATTTGTTGCTTTTAGGATGAGCTAAAAATAAACTGAATTAGAGTACAGTACATAGATAATGCATTATCTATTGTAGATAATGCATTATATATGCTATTATATATACAGTACATACGAAGCATTATCTATTAAAGACTTAACATTTATCTACGTATTCAACACGAGGAAAGAATCGGTCGTATGGCATTACATAATATACAGGTGACCAAAGGTCTGTTAACCGCGATTTTGCCATCGATTCCACAATTTTTTGTAAACTTTTTAAGTAATAAAGGCATCGACTTAGTCTTTACAATAATTAACCGACTTCTAGGTCACCCTGTCTAATTATATAGGCCTATTAAATTATTAGAGATACGTTTGTCAAAAGTAATTTTAGTATAAAATTTGAATATTATTTTAAAATTATTCTCGAATGTTAACGATAATATTGGCGTGTTATTCATAAGGTTACGAAAGAAACATTACGCTATTAATAATGTTTCGACACTAACATTATTATCGAAGTTGCGTAAAATAAATGCTTACTAAAATGCGAAAAACAAAGATTTAATTTCATTGTTTTTAACAGCTTTCTATAAATTTATACATTCGCAATTATATAAAACAAATTACACAAATGTTCGTTAACTAAACTATGGAAACGAAGTTACAGTTTAGGTCTACAACAAAAAAAAAAAAAAAAAATTAAAGGAAATAAAATTACTATATAGATAAATAAATATCCTACTGTAGAAAATACGAAGCTAGATTTTATAAGAAATATTCCTCATTAAAACATCCCATAAATGCTCAGAACCGCGAAAAATATTAAATCGATCGGCTTACCACCCCGAAGGATCCGGATCCTTCGAGGTGGTAAGTCGATCGATTTATTTTGAATCGAATATATTCGTCGCTTTTTAAGATAATTCGGACGACTCTTATCACTCGTTCTCTCTGTATTAAATGGAGGACGATGCGACTCGGAGGAAGATCGAGACCTCGCCGGGCCCTAGGCGCAGAAGATTGCGGCCCGTCTACATAATTTTACCGCACGATAAAGATGTAACTGTAGCTGTAGAATTAATTATAAGTTACGATACGCAATTGAAACGGTAAAATTGCTGTTTTTTTTTTTTTAATTTCCAGGCCCGTAGGCCGCGTAGTAGGTCATCCGGCACCCGCATCGCCCCTAACCGACCAAATTAAGACTCGTATACCGGTTCCGCTTCGAGGCGTGGCTTTAGTTTAACCAAAATTAAAACCCGCGAATTATTTTGGCGGATATAAAATAAGTGACCGATTTTTAAAGATATAAGACAATCGTTTATTGGTCACCGTTAACGAAATGAAACAAACGTTTAACATTCCAGAGAAATCGGGCAATAATAGAAATGTGAACAGAAAATTTTTTACGCTTTTACGTTTTGTCCTCGTTTTTATTTTATTTGCTCCTCCTTTTCTCGCATTCCGCTTTTAATGCGAAGTTTTAATTTTTAGACATCATTTTACGCATTCGTTTTTATTCTCGGACTCGTCCACATTTTGTAAATCAATAACGCAGTTTTAAATGTACTCTTTTTCGTTAATTAAAGATATTGTAAACGTCGAACGAATTTCTCTCGCGATTCTCCTTTAAAACGTAGTTTTCCCGCCGATAATATCCAATTATCGCGGGACTAGCGAAACCATTAACTACTTTCGTCTTACCTATACTACGATAAAACAGAAAACTGTCGTCGGCTTTACGAAAACTCTTAGAAACTTTAGACGATGTTAACACGTCTGCTTTATTATAAATTGATTTAAATATTTTTATAAGAATTCTCTTTGGCCCCTACGAGAGACAGAGAGACCGAGATATTCGATTATCATTTTTCTGATAATTCGCCTTTCGCATTTATTTCACGTAATTTTACAATTTACATTCGGTCCGGTCGAATTCTTTAGTAATTGTCTATATAATCGATGCGCTATTTTCTATAACTAACAATTAAGCATTCGAATATTTTCTTATAAACTTGCTCGTTCCGGTATCGGTTTCGGTCGACGCCGAATCGGTCGCAATTGGCCGTCTCGTCGGTTTTTCCGAAAAGGCCGAAACCTTGCCAGTTTGGTTATAATACACTCGTAACAACGTTAGACCATCGATATCCGTTAAAAGTAATTTTAAATGGCCGAAATTCGATATTAAAATGTCGGCGGGATTTAAATAAATAAATTACGGACAAATTCTGGTGGCTTAAAAAACTCGAAAATAAATCGTTCGCTATAAAAAATTCGACATTTCTTCCGAAATTTTATAAAATTCTACGTCCACCGAATATAGATTTTTCTAAATAAACGGCAAAAGTTAATCTTTAAAGTAATAATGATTTAATACAACTACGCACGTTTGAATGTATTAAAGTAGAAAAATGTGAATATAGGCCTAATTATACTATTTTTCTTCTTGTTTCTCGAAAATGTGGAAGATTAAAACGTTTAATTGAAGTAAGTTCTATCAAACTACACGACTTAAATTTGTCATTACGTAAGGTCGAAAAGCATTATAATAAGATATAGAAATACGTAGACAATTAATTAATCGTTAAAAATTGGCTTAATCCGCAATCGAAACTTGTCGAGTGAACTAAGGAATTAATACGCTCGTAAATGGAGTTTTTCGCGAAAAGTTACGCCAATATTAGGTATTTTTTCTTAAAATTATTAGTAGAGGCGAGAACGGCAACGTCGGCTTCGCTTACCTCCTCTTTTCGTACTTTATTCTTATAAAAACTTAAATGTTAAGTTAAATAAAAATTGCCAGTTTATTAGGATATTTTGAAGGCGAGAACCATTTTATCGATGCGTAAAAGTGCAATTTCGATGTAAAGTATTTAAAACCCTATAAAATTAAATGTAGTAAATTAATTAAGCTACCAGAATCATATAATTTGCATTTTATTAATAACGTTTTCAATATAATCATTTTAGTTCTTATTGGGCCGCAATTTGAAAAAATTGTAGACCGTCTTTCCTTAATTTCGAGAACGGAGTTGGATATTCGATTGAAAAGTTACGCAAACGACCGGCACGACTATAGTTAAAGGCAAAGTACAGTACGATGTACCGGAGCGGGCCACTGCTAATTAGAGGTGGATAACACATATTTTAAATGAAATAAATTAAAATGTAATTAAAAGTTGCAGCCACGTTACGATAGAAAATCGCTGGTGATTTTTATAATAACTTAGCGCATTTCTCGTACTACAAAGCGAAAACCGCGACACTAATAAACCTTTACAGAATCCTTTCGACCGAGAGCATATTTTTTAATAGCGAGAACGTCATTATTGTCAAACCGGCACCAAACGTAAAATCAAAACTAAATTAGATCTTACGAAATCTTTAATCGGCTTATTTATAAACCGAGAAAATTCCATTAAATAGCATTAAAGTGTGCGCCGAATATTTTCTTACGGATTCGGCTGCGAAGCTAAGATTTAAAACAATATTTTAACAGCTTATTCTTAAGTTGGTGTTAAATGAAAATTTATTTGCTCGAGACGAAAGATAGAAATTTCGGGATGGGAATTAATTGGGCGTTGGCTTCGAATTAACAATCCTAAATATTCAACAAAACGGAGCAACAATACCTGGAAACTTCCAGGAATGGGACTTACTATCTGGAATACAATCTTGGAAAAATAAGAGCGCAATAAGTTGCACGCGATGCAATTAGAATGCAAAAAAGCCTTTGTACATTCGTCTCGTGTACGAATTGCTTTCGATAATTTCGAAGAATTAATAATTCCACATTTTCTTAGAAGTACATTTGGCTTCTTTCCAAGAGCACTTATCAATGAATTCGTTGCAATATTCATAAAGAAAGAAGAAAAATAATTTTCTAAATAATAAAAAAAAATATATATATATACATATATCTTAAATTTATATTTAATAAGGCCACAAATCTAGAAAGTAATTATCTGCAGGTTTTTAAATATCCGAGAAGTTGCTCTTCGAGAAAACTCGTATCTGCCGAGGAAGAAGAAAATGCGTTTAACAATTTAATTCTCTGCGTGGATATTTCAAACGAATTCTTCTGCAGACTCGCGATGCTGGAATGGTTGGAAGAATCGATACTCGATTAATCCTCGATTGTCCTCGTAGTTTGGATCGATAGCGCAAACTAGGAACTGGCGAGTAATTAAAAAATGGCTAATTTTATTATTTTAAAACTTATTTCGAGCGGTTTGAGTAGCGAAGAAAAGAGTAAAACTCTTAGAAGGAGCTAAGCATCTCGGTTCTACGAATTTGAACGTAAAATAAATGCACCATTTATCGAATTGATTAAACCGATTTTTCAACGAACAAAGGGAAATTTGTCAAAATGAAATTTAGTAAATTAAAAAGAATCTCGAAGAGTTTTCACCAAGACGATAAATATTTTGATTTGTTAACGGCCGAAAGAAAATGAAAGAAAAGGATATCTTTCAAAAAACTTAATAAGAAAATTGTAGCTCATATTCTTCGTAAAAGAGTGAAAATATAGATAAATAATTTGTTCTAGATATTAAATATTACTTTTTAAATATATAATACGAAATTTTTATCTTCGAATTGCTGACGCCGTGCCTTAAATGTGTGGGTTAAGAACACGGATTAAAAAATTCTATACGCGTAACAATTTTTTATAGTAAAATAACAAAATAAAAAAGTAGGAAGGCTACGGGAGCCCGAAACTCGGATGACGGCTTTCGTTTCGAGCGATCCGTAATTTGCCAAAGCCTATCGTAGCCCGGAAGAAACGTTTCGCCTCTGCTGTACAGTATTAGCGTAGTCTCTACCGTCCTTAACCGAATTTTGGGCCCCTCCGACGCCACCGAGTCGCACGAGGGTGACAATAGCGGACGAATTGGGGCAGGCTGCGAGTATTTCCTTTTAATACATTCGGGTGCCAAACTCCCCTTAACCTCGACTGCTTAATTTGCCTTAAATGAAAGCGTTACGATAAAGTTTAAAGGTAATTTTAAGGTAGGTAAAACGGGTGAAATCGTCAGTGTGGATTATCGTTAGGGGCGTAAAGCGAAATGGAACCGGGCACCGGCAATTTATAACAATAACCGAAATGGAATGGACTCGTCCGGTAGACTCTTAAGAACGATTGTATGTGGAAGCGAGCGAGAGCGGGGGCTTGTTTCTATCGCATTTCTAACGGAACTTTGCAGAGTACAAACAACACTTTCCTTAATCTCCCATTTCGTTCGGAACACCATAAAACTCGCATTTGCCGGAAATCCACTTTCTATCACGCCTCATCCAATAACGGTGATAAAAACAGACGTCCTCGTGTGATTAAGCGATCGTGTTTGGCTTAAAGCTTACTGCACAAACACGGAATGAGGGCTCGCCGGTGCTCGTGGGAAAGATAATTTGATTACGTCCACTCCCTCGGTGCGAGCCAAGATGACACATGGCAAAGAAGGTTAGATATTGCCTCGCCCGCTTCTCTTCTCTTCTCTCTCCCCCTTTACAGATCTTGGAAAGGAATGAATGTTCGCTCTTCGCTTGTATCTCGTTGATACAGCTGGAATTATGATAAGGTGCACCTATCTCTCTTTACCCCATCCTATTCTTCCGGTAATGAAGGGAAAACGTTTCGGATGATGAAATCCGATTTTTTACTTTTTCGCCTCTTCCCAAATTAAATTGCCTTTTTTCTACCGCTTCTATATGCTGTGTATATATATATATGAGAGTCGACTTGTAATTCTTTTATGCCTTTCCTTTCCTCTCTTCCACCGTGTGGACTCGTCCGGACAGGGTATCTTCTTATATTCTTATTAAGTTTACGCAGCGGTTAAAGCTTTTTAAATCCCTAAAATCTTTTCGCGTTTTTTACGCCTCCGATTTTAATTCGGTGATTATCTTTTATTCTTTCTTCCGTACTTTTCGGATTTTGTGGCTAATTAGTGGTCGAATCGCCATTTTGGGCGTGGATTCTGTTCCGTTTGGGGCTAGACCCACTTGGGCAAACTAGTCGATCGTCTAAGGCCCGGATCCGAGGGGGTCCGTAAATTGACTCGTAAATTTGTCTATAAACGAATCAAATATTAAGTAGGCCTATATAGATGCCTATGGCTTGTAGCTTCTCCCGCGGGATTCGGGAGTAGGTATAGAAATGAACCGATTCTCGAAGGGCCCGCATGGCCGGCTTCGTCTAGGGCCCGAAATTTCTTTAAATTCTTTTGGCGCTCCATTTCTATTATTTAATTATTTTTTCTATAATATATATTTTATGCTAAATGAATGCATTCTACTCTTATTATTTTTTTCTCCCGTGTAAATTCTGTAATCGTTGCTTAAAAACACCCTTTTAATGCTCATTTTAATAATATTTTTACATTTCAATTAATAAGAATTTTAATCGTTTTCATTATAGGGTTGTTTACTTAACAAATATATTTTTAAAATATTAAAAATCGAAGACGGTCTGTCGATACTGGATTTTAAATACATCTTTTTATAACAGTTTTTAATGAGTTTTCCAAGTTTCTCAATTAACAAATCGTTTATTTCGGCAAATCTTCTAGTAAAATCATCGTCGTAATTAAAAATATAATTAAATTGTAAAAATATTTTTATTTACTTTAATTTTCCTATAAATTTTTTTGTAATTTTTAAAAGAACTAAAGAAAGAAGAGGCTCGTCCAGACGTCTCATTATTATATTGCTTATTATATATTTAATAAAAGTATTAATAATTAACATTATATCTAACCCGATTACTAATTGCGTATTATTATTATTAAGCCAATAGCCAATTAAATAAATTGTACCATAGTTAGCAATTTAATGGTAAACCTTAATTGGATTATAACGTAGAATCGTATTTTGTATCGCGCTGTTATTGCTACTCTATTAAATATTAAAGCGAAATTGCAACCGTATCGATAAAAATAATCAGGTGATATTTTATTATTATATCATTTTAATTAAACTAAAATATGAAATTTTAAAAATAGCGAAGTATTAGCGGGATGCAGTAATTAGAAAAGAGCTTAAAATCAGGATTTTAAATCGGATTTTTAAAATTTCTTTAACAGAATTTTAAAATTAAAAATTTTTAAACTGGATTTAAAACGACGTTAAATTGAAAAGACTCGCGATTGTAAATGAATGTTTATGATTTTAGAAAGAAATTTTAATGAGCTAAATTCTAAGGATTTTTGATTTTAAACGAGATTTTAGATAATTATTTCTGCAGGATTTTGAACGAATACTTCAAGAAATCAAATATGAAACAAATTTTCAGTACAGTGAACTACATAAACTTCTTACACCTATTTCTCTGGCAAAAAATACATTTGCAATGCATAAAACCTGTAATGTCGGGCGAGATCCTACATCGAGATCCTTCCTACCAGGTGACATTTCCTTCATTTTTCCTAAAAAAAACCTAGTCCTGTACAAAATTAGCTATATCATATTTCGTTTCGACTATAATTATAGATTAAGGTGTATTCTTTTTTATATTAATCGTGTCAAGGACCCGTATTACTTTACAACATCCCTAATTAATTTATCGTAAGTGAATAGGAATGCGTCGTATTGACCCCCTTCTTTTATCAAGATAGAAAATGAACATTTCCTGGTGAAAAATACATTTTTTCCTCATTAAATTCTATCGAAAAACTTCTACAAAACTGAGGATAAACGTAAAGAAATACGTCATAGTCCCTGTCCCTTGTTCGTGTTTAATAGTTAGGAGTATTCGGGCAGGTGTTACCTTTAAATTAGAAACTTTATGGAGTAAAGTAGAACGTAAACAAGTTGAAAAAATGATCATTATGCGGAGTAAATCTATAAAAGTGGATGTTCCCACACCTAGCGAAAATAACAATGTACTGTCAATCGCTTTCTGAAAATGGTAATTGTCATCTGTCATGACTGGCAGCTTCGTAAGTACCGGATGTACCGCAGATAGTACTCGTCTGTAGTTTAGAAAGGCAATAACTCGAATTTGCATAATCAGATATTCGAAATTGCACATCCTGTAATGTCCTCTTAGTAATTGGTTAGATATTCGTAGATAAGTTTAAGTATTTTTTACATTAGGCCTGTATTCTCTAAATGTTTAATGGGATACACTCAAATATTCATTTTCTTCCAAATATTCCAATTAAACTGTGACATAAATTAGCGTTACTTTATACGTATATTTGGAGTGTAAACTATACAAATGTTAGCCATATTTTGTATTTAGAGGCAGTTTATATGCTAATTATTACGTTAGAATTAATCTAAACGGCCTACGAGTCATTAAAAATGCATTTTACACGTTAAAATAATTGGTTTTCTTAGAAATTTGCGTTAATATACTTAATTTTGTGGAAATTTCTTAGAAAAAGCACGGTTTTGAATAAAAAAATAAAATAAAAGTTTACGCAGAGTTTGTGTGTTTAGAAGTAGGTCTATATTAAGGCTTACTGCTGTCTGTCTAATGCAATATTAATTGTTCGACTCGAAAATTTAAGTTAATGAATCTTACTAATTATTAAATAAGCGTTTTTAGAGAAGCATTAAGAGGTCGAACACATTTTAATAATGATGATTATAAGTTACTTTAAAATCGATAATGGATTAGCACATCCGGAGACTAAGCGCTAAGTAACTTTCGAAATTATTTCCGTTCGAGGCCCTTTAAAGTCGGGGGCCTGGGATAAGAGCTTAGTTTACTAACAGTGTTACGTCGTTATTTAAAATAATAATAATAAAAAAATGTTTAAAAGCCAACTCGGCTTTTAACTTTATTAATTATACTCAATTATTTTCTCATTTTCAAAACATGATTGTAACCATTAAAATATATTTAGTATTTTATATAATTTATAGGTATATTTAAACAGATGCTACATTCTTCATTAAATGAATACAGGGCTGGATAAGGACTAAGAGAAACGAGGTCGAGTTCGAATTAATCACAAATGAACAGTTTTCAATCACGCTTTTACATAGAAGAATAAATTTTGGAAGCCATCCCTGTCCGGGACCGCAACCAAATAGCCCATTGGGCGTCTTCTATCCGCTCCTTAAGCTTATTTTCTCTTAAATCGAATTAAGAAGCACGTTATAACATCAATTATTAATAATAATGCGCAGTCTCAGCTAAGGATAACCGCTCGAATGACTTAAAAAATAAATAAAATCGATAATATTTTTAGAAAAACAAAATAAATAAACATTTTAATTAAACTATGCAAATTTGTTGGCTTGTCGACGTTATTTTAATATTAAAGACATAAATTATAGACTATAATTGAATATTTTCGAGTAAAAGTAGAAATAAAATTCTGTAAAATTTGCATATGAGAATTGACTGAATACGAGCTAAAATATGAATTTTCATCTGTCGGATGACACGAAAAGCTTTTGGCATTTATTCTATGTTAAGCAAACCCTACAGTCACGAAATTTTTAGTTAATATCGGTTATGTGTAAAAATTGATGAAAATCCGTATTACAGACGCTACGAATACGTTCAACACCCCGCATGCAAAACTAATTCTACGAGTAATACCAATAACTTTCCACGGCGCTTAGCGCCTAGGCCTTTAAACTATTTAAAATAAGTGTTTATTTTATTGACACTCAAACTGTAGAAAATTCAGGATTTTCGAACCACATAACGAATGCATTAGGTCAAGCCTACGCAGGCCTTAAAAATAATTATAAGTATATTAGAGTAAGCCTAAGTTAATTAATTATTAATTAATTTGCGTCATAAAATTAATTACGCGGCGCAAATTATCCCTAAAATTGATGATTTTAATGAATATCTCCATAGAAGAACACGGTTAAAGCCCTTAAAACCAGGCTTATTTTTCTTATATTTTCTTGATTTTTACGTATTAAGATTCGAGTATGTTATTTACTAAAAAGGGATGAAACACGAAATCCTTTTGTTACATCGAATTATAATAAAAAAGTATTATTTTCGTCCTGTAAAAATCTGAATATTATATACCTTAATACAGATAACAAAGGCCCATACGCTTTAAACCACTCTAGAACACGTTTGAATATCTTTTAAAGTTTTTTTTATTTTTTAGGCTACTGGTGATATAAAGTAATCTCGACGTTATAAAAATGCCAAAGACACTAACTTAATCTTCCCAAGACTATATTTTATGATCATGTTTGTGAGTTTTATAGGCCGTATTCTTCTCGCTCATAAATCTCAATTATTTTTTTCAAATTAGATAAATAGCTTGTCTTAAAAACTGTATTTTGTCTCCAGTTTAAATATATATATATATATAAAATAAAATAAAAATTTACTAGAAAACTTTTTTAATGCAATCTCTTCTTTTACCTCTCACCTTCTCGTAAGTTTGATAGGTTATTATGGAAGCCTGTGGAATATATCTTTGTTTTCGTTCCTTAGAATCTTTTCTCCCTGTACAGATTGCTAGGTATTCTCCCCTAAATCTGATTTTTCTGTGTAGGGTACTGTGCATTGCTGGATATTCTCCTTCGAGCCTCTTTTTTTCTGTGTGTATGGCTAGATATTTTCTTCGAAATCTCTTTTTTCTATTTAGATAGTAAAATATTCACTTTCTTTTCGACCGGGCGAATCTTTATAATTTTAATTAGAGAAAACTTGTCGCTGTTAAAATTATTTGGCATCTTTCTCTATTAAATACAGTGTTACAAATTTCTAGTTAATGACAAGTTGCTAGAGTCATTTGGCTGTCACCATCTGTCAAAAAGACTTACATTGTCTAGTCAGCAGGGCGAGAACCCTAAGAATAGACTGTCCTCTCCAGCTATTCTTTCAATCTTCCTCTTTATAGTACTAGAAGATATGTAATGAGCCATCCCCTCCCCACTTTCCTACCGAACATTCCTCCCTCGACATAGGAAACACCGAACAAAATTAGAAGATAAAGCATAGTTCCTCGCAGGCGTTGTAGGTTAAGGTACCCAAAATTAGCTTATGAGATCCGAAATTAGAGAGAAAAAAGGTAGATCTTTTGACTCGTCTCGGTGACAGAAAATTAATTATCCCTATTCGTAAGCCGTACAAATACAAAACTCCAACAGAAATGAATACGGAAGGACTGTCGCTACGGCGATTTTAAATATTGCGAGTTTCGAGGATCGAGTTTAGAATAACAATAAGTCGATGACATTCGGATGTAAGATATGAACCATTAAATTTGATATCAGTTTTGGTTATCGTTTAAACTGCGAGTAAAATCTGTCGTTCTTCCTTATCCCGATAGCGCACTATCTAAAACCATTAAACATTCCGAAAGCATAACTCGTGTAGAGGATCAACCCGAGGAATTACGTTGTGTGTGTCCGTGTGTAAGTGTGTAGCGGGCGATCTGCCATCTGGTGCAGGATGCCGCGTTTTCTACTTCACTTTCTCTAAAATGTCGACAGACGTCTTCTTCCAAATATCCCATAAGACAACGTCGAAGGATTATTGAAATGTCGAATTGGGGTGAGAACGAGGGGCATTCCGGTGGTAGTTACACTATATGTAATAGCCAAAAATAAATACCGAGATAATAATAGGACACGAAAACTGCGTATAAAGTTAAAAATCCCGTAAGGTAGCCCAGTATTTTATAAATTATGTTTCGTAAATAAATATAAGAGAAACCTTTCTCGGGTTTTATGCCAAAACGCGAAAACTTGTTCCGAAATGCAATAAGGGAGACCTCTAACCGCTTTATTAACTCGAAAAGCATTTTTTATTTTAGTGTAAAAGTGGGACCGATATATGGAACGAGCGGGAATAGGCGAAAACAAGGCAAACGATAGACAAGAGCGCAGTACATTCGACCAAACTAGGCCGCAATTTCTGTTAATTATAGAAAAAGTGTAGCGAAGAATATAGAATATCTTCAATTTATTTTTATCAATTATAAAAAGAGCACCTATGTTAATAACCGCGATTTAAAAAATAAGAAAAAACGAAAACAACTTTCTGTTCTTCTTGTTTTTTCTAAAATTTGTTTCATTCAGATGGAGATTTCTTTTGACTGAATGAGAATTAATTGGAAAAGAACAGCCATTAAGCAAACTATAATTACATCTAGTCATTTCTGCGTAGTTCGGAAAGAAGAAGAAGGAAAAAATGCTGCACTTGATGAGATTTTTCCTCTAACTTAATCGACCGAACAGTTTACTGATCTTTTTTTCTGCCTTTTTTCTCTTCTTCGTATTTCTCTTTCGCTCTTCTTAGGTCGCCCGTCCTGAAGAAAAGATGAATTTTTGGCATCGATTGTTCCTCACTCGGCGTCGCCGAGCTCTTGTCATCGTATCAAATATTGAATGGATCATAAATCTTATTATTATTCTTAATCCAATTTGGTAACCGGCGGAATTTCTTTCTTTATTTAAAAAATAAACTTAATTAATTAGAGATAATGACGAGAGATTACCGAGGTTCTTTTTTCACTCGGGAAATTATAGTCCTATATATGTATATACACTTATTTGAAAAAGTTATCAAGCGGGCAGATGAGATCGGGAGGAGCTAAGTGACGTCTATGATGCGCTTGTATGGAATTTGGGCGGAGCGGACTGTCAAAGTTGAAGCCTGTACTTAAACGAATCCGCTCGACGTAAGTAACAAAGGAGGCCCCAGAAATTCTTGGAAACAATACAAAAATTCTGTATTTTCATTTACTATATAAATATTTTGAAATTTTTTCTTCTTTAATTAGACGTTGCCGAGACAATAAGACAACATTCATCAATTTTACAGTGGCCAACGTTTTTCCTCAATTTTTTATATTTTTATCTTGTAATTATAAGTAATTAATTAATTGACAAATCTAGTAACATCCCTTCCAACGAAGGCGCTTCTCGAAATTCGTATTGGCAATTATCGGCTGGCTTCTGGTTAAATTTGCGGCTCCCATTTCTTATTTCGACCTTTATATAGCGTATATGCGACGGGGAAAAAGGCCACGACAATAGGCCTAAATACAAGTTATAAAGGCGATGTTATTAATAAGAGAGAATTAAGATTTAACGAGGAGAACGAATTTTTACAGATGTCGTCTAAATAAAATATTTTGCTATAATGCCCATCGGAAGCTAATGACAACGCACGAGGGGGAAAATAATCGATTGTTCTGCCAAATCGAAGAACAAAAGAAAAACATTTTTGGGAGATTTGTTGCACTTATTGTGTGTTTATAACAGAATAAATTGCTATTTTTCCTATAATTAGACATTTATATATGAATTACGGTCGATAGGAGTTATAGCTTTTTCATTAAATTTAATTGAAAGTCACGAACTTGCCTGTGGGTAGTCGCCCGAACAATTTTTTCATCTAAATAACGTTTTTTGTTTCTGCCTTTGAAAACGGAGGCCGACATTGCCTTTCCCTTCGAGACACTAAACGTAGTGTTTAAAATGCGTAAAATATGCACTTTTGCACTGGAAAAGCATTCGTAGAAATGCGAACGGCCCGAGAAATGGCACGAAACAACGAGAAAAATGATTAATTAACGATAAAATTCGGCGCCCATCTTTATTATATAGAGCGGCGAAGACGACGAAATTTTTTATGACGATTTATCGATTGGATTTTTATTTTTTTATTTCGTGCAGAACCCGCAGTCCTTTTAATTGGTGAAGTCAATGTACCTTAAACACTCGAAACGTCATGAGAGTGACCCGACTCGGGTCACGGTTCTTTTCATAGAGTAAAGCCTTTCATTATCCGGCCGCTAAAGGGCGAGCAAAGCAAGTACCACACTTCCTATTATCTGTCAAGATGTCCCGTAAGTTAGACAGTGATGTGTGCCACCTATGTAATTAACTATAGCCTGCACCGGTATTTCTGCGTTCTTATTGACAGGGGCTGCTCCAAGGACTCGACCTGTCAATCGTCCAATCACAATGTGCCGACTGCACGAGAAAATTACAGTCCGGATGTTGCAGTAGGTATGTCAAACACGAACCCCATGATTAACAGTGTCACTGGCGTGCGCTTGCTCCCTTGATGGAAACAGATAGTCTCGGACCTCTCTAGGGCACGAAGCTATCCCATAATTCAAGAGAGTGCCCCGCTTCCCCTTTTTTCTGCCCTAACTTATCTCGATCGACTTGTCTCTCGTTGTGATTTTTGCCTTTGAATGATACTAATTTCGCTCGCTCGACTAATAAACTGTTTTCTCTGCACTTTTTCTGCCTTTTAGAGTTTGAATGATAAGGTAGAACCTTCGAAAAACCTGGTAAATAAATTCTAAATTGAGGGTTGCGCGCCGAATATTCAGCACTAAATTCCTCGGCAAAGAGAAAAATGTGTAGAAAATAATTAAATTTAAATTTATTTATAAGTTTTTTTAATACGTAAAATATTTTATTGTATTAAAGAATATTTTCAGCCGTATTTAATGAAATTTTTTACTAAATATGGCTGGAATTAACAAAAGTTTAACCAATTTAACTAGGCCGGAAAAGTCGATGGGAAGCAGAAAATAATCGAAATGACTAGAAAAGTATTTTAAATATTTAATAAAATTATACACCTTTTTTAAAGGGCCGAAAGCACTAAAATAAAAGATCTTCGTAGGTATTTAGAATAAGAAGAAAAAGACAGCATCGATGGAAAGTTCTGGAGAAAGAAGAGTTTGTAAAGGAATCAAAATGGAAAAATGACGTTTAATTTTCAACGAAAAGTGTCGAAATTAGTTCTTAATCCTTCATTATTTTTATTTCAATACGAGTCAAAACGACCACAAAAACCCGACTCGGAGGAAAAGTGTCGATGACTCAAAATTCGTTTCAGTCCCCTTTTAGAGGGTAAGAGAACTAATGTAAAGAAAAGATCTTAGTAAAACTTTGGAATAAAAAATGGACGGCATCCAAAGAAAAGCTGCACAGAGAGAATCGGCAAAAACCAAGTAACCGTAGGAAAGGAATTAAAATTGAAAAATTACGCACATCTTTTGGTAAAATATAACGAAACTTATTATTTCATCCATTTAATTAAGGCACTTTTTCCAGTCTTCCGTCTTTACACCGGCCTTTATATTTTCTAACCGATATATCGCTCGGTATATAACTTAATATATTTGATAAAAACTTAGCTACTAGAGCGTAGTGTGGGCGTATATTTTGGCCCGTATCCAGATTCACGTTTCTCCTTAGTAACAGTCGACCGTGTTGATTTTGGCCGTTCGACTTGGTAACTCTCCAAATTTATTTCCTCGCTGGCTGGCTGGTGTTGTTCTTGAAAAGTAAGCCTTTACTCCATAAGTAAACACTTTTATTCATTTCGTACGTAAACATTAGCCAAAGTAAATCTTGTTACGTAGTGTTGAATGATCCTTTCTCCGAGTGAAACAGTTGTTTTCAATTTAGTTACAATGAAAAAAGGGAAGAATCGACTCGACATTTTCCTCTATTAATAAGAGTTTCTCACTCTTAAAATCTTTATAAAGAATTCGACGTATTAAAATTAGTAAGGAATTTTTAAAATATTTATTGAAATTTTAATGAACTAACTGCCGACACGGAGATTTGTTAAAAATTAATAAAAATGTATTAAAATATACTTTAGGCGATTTTATTTAATACAACGCTTATAAGAGTCTTTTGTGACAAAGAAACGGTCGTGGTGGTCATAAAATTAATATCCTTTATTTAAATCTTACTAAAGACGATATCGAGAGTAAAATTTGTTCAAAATTAATAAAAAATCTTAAAGAATTATATTAAAACTTTATAAGATTGAGGCAAATCGAAATAATTATTTCTGAATAGCGCAAGTTACTTATTTAACTGGTACAACAAAATACGAATAATTCGAAGAATTACTATTGTTAATTTAATATAATAATAATAATAATATTACTAAATTTTAAAAGTTTTTAAATTAATTCATTTTATTTTTTAACTGTAAATTGAGAACTTTGATTGTTTCAATCAAAAGAATCGGCAAATTCTCGGAAGAAATCAAAAGCAAATCAAAAAAGAAAGGATAATTTAATTTTTAAAATACTACAAAAGTATTAATTGGAATTTGAACATAAATCTAGCTTAAATAATGACAACATCGCATCCGTTTTAATACTCTACATATTTTATCGGCTTAGATTTCTCAATAAGTGATTAATTATTCGTTATTTCTTCGAAAAATTAAATCGTTTAAAGTTGAACTTGTCCCGTTTTTTCGTACGTAAACTACATTCTTTCGGACCTCGTTACTTAAGAAAAGCGTCGAGTAAGCGCCTTAAAATTCTAAAAATTCAAATTCTATTTTAAAAAAAAACTTTAAATATTTCCGAGTTATATACAAATAAGGCATCGCTTCCAAAGTTCAAATAGTTTTATTTAAAAATTAATTAAAACGAAGCCCGTCTCGGTAGTAAAAGACTAAATATTCCCCTTGCCGAGAGTTAAAAGCCCGATAAAAATAATTAAATAAGTATATATAACAGTATATAATAATCTAAAAGTATAAATATATATATATTGATCGTACCAATATTTAGCGGTATATCAGTGTATATATAATAGCGTATAAAGACAAAAAAATTAGCTGATTTATAATTACAACGTAGAAAAGTTTAGTATATTTATAAGGTACAATACACGCGTAAAAGCGGAAGATAGAGACGAGAAGATAGAAAGACAAAGAACTAAACACAGAAGCGAGCGTATCGCCATTCTATATCTTTACTCGGAGTTAACAAAGAAAAATGCATACTTTTATGGATTAACTTTTATCCTGTTAAGTAAGATTTGTCCGACTTGATATTAATCGATGCAAATCCATTTTATCTGATATTATCTCAAAAGATGGCGAAACACAATTCCTCCTTCCAAATATTTTCGATTCGACAGATAAAAAGAAGACGAAGGAGAATTCTGTCATAACACGCGGCGGATATAATAATTAGAATAATTCTAAATGATTGGATTTATCGATGCCGATAACGCGCCAGCCCTCAGGGCGCGATTTAGAGATTTCAATTTTGATACATTTGTCGTCGAGTTATACGACAGGGCTCATTACGTCTACAAGATCGAGAATGCCCATTTATATTTCTAAACATTTCTTTTTATTTGTAAAGATAAGAGATTAAATAAAAAAAGCTCTTATCTTTATACGACATAAAGCTCTCGGGCGTTGTAGTTACAATATATAGGGCCTATATTCCACATTTATATGGCTTAGAATCGATTATTATTTATATCCTCGATTTAATAAAACCTTTACAATTTATAAGTATTTTAATTTATGCGTTATAAATTATAAAAAAATTAGAATTTTAGTGATTTATTCGTTTTTAGCGCAAAAATTTGTCATTCGTATAAAAGCAATGGAGAATTTATAACGTATTTTGTGTATTTATCTTAAATTTTATCTGGTAGAATATAGAATTTGTTCTTATAAAACAGGGAGTCGGTTAACTATTCAAAAGGCTTTTAACCTCTTTAAGCGAACGTTGGATGCGAAGGCCGAGCCAAAAGTCAACTAACCTTTTAAACACCATTCTTATTCTAACGCCTCGATGTTCAATCGCCAATTACGTAAACTCGATAAAATCCCTTTACGTTTTATACTCGGGCGACTTTCGGGCCACCCTACACGTACAATTACGTTAATATTTATATAAATTATTTTTTAAGAGTAGCTCTTTACTTAATTTATATATTAAAGTTGCGGCTTTGAATTTATATTTATAAACCTAAAATAAACGAATAAATATAACATTTTTTAAAGTAAAAAGTTACCGACTAATAATTTTTAATTAACGGAAGATTATCTTTAAAAAAGACATTTTAAAGAGCGTATTCGAATTATAAAATTATATTTTTTTGAAAGAGGGGAATAAAAGTAAAAGTTCTTGCGCTTTTTTTACCACGAATCTATTCTTAAAACCTCACATAATTTATCAAAATTACAAAAATATTAAAAGAAACGTTTTTGATAATCTAATTGGAAGACGTCTCTTTAATTTTTCTAAACGAACTTACAAGAATCGTCTCATTTGGCTGCCAGCCAGCATCCTCTTCTTCTTCTTCTCCTCCTTCGCTTCTCCCTCCCCGTATTATTATTATATATATATAATTTTTTTCCTTTAATTTTGCTTCGTCGTGTTAAGAAATCTTACCGAGACAATTTTCCAAAGAGGGAAAATGACAGAAAATTAACCGACGAAACAAAATTACAACAGAAACAAGCGGAGGAAAGGGAAGCGAAGAGAGGAAAAAAGAGAAGAGGGGAAGGAAGGAGAAAGAGAGAGACTAAATCATCCATTGAATAAGTGCACTTTTTATTTCGTAGGCAATAATGACGTGACAACATTTTAATGGATAAAGAAAATGATAATAAAAGATACGAAATTTGCTACCGAAACTTCGGGATTATTTGCTATTATCGATGATAATTTCGATAATTTATGACAATCTCTTCTGTGTTTTTCCTCCTCTTTATATTCTGGCTGTTTACGAAGTGACAAATATAATTTCATTTTTAATCTTTCTTATTCCTAAATTACAATTTTTCTAATTCACTTTAATCGTGGAGCGGATTCTTTCAACTTTTTCTCTTCCTACAAATTATACGCTTCTATCTATATCTATATATACACGAATACACGAGTTTTCCTCTTAATAATTTTGATTTATTACCAGATTTTCTATCAATTTGTGTTTAAAATTAAGAAACGAATTGGGTTTATGAGAAAATAAACGAAAAATTTGCTACGGTTTGGTTTTTTATCCACTTTCCGTCGTATTTATTACATTTTCGGCGCATAAATACCATTCAAATGCATCTACGTAAACGTAAATTTATTTCAAAAAGTATAAATTACTTATACGCACAATGGTCCGAAAGTCAATTGGCAATTGTGGAGAATAAACGCCCGACCACCCCGCACACCGTAGCCTAAACTTTTAAGCATCTAGACGAGTTAAATGAGAGAAAACGCGTTTTTATTATAAAATTTACCGATTTAATTGTTTTTAAATGAAATCCTAAGTTTAATCTATTAGATTTAGTTATAAACATATTCAATTTTTCTTTGTAATACTGCATCTGTAGAATTTAACAAAACGTCTCGAAGTAAAGCGCACTTTAAAGTATTAAGCACTTATTTTCAATAATTTATGTGACATTTTCGTCTGTGAAATTTTCAAATAACACATTTACGAATGTGATTAAAAGGTACACTTTCTATATTTTTAGAAAATTGAGAAATTGCAATATGCATAAAACGGAAGAAAGAAAAACTGAAATTTTAGTTGAAAAAAGTAACAGAAAACGGATTTATTTAATGTTACAAGAAGAATTTATGTAGCTTTTATCACAAGAAATCGTGTTAAACTATAAACACAACGTAAGGTATAAATAGAAAAATAAAAGACCGAGTTAAAAATGCAGTTATGTCTTCGTTGTATATAGTTTGGTGCCTCTTAATATCTAAGGATAAACCTTTTCTCCTTTAAAGTCGGTTCGGGATAGGCTTTTTCACTCGGATATCTGTCGAGAATAAGACACGGTCCTCGATATTTCTGCCAACAATTTTATTTCTTAATACCTTAAAAGAAGTTTTGTTCCTCGATATCCTAAGGATAAGTTTTTGCCTTTCGATAAACTTTTGAACTGACGCGGGCCGCACACAAGAGAAAAGAGGGGGAAACTGTCGGTAAATCACAGATTCTTTATTCATATATAATTATAAATTAGCATAGGTATACTTAATATAGCTTTTGGCACTGATCTAAACGTAATATATCGGAAATATTCGGTTAAATATCAGTCACTGCTAGTTTTAAATTAGTTTCGATGTATCTGTTAGCCGGTTTCTTGTTTTAATTTTTACTAAATTCATTGGGAAAAAACTTTTCACAAATATAAGTTGTAGAAAATAACGTTTGAATTTTTGTCGAATATCTCATTAAGCTGGGAAATTGATATATTTATTCACGTTTTATGCCACGCGGGCCGCAAAAAATATTACTGCGGGCCGCATGCGGCCCGAGGGCCGCGGGTTGCCCATTCCCTTACCTTAAAAGAAGTTTTGTTCCTCGATATCCTAAGGATAAGTTTTTGCCTTTCGATAATATCTCGACGATAAGTTTTTGCCTTTTTATATCTCGTCCGGGATAATGTTTTGCTTCGTATGCGGATATCGAGGGTGGGGAAACGAAGCAAAACCTCGTCCCGGAGGAGATATAGAGGAGCAAAAACTCGATATCGAGATATCAAGGAGTAGAAATGCATCCCGTTCAATTAAATCCCAGTTTTTATCTCTCGATATTCGGGGCCAGAATATTTGA
Organism: Centruroides vittatus; assembly: GCF_030686945.1. NCBI lineage: Eukaryota > Metazoa > Arthropoda > Arachnida > Scorpiones > Buthidae > Centruroides > Centruroides vittatus. The sequence goes on along the minus strand of NW_027122479.1, from coordinate 739,620 downwards.
ATTTTATCGAAAAGAAGTATATCCGAGTTATAAATAGTTATAATTTAGGAATAATTCGCCAGCAAAATTAGCAAAGACGTCCGCGTAAAGTCTCGGAATAACTCTTAATTTTTATATAATAAAAAAAGGAAAAAGAAACGGGGAAAAATAACGAGGTATCCAGTTGTATCTCGGAAAGAATCTTGCACATAACAATCAAAACTAGCAAATAACTATGCGTAGTCTGGTATCTGTTGGGCAATCCTGTTTCGCTTGTAACCTCCCGCATTTTCCTTCTCCGTCCTTCAATCTGTTGCCCCGAGCAATTTCGACCGCCTTTAGTTTTTTTCCTTCTTCTTCTCCCTCTGAAATTTCTATATAACCTGTCTAAGGCAGTTGCTCATCTGTCCTTGTCATATTATCATACATCTTCCGCTGTATGCGGTCTACGGCGTGCACAGAAGCAGAAAGAGGGAGAACTAAAATAAAAGAAAAAATATTTATAAAATATAAAATAAAAAAACTGAAATAGAATGAAAGCAATCGTAATTTCTTCTTTTTTCCTTCTCCTTCTATTATTTTTTCTTTTATTTCTTTTTAATTTGCGAATTTAACTTTAATTTCGCTTCGTTGATTACAGTATATCATTAAGAATTTAATGTTTACGACATGTCGAAGCTGCAAAAACATTATTTTTTCCTCTTTTTCTAAATTCTTCTTGTTTTTTCTGCTTCATCGATTCGATAGCTTCATGATTTATGCTTATAACAAGTTATGTCCTTCTTTTTTCCCTTCCCGAAGGCTAAGAACAGGTTATAATTACATGTTTTAAGTTAAGAAAATTGTTTTATGTAATGTAAATGTAATTATATAAAATATATATTATTATTTTTGAAATTAAATTTACTTAAGTGCTTTTTTTTTATTATTAAATAACTCTTTTATCTTCATTTGTCACCATTTATCTTCTATCTTATTTGTTTTACATGTAATTTCTCTCTAGGAATTTGTACGTTTGATTAAGATCTTTTGTTTATATAAATTGTAATTTGACAAATTGTTAAATACTTTAATTCTATGTCAATGTTTCTGTATAATTGCCTTAATTATACAAACGTCTTATTCGAGACGAAGAAAATTGAAGAAAATTCAAAAGAAAATCCACGATAAAACCGTTTTAATCGGTGCAATCAAATTTAAGATAAACCGCTCCGTAGGCCTTATATGCTTCAAACCCGTTTTGCTCGGTGCAAACACCAAACAAAACCGCATGAACCGATGAAAGACGTAGATAAAATCGGCATATCCAATAAAAACTAAAGATAAAAGCCGCTTTAATTGACCGAAGCGTCGTAAAATTTCGAAATAAATTCGATTAAAAGTCGATAAAATTCACAAAATTAATTAGACATTTATAAGCGGGAAAGTTTGAAAAAATATAGGTCTAATATATGTGTATAATTGAGTAAAGTGGAGAGCGGAGGGAAGGGAACCGGCCATTGCCAGAATCAATTTTTAATGCGTAAGTCAACGCCCAGAAGAAGTAAAAATGGAGAGAAGAGCAGCAGAATATTTGAATTTATTTGCAAAAATAATATTTAAAAAATGAAAAAATATATATTTTATAACCAAATATGTGCGCTTAAGAGAAGAACAAGAAGAGCATTTACGTATTCAGTCAGTGAATATAGGAAAAGATCGGCCTTAATTAAATAATATAAAGCAGCATTCGTCTCCTTCGAAAAGCTAACCTTTTACAGCCTAGATTGTCCTATTACTATTATTATTTAATTATAAATTTTGTACCAGGAAATGGCATTGTTCTAAACTCAGTTCGTGCAAAGAGCACAAAAGTGACTTTTGAGCCCTCCCGCATAGAGTACGGGGATAGACCAATACCGTTAATACGGAAAAACCAGAAGAAACAACTTTCGAGAGTTTTAAATTCGCCAGAAACGCTATTATACACGATTTTCTCGCCTTTTCACCATATAGTAGCCCATACGGAGTGTTTGCCTCCGTACAACGATACATAATGTATATATATTTATACATAAATACATACCACGTGTGTGATAAATATATTTATTTATATATACGCCTAGTATGCATATATACATAGATAACGTAAATTGGCGAAGGAAAGCGATAGGTTGGAGCCGTACAGTTTACCCGAAGAAAAGTCAAAACGCTCCGTCCAATTAAAACTGGTGACAAAAACTGTTTCGGCCAATATAATCTCGAGATGAAATCGCTTCGTCCAACGACAATTCGAGGTAAAAACTCGAATATTTTATACAAAACAGGGAAAGAAATTGGATAAAAGACGAAGGAAGGCGGAGAGAGATTAAGAACCGCGGAAGCCGCTTAAGTAGCGTAACACGTTGAAAACAATTTATCATAAAATTACAACGGGAAAATTTAAATTAATAAGTAAATGTATTAATTCGATCAACGAAATATAAATCAAATTTTCGAATCAGATAAGGTAAAGATGCGCGGACGTTCCGAAGCCGCATTTACGACCGAGGGGGGACGGAGGGAAGAAAAGCGTTGCAACAATGATGTTTTTGGACGTGGAGGCGAATAAAAAGTCGGGAGTGTTGATTTACAACCTGTAATATGTGATCGGAACGCAGTAATTGTGCCGATATACTATAATTACAATAAATTTATTACCTACTCGACTCACTGCTTATCGCTACATCGCGACTTCTTTTGCAATTTAATGACGGGGTGAACGGTCCTTCGCTTACTCCAATGTAAATACGCACTCCGTATTTGTCATCCGCTCGGCTTATCTCGGGCTTTTCTTTTCTTTCTTCGCATCTTCTTTTAAAATAATTAGACTTCCCGCCGACAACTGGTCGCAGCGTATTGCGCGTAACGGTGCCGGTCTTCGTAGGTGAAGAGGATGATCAATGGTTATCTGTTGCCAAGGATGAAGATGCGTATCCATTACCTCGTATAATTGAATGTAGAGATATGTTTTAATGACGGGTAAATGAGTAAGGTAAGCTCCTTTTGAAAAATTTACCGGTTTTTCGTCGTGTGATTAATCGCGTGGCGCCTGGATATTTCGTGATTTGCACTTAATTATTAATAGGTAACTGCAATTTTTCGTGGTTTATTTCATTGTATTCGGTTTCGTCGATTCTCTCCGAGTTTTCTTAGCCGCCGCCTACTTTTACGCACGTTTACCACTTCCTATTTGTCTGCGAAACGTTCCGTTATAGCGGATGTAGACGTTTTTCCTCTATTAAATAAATGTCTCCGGGTGTCCCGCTCCATCATTTAACCTTAAGTACGAGTTATACATTGTAACGTGTTCTAGAAATATTTAGCGTGGAGTGGAAACAAAACGCATTAGGCAATGTCGAAAGCGTGCGTTACGGTAGAAAGGGTCACCTGTTTTCGTCTGACGTTTCCGAATCTCATGATTTATGCATTCGGTGCTGATATCCGGACCGAAATCGTGACGTGATCTTACGCGGAAATGTTAGGTGGTTGCGTGATGCATCCGTGGTGTAGAAAGTGGCTTATCGTCTCCCTCCTCTCTTCCTTTTTTCCCCGAAAAGACCACACCTTCCTCGATTCGCCGATGATTTTCTTTCCACACGTAAGTCCATACTTTCGACTTTCTCTTCGCACGAACGATGATTCCGTTCGAGGTTTCCGAGTTTACGCGGCGCTAAAATAACCGAGATCCATTAGATAAGCTACACCCCGTGCTATAAATCATACCTAAGATATCATTACCGCTAGATAATTAAAAAAACTCCGGAATCCTCCAGAAATCTGCAAATTTCGAAAATTTAAGACCCCTCCGAGCTATAATACGTATATATTTTATCACTCGACGAAAATTTATAATTGTGAGAAGGAAGTTAGTAGCGTAAGTCATCATTAGCGGGGTCCATTTTTATAGATGAGTGGTTGTCACACGAGAGGAGAGTTGGCATTGTGGACGGAATGTCTCGAATGGGAACCGTCGAAGCGATTTTAGTTAAAAGTCGAGCCAAAGTGGAGTCTCGTATTAAGCAGATTGCTAGAAGAGAAAGGCGTGAAAGATAAATTAATAATCTGGTCTTGAAGGGAGAAGGTTTGTCATTAATCTTCTACTCATCCATCATAACAAGCTAGTTTGTCTCAGAGTTAGATCGAACTCCAATTACTCCATACTAAATTAGTAGTGGAAGTTGCTCGATTGAGTTAACTTGGAAGATTTTTTCCCCTTCTTCTCCTTCTTTTTCGGGATGTATCTCTAGTTATGCCAATTATAAATGAGTAAGTATCTCGGAAAATATCTGCCATGTCGTGTATCGTAATTATTTACTTGTTTTTTCCGTCCCCTCTTGTGCAATGGGACGAAGCTACCGAGCTACCGAAGGTAAATTATTATTTTTAATTATGAAATTTTATTAAAAACTAAATAACTTTAAATTTATTTTTAACTAAATTTAGCGAATAAATAAAGGACTTTGCTGCGTAAAGGGCATACAAATTTTTAACTTTAACCTCGTTAATCTTTGTTAAAATCAACTTTTTTAAATCAATGTTTATGTTAAAACTGACATTTTTGCATGAAATTCGGGCATTTTTTAATTCAAAATGGAGGATTTTACAAGCATTTTTAAGACCTTATAAAGAAAGATCCTTTGATGCTTACCACCCTCTTTTATATATACGTATATATAGCCTAACGCCGTAATTTGACTGCAAAAATTTTTATATTTTCTTGACAAATGGAAGACGTTTTATACGTAAAGAAAAATAAAAGCGCCGTTCTTCTTCACCAAAGTGAACGATAATTTTATCATCTTTATAAATTCTTATACTTGAGATTATATATTAAATATTTGGCTTACGTTCAAATCGATATATCTTAGTATTTTCACAAGATATTGTGAAATGATTTAAGCTTAAACGATAGAGAAATGCCGAGCAGCGGTTCTTTAACCTTACTGACTTCAGGCGTAGCGCAACGAGCCCCTTCTTCCTTTCCGAAATTATCGCCCACTTTGCCAAAACAAGCGCACGGTTGCGGACGGCAGAACTTTCTTTCGCACCCAACACATAAGTGGAAATAATAGAAAAAGAGCGCGACTCTAATTCACCGCCTTTGTTTCTCTGTAAACGGAAGAAGAAAGAAAAAGAATAAGAAAAGAAAAGCGAGAGAAAGTCATTCATTGTATAGTTAGGGAAGGGCTTTTTACACACTGGCCAGCAATCATTCCGCCCACCAAATAACAGGCTTGGCATCACGCAAAATGCAGCTGTAAATCCTTGCTTGCTTTACACTGCAGTCACGTGCCGATCATTGTAGCCACTTTGGAAAAAAGAAAAAGGTCCTTCCAAAAACTCTTAAAATTGTCCATTAAACGTACGGTAGGTGTCCACTTTATCGATAATCCGGCCGGCTTTACCGACAACAGGATTCCACTTTCTTTTGACCAAACTGCCACTCGAACCTCATATTTATCCATTATTGTGAACGTGAAGATTTTACAATTTCTTTATTACCCCCAGAGAGACATTCGACTGCAGTAATTACACGCCTGTTGTTTAACGTTTTCTGCCCTCCTCCCCTCGAAAATAAAACATTCATTGGCCCTCTAATTAGTAACCGACCGAAAAGTATTTTAAATATAATTGTTACTAATTAAAAATTGCCCGTGTCTTGCGTATAAACTCGTTCCACTTCTACAAATTCTCAAGATGACATCTGTTAATGATAGCGACCCACGAGAAGAGATGATAAATGAAGAGGGACAGACAACAGTTGCACGGTGGGGATGACATTTACAGCTGTCTAAACAAGAGGAGAGTAGCAGTTTCTGTGTACGCGGACACCTCGTCCGTTTCCATTATGCAACTAACCACTCTTCTTTCACTAAAAATGTAATTTTACGTGCCCGATTCTAACTTAAACCCTCCCAATTTTAAGCTCGATAAACTATTCCTTTAATAGTGTTTGCGTGTCTAAGAAAAAGTAGCCAAGTACGCCGATATAAAGTATCCAAAATTGATTATTTAAGCAACAAAACACCGCTTCTCGAGGCGTAGTTTAAGGTTTACATTAGCTAAAGTTATATAAAATGGCACAAACACGTGGAAAAACTTTTCCCCATTGGCGATGGGAAGCTTCTACGAAATGCGTTACATAAAACATAAGGCTCACGTTGGGTTACCGGAAGAATAAACAACGAAAATAATATATTTCTAGTGTTGTGTGTTGCAGGAAAACGAGAGAAAGGCCCTTAAACCCTACGTAAAAAACAAAGCATATAGGCTAGGATATAAAAAAGCTCAACAAAAAGCTTAATTGGGGTAGGTGCAAACATAGGAAATGTCATCGAGAGAGCATTTACGGGAACGACAGACGTAGTTTCATCAAACAAATACAAGTAACAAATAGAATTTGAAAGGGTTTCTATTCACATCTAATCACTTTAATTAACAACATGTCTGTCGCTTCATTCAAAAGCAAATGCTTTTATAAAGCTTGCATTAGGGGGTGATTTGCATTCTGCTTTAGCAAACACAATTTCCATTGATTACGCAGCATTCTCTCTGTCTCCGTCTGCGTGTCTCTCCTCTTTAAAGTTCTTCACCTGGTTAATAAATAGACTGGACTCGGATTGATTTGCGGTCTGAAAATTGGTTTCTAGCCATTTCACTTTATATTTAACTAATTCTGATTGTGATGAATACAGAAAGGTGTGCGAGCGTATGTTTGTCTGCGCGCTGCTAAGTAAATGAAATTACCGAATGCCAGCTGTTTAAGACAATTAAGTACGATAAAGAATTGCATTAAATTGATGCATTTCGACCATTCGAGCTCTTCTAATTATGCAAAATTCCTTTTTTCATTGTTGAATTCTAACATTTGACGAATCGAGTCTCTCGCTCCAATCGATTTTGAATTTGAAAATGTCCTTCCAAATATCTTTAAGTGCGCGAAGTGAAAAATTATCAAACAATATTTTTCTATTCGCGAAAATTCAACTCGAGTGGAAAAAATTCGAAAGAAATTTTGAAAATTACCGATAACCTTTGGACGTTTAAGAGTATTTTTGAAAATTAAATCGTTATTTTACGATAGTTTTGAAGGTGAAATTATCACAGAATACGAGCATTTTTCTTGTTACTCGAAAGCAGCCGAGAAGCAAAACAACACGAGTAAATTGCTCGAAAACTTCTCAGTTTTCAATTCAATTCACCTAATATTTAATTTGAAATTAATTCATAAAAAATAAAATAAAATAAAATTTTTAGAATAAAAATACATAAATATTTAATTTTTGAAAAATTTAGCAAAATCAATGCAAATTTTGATTACAGAATATTTAAATAATAATTAACTAAGCTTTAAAAGTGCAAGATTTTACACAGCTTTTTAAAACACAGATAATGATAATGAGAATTGTTTAATAGATTTTCTAAAAATATAATATTTGTATTTTTCGAGGAAAAAGAAAGGTTAAATAATTCATTTTCCTGCCATTAATAATAAAAATAAAAAATAAGTAAAAAAATAGCATACAAACCTCGCACTCGACTGTTGTTTTTAGAATTGCTAGACAAACACAGCGGATAGTACGGTCGTCTAACACTAGAGGGCGCTAGAACGGATATGTCATCGGATGAAAATAAAGAACGGTTACCTGTCAAGACGACACGGCAGGTAGGTTGATAGATAGAAAGAAAAAGAAGAAGAAATACTTTTACTCCCGGTTCCAGGTGTTCGACTAATACATTTCTCTCCCCCTCTCCTACTTAAACTTAAAATACGACTTGACTTATTTTTACACCCCGAAAAAAAGAAAATGTTAATTCGATTCTTTTAAATATGTAACAGTTGCCTTTTGTAACTTCTTCCCCCATTCTATCTTAATTACCCTACCTCGTTAGCGAGTGTATTTATAGTGTTAAAAAGTTCCTAAACACTTTTTCTTCCTCACCGGATCACTTTGTTAGCTGTCATAACTTTTTTTCTATCTCCCGTTTGGATGGAGCGAGAGAGAGAAGAGAAAGGGGGTTCTTTGCTGATATATTTCTTCCCTCCTTCAAAACTTGGCACTCGAGGGGCTAAAGAACAGATTCCAGATGTAATTTGGACACGTTAAAATAGGCATGAGAAAATAGCAATGTTCAATACTCCGCTTCTTTCTCCTATTGTGTCATCCGTCTTAATAAATCTCTGCTCTTCTACAGTTAGGATTCTTAGTCGCACCATCCATCACTTCCACCCTCTTAACAACCCCCCGAAGTTGTACACCTTCTTTTGTAAAGGAACAAAATTCGCTTTATTTTTTCTTACTTTTTTTAATTTTTACCCCGAAAACTTTGACATTTTCTTCTTCTTCACGCGTATAAATTTAAATAAAAATGTTTTTGAAGAAGATTTAAATATTTAAAAGACAGAAACCGATACGATCTTCCCGTAAACGTTTACCGCGGCGAAAATCGTTATCGGATTGAGACGTCCGGACGTAATCGCGTCGCAATCGACTATTAACGCAACCGTCGTAAAAGTCTAATCGGTCGACGACGGCGGAGTCGAAATTTATTAGTTTGCGTCAACAATTTGTCCGCAAAGAACGTAAAAATTGTGTTTAAAATTGCCACCCAACGAATAGAGTCGTCCGACGGAATTTTTTGCCCGTCTTTTACTGATAAAAACTCGTACGTTTACGTCGAAATTGGGTGGGCATATGTTAATTTTTTCACCGAATTAAGTAGAAATTTCTACCGACGACGTTACAGTATGGTAAATGAGGCTAAACTACTTCGATAACGGCCGAATTAGCCGCATAAATTTGTACCGACGTCGAGATCGATAAAAATTTTAAACCCCTTCTTCTAAAGGACCGCGTTATTATTATTATTATTTTCTTCTAATTCGAGGTTTTGAACATTTTACGAGCCGACTTCTTCGGCAAATGAGAAAAACGATAAGTCTGGGTCTTTTACTTTTTTAATATTTTATTCTAACGATGAGTCACGGTTATCACCGCGATAAGCGAAGTGCGTGTACTTAAAAGTACTATTTTATATTTGCTCTATTTGGAATTGCGTGTTAGTGAACATTCATAGTCCATTGATGCCATTTTTACTAGGAAATAAACCATTCCTATGGGTAATAAAGCAGAACGCGGAAAGATTTTTCTACTAGCACATATTTTTAGCCGCACAAATTATATTTTATATGTTAAATGCTGATTTATAATAGAAAACGTCACTCGTCCTTACGCCGCTACTACGGTAACAAATCATCGAATTACATTCCGTCTTTTCTATTTTTAAAATTACACGAGTGTGTATATTTAAACCTAGTATTTTTGCTGGTAAATACCCCTATGCTACTACAGTAATATAATTTTAATACGTCTTTTGTCTCGGTTCTTCTAGTTTGTTTTTATAGAGATAAAAATAAAAAAGTACGTTATTAATAAAATGTCAATACGGCAATGTAGTGTAAGTGGTATTATACTAGCAAAAAATAATATTAAATATTTTATTACGTCACGTTTATTACAGATATTAACGAAGCGATACTCAGTTTTAATGGAGAGACTGGCTGTTAAATAACAATCTGTTGTTTCTATAGCAGTTCATTAATGAAAAATGTGCTAATTTTTCGTCTTTTACAGTAATAAAAACGCGAATAGAATTAGCACATTTGCATTATCTAAACAATATAAAGGAAATTTAATATTATAGAAGAAAATGTTTTAGTTGGAAAATTAGTAGTGTTTTATCAAAAAATAGACTCCATTTGTGTATAATCATTGGGAATGGATCGAGGTTTACTTAAGCAACCGATGATCGCGCTTATTTGAATACGGACGAGATTTTACTAGGCGAATAACAAAGCTGCAGCGAGGAGATAGCATTAATTTATCGCTCGTACATTAGCGACAGAAGGAAAAATCTTGGGCAATCCATCAGAGGGTTGTTAGGATTCTCTCTTCCAGGTTATTGTAGAAACGATAATTCCGACGCTACTGGAAGTAAGTAAGACAAAAGATGACTCCGACCGAAGCGCTGTGTTCGTAATGATATTTAGGTCGAGCGGAGAAGGCTTTAGAGTAACAAAACTGCGAAAGAAAGGCAGTTTTAGGAGTGAACGTTGGTCTTGTTTGCATCGCGTGATGAATACAACAGACGTCGATCCTCTCTCGACCAAATGAGTCACGGATCGATGTAAAACTAGCAGTTTTATCACGACTCACTACAAGCACGCCAGGATCCATTACTACTTGGGCGTGACCGCATATTGCATAAACATGCGAACTTTCCCTATGGCGAGCAGCGAGGAAACTTATACAAGAAGGCACGCGCCTATGCTTTTCTTTCGCAGCGTAGTGAGAAAATGAAGGATATCTGTAAGCGAGTAACGCGCTGCCACGGTTTAAGGCCATTTTTGAACTGACTCTACACGATAGCGTATTATCTTCTTATTAAAAGAATACTTATAAAGTAGATTAGGCGTGTTGAAGAAATCCCATTCGTCTTTTCCTTTAATAAAAGGCAAATTTCGTCCGCGATTCAACCTTTTCCCGTTCTATTAACAATGTGTTAAAAAATACTTAAGCTTTAATGAGATTACTTTAAAAGTAATGGCGCCAATTAGTTTCGTCTTTCGTCAGAAAACGGATATTTAATGGTAATTTGAATGCTTTTCTTGCCTCTTCCTATTATTACTCGTGATAAATTCGGATTTTTCGATGGCTAATGCATTATCAACTCGGCCTCTTCTCGTTCATTTAAGCATCTTTTCCTCGTCCTCCTTTTTTCCTTATCCCCTCTCCAGACCCGGAAAAAATCTTGCGGTACGTAATATACAAAAATTCGCATTTATACGAGCCGGGCCACCGTTTTAAAAGTACTTTTCGAGGCCGTAGTGGAGTAAAAATTAACAAAGACGATCACACGCGATAGCACCATCATCCGGATCTATAAATTTCTCTTTAATATTTAAGAAACGTCGGAGGAAATAAGTAGAAAAACGTTTAAAAATTTTGGCAACCGAAATAGTTTCGAGAAAAACAAACAAAACGGAAGAAATTTTGGCAGAAGTAGCGGCGTTAACAGTTAAAATTATGTGGTAATACTTATTTTAACTGACGGAAAATAAACAGATGGCGAGTTATTCGTGGAAGTAACTCTGTTTAATCCTTTGTTCGAATCGCGAGCTTCTAACGAAATCGTAGCTTTCGTCAAACAAGAGATTTGCAGTTTTAAATGTCATTTACCTATATCGACGATACGTTTATAAGTCTTCGACGGGCATACCCGAAGGGAAAACTACGAATTAGAGAGGCACACTTAGAGGTGATGCATTGTGATACATTCCCGTCCTTCTCCGCATTAGAATCTATGCATTATGTATTAAACTCGCTATACTTATAAAGAGCGTGGAAATTCCTTCTTATACTTTCATTTTCGGTTAAAGGTATTTAATTCTTCTTACATCGCGACACGTCTTTTGCCGTCTGCACCGCCATATTTCTCCTTTTCTACCGTGGAAAATGTCCCTTTCAATTTCCGTTCGTACAATAGTCGAGGCACTACTGTTTGTTTCGTGCTCTCGAATTTATTTACTCGCATTCGTAACATCCGAAACTATCGATTTCGTGCCCTCAATTTCAATTTCTTGTACTATAGCAACAAATATTGATTTCGTGCTATCATTTTCAATTTCTTCTTCATATAACACTAGCAAACGTTTCTGTTGCGTTGCATTCTAACTCTATTTTCTTCTTCCCAATCGTTCATTACACGTATCCGATTTTATTTTTTCTTCTATAATAACTGTATACTCCATTTTTCTTCTTCTATAATAACTAGTCTGATCATTTTTCATTTTATTTTCCATTTTTTCGTGCAACGCAACTGTTGATTTTCTGCCTCCATTTTCCCTTCTATATTATTAAAGCGGATCAATTTCTCGTCGGTAACGGCATTTTTAAACGTCGAACGTGTAAAATATGGTAAAATCGCAAAGGCAAATATATTTATATAGAGGCCTTATATATTATTACCTAGGCCTACTACGCGGGTTCGGATTTCGACTTTTGTGGCCCCGAACTGTACCCTTAAAAGGCTCTTCCCTTAATAATAAATAATAAATTTATTACTCGTTAGGAGCTTAAACTTAAACGAAATCCGTTGTCGTAAATTTAAAGCTCAAACTATTTTGAATTTCGACACGTCGGATAATTTGAATTTAAAACGACGAGTCGGATTCTAGATCTTTATTTAAATTTTAAAATAAAGTCGGATAAAACGTAATAAAACAAGGGATTTTTAAGATTTAATTCGAAGAAGGTTTATTAACGACGTACTTTAAATTTAAAAACGATTAACCAATCCTAAATTTTTTAAAAATCTGCGCGTAGAAATAATTTTAAAAAGGAATTTATTACGAAAGCGATCGGGATTTTGAAACTAATCGAGAATACGAGAGAAATAGAGAAAGTACTTAAATCGTTACTTGGCAATGGCGATAATTAAGAATCGAATGCGGAAAGAAACGATCGAGGGGCCGTCGAGGTGTGTCCAATCTCGAAATTTCAGAATCGACGTCGATAATAACCGTCGAATGTCATTCGTAACCGAAGACCGACGCGGTAAATCAATGTCGCCATTAATAACCAATCAGAAATGTCATAAGAGAAATAACTAATTATCATATTTTTGATTAATAAATTGCTTAATTTCTCTTCCTGCCGCCAAATAGACCAAAGTCAGTAATATACAGGGAAGGGTAATTATGAGTAATTGTTAGATATAATTACCTGGTCTTGGGTTTGCGAAATGAAATAAGAGTGCGGCGAAGAGTTGTCAGATCATATATCTAATTTTGAATAGGCGCTTCTCTTTTCTCCCCTCGTGCAAAAGAATAGCCGTTCTTTTCTTCTCCTAAAGATCAATGCACTTTCTCTCCGCTTTTTCCCAACTCCTCGCTCGGCCGTAGGTGCGAATCCCGTTCCGCTTTGCGGCACCCGGGTTCGGGCACGGCCTTAAACGACGGAAATTTATATTCGACTCTATAAATCGGCTTTACCTATTTATAATTTACGGCATTACGGATTTCGATCAAAAAACGACCAAATTTTAATACATTTTAAAAATTCAACACGGTATTTATTATCATTTTAAAAAATTTACGAGTAAATTCCTCGAAAACTTACTTAAATTTATTTTTAAATTCGCGAAAACTTTGACGTTTACTAGATAATTCGCTATAGAAAATTATGCGTAATAATTGTTTCGAAATAATTTTATAAAGATCTGACACATATAATGCGAGTCGGGTAAATTAGAAAACCGCGGAGAAGATTAGAGGAGAGCTTCGAATTAAAAAAACATTGGACTTCCGATAGATTCTACGTTGCCGACGGCTTTTACGTTTTATTTATTGTATTTTCGAAAAATAAAATTAAGCTTTTAAAAAGTTTTATCGCTAAGACTTTTATAAATTATTACGCATAATTTTCTGCGGCAAATTACCCGGTAGAATTTGTTAAGGAACCGCGTGTTAAAAGTATCAATAGTAAACGATAAAATTTAGTCCAGTTTTCTAATAGTATAAATATATTTTGTTATAATTTAAAAATACGACGTCCCGATCTTACCGCCGCTTCCACTTCTATATTACGAATACATTTAAGTGCCATATTTCTCGGTTATTTGTGTGCCACTATATTCCTAGTTAAAGCCGTCTTTAACCGTTCGAGAACGAAAGCTTAGAGCCGTAACGGAACGGCTCGTCTTACGACGGTTTTCCAAAAATCCGAAATAGGACACAAAAGCGGTTATCTATTGCGAAAAAATGAAAAAAATACCAAAATTTACCCGTTATCTATCACCTTACGGTGTTACGTAATTACAATATTTCCAGAAACGTAAACTCGACGTAAAACACTAATCTCGTACGAAATTGGACGGCGGGCTTTAGCACGGTTTCCGAGAACGGATCGGGACATAGCGAGTAAATAGTGTCTATTACGACGAAACACAGCGAAATATAATTTGAACGAGCTAGAAGTTTGGAAAAAATATAAAATATATTCGATAAAATAGAAAAAATTCAAAATATTTTGTAAATTTTAAATCGTATTTCGTATAATACAAAATATTATTTAAAAAAGTATGATTTTAGATGCGGAATTGGAACAGATAGTTACGAAATGAAATTCTAGAATTCGCCGTTTTTAAAATCGAGAAAATTTTACCGTATCGGGATTATATCGATATTCCGGATAGAAAAGTAAAAATAACGGTCGAATTATATTAAAGAAAATTTAAAAAATATTCAACCCATTAAGCCGATCGATTAATAATAAAAATTCGATTCGATTTTCAAAATGGCATCTCGGACCCGAGGTCGACGATTTTAAATCGATAAATTATCATTTTAATATTAATGCTCTAATAAAATTCGGCCGATCTTCCGTAGATCCGGCTCTTTTATTAACGCCGTCGTATACTATAAAGAAGATCGAGGAGAAATAAATAAAGCGTATTCGAACCGATAAATAATATCCAATAAATATTTACGGAATACGCTGGTTTTGCGACCGCCGGTTTCGAAATTCTCCGTCTTACGACCTAAAATTTCGCCGTTACCGACATAAAATTTTTTATTTGCGTGACGTATCCGTGTATTATCGTACGGTTAGAGCTACTTCCGGGAACCGTCTCGATGTAGCCTAATTACTCGAAATACGACGACTGGCTTTACCACCGATCCGCAAAAAACAATTATTAATTCGTAAAAGCGTGCCAAAATATATTCCGAGACCTTTCGCATGGAAGATATAAAAACGAACGAATGGCGGAAGCAAAATAGTATACTTATAGAGAAGACGACGGCCGGCTTTGCCACCGGGTCTACTATCGATGCCGGAATTATATTTCGAGAGCTTCCGAATTTAAAAATGTATTAAAAGAGATCTCGTACGAAAGGTAAATTACGTTAAAGATTCGTCTCGAACTAACGATAATATAATTAACGTGGCCGCGATACCGATTAAAAAATTCGTCGCGATATAAGCTAGATATAAATGTATTTTTCTTTTTCCCAGCCGAGTCGGCGTATAATAACTGCAGGCGTTAACAACTCGTAAAACATTAGATAACGCGTTATTAATGTATCCTTAGATATGTGTGTGACGGCGTAAGGAAGGATAAGGTCATTTGTATGCGCGGAACGTCCGCACAATTATATTGGAAAGAATTAATAGAACCTAATGAACACTAAGCAGAATACACGACAGACTTTATCGCGAAAAAAAAGAAAAAAAAAGATGGTTTGATAACATTGAAGCGGACAGCTAACATCTAGAGATGATGAATCTACGAGAAACAGCGATTTATCTTCCAAATTTCCAGAAATAATCCAAGAAAAAAAGAAAAAATTTATATTTTGAAAAATTCAAATTGACAATGTTTCTTGTAAATTATACATTGTTACGTATACTACCAGTTATATTATTTATATACGCATATTTAAATTATTAATCGCGGATAAAACTTTATAATAGTTTGAATTTAAGTGCGTTTGGGAAGGAAAAAACAACCATAAAGTAATTACGTTTTCTGGCGACAGATGACAGCACTAATAAACGGGAGTTATATTTGCCACTTTTTTCTTTTAAAATTTAAATTTTGATTTAAATCTTAATTTTGCAAAACGATTAAATAAGATATTTTTTAAACACTCTTAAAATTATTAGTTATTTTATTAAAATGTCGTACGTATTAAAATTGCTTTCGTTGGTTAATCGAGATTATAAAAATTCTTACATTTTATAATTAATTTTAAATCTTATATAAAAATACAAAATAATTCTATTTTAAAAATAAAATTTTTAAAAAGTTTAAATGTATTTTTCTTAATTTACTCGGCAGATAGCGCTCAACGACGTCCAGCCTATACTTTCCATACGTAATACTTTTTAAATGATAATCCGGACAAAGATTTATCCGTCTTTATTTCGATCGTATTTATATTTATGGAATTAATTTAAAAACAACGCTTCGAAATTATTGTTTAAAAAACGTCGTCAATTTTTTGTCGCCATCTGTTATTCGCCGCTAAAACTATCTAACGATAGCCGGTCGGTTACACTAAATACAAAGAATACTCGACGCTAAAGGTTGGTCGGATTTACCTCGATAAAAATGATATTTTTCTCGAAATAAAATTTACTGTTTCAAAATCTTTTACTTTACAAAAATTACCGGAAAATCGACTCTCGTCTATGGAAATTCGGTGCGCTTACACTGCGAAATTCCATTATATTGTATAATACGGGGACCGAACGTGGAATATCTCTATATAGAACGAAACGACGAGCGCGGAACGGGAACGGAACGATTCTTTATTTCGCGACGAAGCCGTCGACCGAGCTCCGTTTTAAGCTACGTTATTCGAATGTGTAGGACAAAGCGTTCGGCTTCCGGTTAATCGTTGCGCGTACGGACCACTATATACAATATTCGCGTAATATAGATTCTAAGTACGCGTCACCGAAATTCGTTGTTAAGTGGATCGACATAAATCGAATACTCGCATATATATATACAGTATATTTATATACTTTTCTACGTATACGTGTTTTCATTTGTATATAATCTAGTGTCAAAATTTGAATCGCTACCGTACGTTCTAACACTATTTAAATTCGAAATTCGGTGACTACCGGGGTTTCTCGTTTCCCGGTCTTTCGCTCGTCCCGAAATTCCGGGATAAAAGTGAACTGTTTCCCGGGACAAAATGAATTATTTTTAAGATATACAAATTATCAGGAAATCAAACGATATAATTATTTTTCGTCTTTTAAAGTAATTTAATACGTTCCGCAACCTCCAAATTCATATTAATAATGCCGTGTAAGATATATACTGTGTTAAAAATTACCTTCGAATTACGTAGAAATTTACACAAATAGAAAAAATTTATTACAGTTTGCTGGAAACTGCATACAACAACAACAACAAAATGCTTTGAATCGAGTTAAAAAAATGAACTTAGATCGAACGTCTAACTTAGAAGGTAATTTTCGTTTTTTAAATAAAATATAATACAAAATATTGTAAAATTTTTTATAAGCTGTTAAAAAGCGAAGATGGTCGATACGGTTCTCCGATCACTCGATCTAATTCTTAGTAATGAAAAGTCTCGCTACCGAGAATGCCTTTTCCGATCCAATTGATGCGATTGGAATCGTGTTTAATGCATTTAAGAGAAGACAAATATTATGTATTTTTCACCCGTAGCCCGAAAGATTTCTAGTTCGTTTTCGAGATTGTAGTACTTCTTTTGCTCTCTAGTATTCTCGATTTGTCTACCTCGACTGCTTTAATAGAAACATCGTAGCCCGATAATTCGGCAGTTCGTTTGTCTTTAATAATCGGGTTACGAAGAAAAACTTCACACTCGCGGACTTCGTACTCGTTTGTATCCTTGCTCAATTTGCACAACTTGGCGTTACGCAGTTATCGAAGCTACTGGGCGCGGTTAAAAGTTAAGACAACATAAGCGCAATTATTACAGATATTACGGGTAAAAAATTTCGAGAGTCCCGCCACAAATAAGCTACGTATCGATTATTGACCATTTGTGACGTGCCGTAACGAAAAAAATTTAAAAAAAAAACTAATAAGTAGGTTTAGAATTAATAAATGCAAATATATTCTGACAGTTTATGACTTAATTATACTTTCTATTTGCAAAATGTCCTCAACCTTAACACAAAATAAGAAAAAAGTGAATTTTTAAGAAATTTGCGGGATTTCCCGGGTTAAAAAGCAACCGGTATCCCGGGATCCCGTTTGAGAAACCCTAGTGACAACTATAGAATATTCTTATAAGAATTTTTCGTTTTTTGGCTTTTTTCGCCGCGCGACCAGTACCGGGACCTTTTCTTCTCTAACCGTCGTGGATTCGTCAACGGCGCGTTACCCTAGGGGCAAAGAGAGCGATTGCCTCAGCCGGGTGCCTCCGAACCGACTCTTTTATAAGAAAATATTTTCCCGCGAAGAGTTCCCCCGAAGAAAACTGTCCGAAGTCAACGTTATACGCGAGACCCTACGATTCAAATTCGTCCTACGAAATGGGGCGAATCCGAAACGGGCCCCGCCAAGCTATAACGCGCCACCGGGTTCTGCCGAGCCCGGCCGAACGGAACGGGAAGGGGCCAGACATACGCGGAACCGAGTGCCGACGAAAAATCCCGGAAAGTAGTTGGCGCGGATTAGATTTCGGGCCCACCCCGAACGTTAAGCCGATTCTTCACCTCCTCGACCGTTCTGCCAGATCCTTAAATTATAAAATAATTTACTGTATTATATACGTTTTCCCAAAAAAGTATTTGAAATTCTAAATAGATACGTTAAAATTATTTTTTAAAAGGGTAAACAACCGAAAAACTTTCTTACCTGTAATTTCCAATTACGGTAGAGAACCGAAAATCGGAATCAATCGGGGACTGGGGTTGTTCGGATTAGTGATTTGTTCCGATTACCGATTATTGTACGAATAAATATATTAACCCGTCCGATGTTTCAATATTTCTTCGTCGCGTGTCGCTTCGTGTCGAATTTTCGTCGATTTTAAGCCTAACGAAAATTTTTATAATAATCATCGAGGCTATCGTATCGTTAAAAATCATTTCTGCATTTTGTACAAACAAAATAAATATATTAAAGAATATAAAAAACATGAAAATTATACTTTAGAAGTAAATCTAGTATCAAAAACGTTCGATTCGGCACGACACAGACCGACTGAAAATCGCGCGGCAAACCGACTGTAATCGTCGGTTTGCCGCGCGTCGACTTATCGAAGCGAAGTAATTGCATTTTCCAAAGCGGATTAATAATCTTCGTTAACCCGGGCAGGATAATTCGAAATAAATCGACGAACACCTTTTAGACTGCGGGATTGGCTTTATTTAGCGGATTAATAAGCAAAACGCCACGTTACGATCTAAACCGGTCCGGGAAATATTAATGGCGAAATTCGCCGCGCCCTATAATCGAACAAAACCTCGTTATCGAATAAGTAAAACCCGCTCGGGTTTTTCGAGTTCGATTTAAAAGTTTGGATGGACGGCCGAGTCATTTCGCCGTAAATATATTACAAACTTTGCAGCCGGCAGATTACATTAATTTCTTGCAGACAATGCAATTTAACGTAACCGACCGGAATACGAAGTGTAGCAAATTGACGACGACGAACTGTCCGGGACTAATCGATCCTTTAATCCGTCGACGGACAAAAACCGGTCCGTGCCTATTTATCGCGGTTTGCGTCTCTAAGTTAAGAAGTGGCCCGTCTATTCCTCGTTCGCAGCGTATAATTGGACGGACGAGCGAATACACCCGCTCCGTCGTTAAAAAGCGACGTGGCAAAAATCTCGTAAATAAATCTTTGGTTCGAAACCGCGGAATTCCGATAAATGCTAATTGTGGTAACTGCGTTAGAATCTTTGGTAAAATTCACTCGGCGACGGAAGGCGGCCGAATATAAACAAAAGAGGCGAGAAACGTGGCCGCCGTCGGTCCTACGGCGAATAAAATCCAATCGACAAAATGTAATGTTACTAGAATTTCGGTAGGTAAACTCATTTATTGCGGAATCGCACCCGTAATAAATCGACGTCTCGACGTTTATCCGGTCGAAACGGGTCTTTCGTTCTTCAAATAGTGTAAATTTATAACGGACGAATATAAAAGTTGTAAATCTCTACGATGGAATTTTTTTAAAACACGAACAAGTATCGCGAATCCATTCCGCCAATTATCGGAAGTTAAGTAGCCGATTTTGAAAAATTAATGGCGGGCCGTATGTCGGCCACCCCTGGACTAATCTATCGTTTACGTTCTTCGCGGTTCCCGGAAGAAACAAATTGGAAAGCCCCGATTTTATATCGTAAAATTTGTAAATAATACAACTCTGATTTAAGCGTACGTTTGCCAATTGTTTGCGCTGGGTTGCAGCCTACGGCCATTCGCAATTCTAAACGCAATTATTGTGGCCAATTGGCCGACGACGCGAAATAACCGAGAAAAAGTTTTGGCCGTTGGCTCGAACTTTCCACCCGAGACGGGCGACCGATTTCGCCGACCGAAGAGAACTTTCGGCCAGTCTAAGACAAAATATTATCGCGGTTTGGTAATATTAGTTCCGATTGTTTCGTTTCCCGTGACGTAACTCTCCTTCGATATACGTTTTAACACTACGACGCATAAAAATATACAATACGAATTCTTAAAGGAATCCACCGTAATAACTCGTAGGTGCGATAGAAAGAAGGGGCTGAGAATTAGTCGACGAATTAGTTTATTTTCTGAAGTAAACGAGTAGGCCTATTTTGGCCGCTAACGGGTTACGACAGAGGCGAGCCGTTATCTGCCTTTTGTAGTATTTCGCTGGTGTGAAAATCAAATATCTGTGTTTATATTGTCGATTATAGAACCGATGTCGCGAGTTTAGACTCGGCTTTACAATACGTTCTTAAACGCGGACTCGGCGGTAAAACTGTCTAAGTCGCGTCCCGTTAAAAAAAGCTGTCGACGTTAAATTTGACACGATTACGATACTTTCCCGTGCTACGTGCGTAAGGGGATAGTAAAACTCGGCTATTTAATACCGAATTTAAATCGTGTGGGCACCGGGCGCGTTACCACGCGGAGCGAAATTCATCGGTCAATCGGACCGGTTATACCTGATACGACCGTTTATTTTTTCCCTCAAAAAGGACGTCTACTAACTTTTAGATAATAGTACGTGAATTCGAGAAAACGCGCATTACTTCGTTGTTTTTATGTATTAATAAAAAGAGCGGGATCGAAACGTGAAAATAAATAGTTTATGTGATCTTACATTTTTCTGAAGAACAAATTTGCTCGAGTATATTTGGCGTTGATTTCAAATTTGAATGAAATTCTTGGCAAGATTTTAAATTTTACTTCGGTAATTAATTAACATTGGCCAGGTTGAGGCCGCAGTTTTCGACGCGAAAACGTGTACGTCGGACGTCGGGCGCCGCCTTCCCGTAAGCCTAGAAGTTTGACAATGGTCTTTGGAATGTCGAGCGTGATTCCACCGACTTTTCAAAGACCATTGTCAAACTTCTAGGCTTACGGGAAGGCGGCGCCCGACGTCCGACGTACACGTTTTCGCGTCGAAAACTGCGGCCTCAACCTGGCTATTGCTTCGAGAACTGCGACTCGCAGCTGTGTTTTTTCGCTCGTCCGTAACTTATTCGTAAGAGAAGGTTGCATTAGTGCCGGGCAAAGGTGAAGTATATTCAATAATTATAGGAAAGTTCGTACGATTCAAATTATTGGCGTGAAAAGTGTTTGAACAATTCCACCGGACGACTTTCGGTCAAAACATTTCCAGTGTTTTATTCTGTCACTTTTTGCGGTATAGTGTAGTCAAAAGTACTCGAATACTCGTCAAATATTTCTGTATCTTGGTTATAATTAATAAATTCTTTTTCAATCGGTATATCCGTTACGCTTTGAATTTCTTCCCACGTAGGTATTTTGGTTAAATTCGCCCATTCAAATATTTCTAATTCTTCAAAGAACAAAGTCCGTGCTCCAAATATTCTTTGCCTATTTTATAGAACTCGATAGCTGTAGCTTTCGTATATTCTTAGTCGACATCGCCGCAGCGCCTTCTCGCAATTTTGCCATTAAATTACGAATGGAGTGGGAAAGAAACAGAGTACTACGTTTTTGGGCCAAATTGTCTTTAATTCGATTTATTTCCTCCGTGACTTCAATTACGGAAATCTCTGATCCTCGATCTTTGCTTGATGGAACGTTGCTAACTGTGCACGCATTAAAAACAAACCACAATTCGGAGCTAAGGATTTCAAAAGAGGTTCTCGATATGTTTGGACATTTGTCGATACTCAAAAAGTAATTTTTTAATGGCTTGTACAGTTTCAAAACTCTCAATAGTAGGCATAAGCGCTAGCCACCTAGTTTTGCTATAGCCTATTAGGCCGGATGGTCGAGTGGTCGAGGTGACAGCCTACCGCTCTGGGGACCCGGAATCGAATCGGGACGGGTCGAAAAATTTCCAGGAATTTTTCGGGTGTGTTCCGTCCGGATACGTCGTATTCCGTTCTTCACCACCCGGCCGCCCCATCGTAGGCCCGGCAGAACCTATATTGGCCCGGCTAATAAAGGCCCTCTTAGTGCCACGGGACAGACAGAGTTAGAAAAAAAGACGCTTGGTGTTTTCAATCTGCCAAAATTGCAGTTAGTATTATCTCCACAAAATGCTACGATTTTTGAAGTCAAATTATTTCCTGTCGGCACTTTCGTTAGATAATTGACAATAACGTCTGATGTTTCGCCCGATCGGTCTCGAAATTCTAAAAGATATTAATATAATTCGATTGCCTTCGTACGGTAAAAAGAAGCGAACTAACGGGGAATATTTTCTCGGATCCGTAGTTGGAAGCGTCAGTTAATATAGTAGGCCTAACCTAGTCGCGCGAGACGAGGCGATCTTTTAATTCACCTATTACATTTGCGCCAACACGTTTACAATAGCTTGTGTTTTCGTACGAACACGTCAAAACACGTTTGAATTAAGTTAGAAGCACAATCGTTTGAGAGAAAACTGCGGTTCTCCGGCACCGTGCGAAAGACCAGACGCCTTCCGTGGCAGCAACTTCCGGATATTTCGCAATCGGCGAATTCGTTTTATTAAAAAATTAAGCACGAAAGAACCGGAAGAGGCAGCGAGATGGAAATTTTTATGTTTTTCTGATCTTTAATGTCTGTTAATATCGCCTGCACCTCTCTGAACTATGCTAAATTCTGTACCACGCTTTTGGCACCCGACGTCCGACGAAGTACTTTGCTTTATAAACGGGAACTTAACAGCTTGTAAGTAAACATTAAAAATACATTGGCGTTTAGGCATTGTTAAAACGAAGAATTGATGTACGAGAAATTTAAATCGATTACAATAACACACGTCGATAAAAAAAACAATAGTCAATGGTGGAAAAAGATGCGCCAGCCGCCTAGGCGCACTCGCAACCCGGGAGCCGGCGAACTACTGGGCTTCCTACCGACTTACGTACGTGTGAGACGTATTGCAGTGCCGTCATGGCCGCGATACTAAGCGTTACCGTCCGATGATTTTTTGATTTTTTCGAAATTGTTGCCATGGGTTGTTCTCTTTCTGAAAACGGGATGGTCTCGTTGCGTAGTCACGTTAATTATACCGCTGCTACGGTAATTCACAGGAGTTAGAAACGTTACAGCCTCTCGCTTCTCGCACCGCGTTGCCATCAAAACGATGTGTAATATTAAATACCGTACGGTGGGGGGCCGAAACTACATCGATAAATGGCAATATTTAAAGTATTAAATATGTGAGATCCACGGGATGAAGAAATTAATTTTTTGAAGGGATTAATTATTTTTAAATATTATAAAAAAATATTTTATATCTTTGATAAAATTTGAACAAAAAGGATGAACAATTCTTTTGTCTCCGAGAGAGAGGAAACGAACTTCCTTTTCTTTCTGACTAAAAGTTACCCGCTGTCCTAAGATGTCGAGTCAGTTACCCAGCCGTCCCTATAAAAAGGGATAGATTTTCCGCCTTGGCGCGCAATTCCTCGGAGGTTCGACGAGACCCGAATTCGCCATATAAGCGCCATTCTTAGAAAACAGAAATTGCCATAGAAACTAGGCAGTCTTCCATTCTCTCGAAGGCGCCAAATAGAAGACGTAATCGTAATGTATACCGAGCGCATAGAAGATTGTTTCATCCCGTTCTGAGTTCTCCCGAATATTTATCAATACGTCGATACTTAAGAAGATCAAACCTCGAATGAAGGTAATATAGTATTAGAACGTTTGTAAGCTCTCTCTCGGGTATATAATTTACGCCAGGCATAGAAATACAGGTATAGTTAGTTATAAGCTCGTTTAAATTCCATCGTATCTTCCAATGTCATGTTATATTTAGAGATATGTATATAGTATGTTTCATTTATTCGTTAAATATTTGTTGCGTTGTTTATTCGAATTCTCTCATATATTGAGCAACGACTATTTACCACGCAACGCTCTACTTGTAAGAATAGCCCTCCTACTCGAATTTATTCGATATTGTGTAAATCGTGAGTTAAACCACGGTTAGAAATAGTAGGTTAACTGGTGTCAGTCCCGACAAGATGACGATTTTTCCGAATCCTGATCCAGATATGCCCGAAAAAGCCACCCTTCGACGCAGTGAGCGGTTCGAAAGTTCCGACAGGGTGAAGGCGTTTTGCTAGTTGCGTTACTCGGTCTCGGTAACGACCCTTGCATTCTCACAAATATAAATGGAATAGTCATCCACCGGGAAGCACTATCGACGCCTAGCCAGTAAAGTAGGAACGTTAAAAAGAGGTTATACATCCACAAGAGCCGAATTATCGGGCTAGAGTTGGCTATAATAAATAAATAATAAATAAGACAATTTGGCACTAGAGCCTGGCGTTAGGCGCCATCTCTTACTAAACTTAATAATTATAATTAAATTAAATAAATAATTTTAATAATTTGGAACTGGAGGAAAAGAAATCGGCCCGAAGCGGGACTCGAACCCGCAACTTCTGCTATCCGTGCAGACACGTTACCAGTTACGCTACCCGGACCTTCAGTCCGATCGCCTCCTCCAGTATAAATAAGCTAACATGACGACCATCGACGGTCATTACAATGCCGGCTGGGGACACATCAAGTGCCCACGTCCTCCCAAGGCACTCAACCGGCCATCGCAACCCCGGCAAGGCGTATAAATATAAATAAATAACAACTAACCCGTTAGAAAGCTATACATCCACAAGAGCCGAATTATCGGGCTAGAGTTGGCTATAATAAATAAATAATAAATAAGACAATTTGGCACTAGAGCCTGGCGTTAGGCGCCATCTCTTACTAAACTTAATAATTATAATTAAATTAAATAAATAATTTTAATAATTTGGAACTGGAGGAAAAGAAATCGGCCCGAAGCGGGACTCGAACCCGCAACTTCTGCTATCCGTGCAGACACGTTACCAGTTACGCTACCCGGACCTTCAGTCCGATCGCCTCCTCCAGTATAAATAAGCTAACATGACGACCATCGACGGTCATTACAATGCCGGCTGGGGACACATCAAGTGCCCACGTCCTCCCAAGGCACTCAACCGGCCATCGCAACCCCGGCAAGGCGTATAAATATAAATAAATAACAACTAACCCGTTAGAAAGCTATACATCCACAAGAGCCGAATTATCGGGCTAGAGTTGGCTATAATAAATAAATAAATAATAACATGACCGTCGATGGTCGTCATGTTAGCTTATTTATACTGGAGGAGGCGATCGGACTGAAGGTCCGGGTAGCGTAACTGGTAACGTGTCTGCACGGATAGCAGAAGTTGCGGGTTCGAGTCCCGCTTCGGGCCGATTTCTTTTCCTCCAGTTCCAAATTATTAAAATTATTTATTTAATTTAATTATAATTATTAAGTTTAGTAAGAGATGGCGCCTAACGCCAGGCTCTAGTGCCAAATTGTCTTATTTATTATTTATTTATTATAGCCAACTCTAGCCCGATAATTCGGCTCTTGTGGATGTATAGCTTTCTAACGGGTTAGTTGTTATTTATTTATATTTATACGCCTTGCCGGGGTTGCGATGGCCGGTTGAGTGCCTTGGGAGGACGTGGGCACTTGATGTGTCCCCAGCCGGCATTGTAATGACCGTCGATGGTCGTCATGTTAGCTTATTTATACTGGAGGAGGCGATCGGACTGAAGGTCCGGGTAGCGTAACTGGTAACGTGTCTGCACGGATAGCAGAAGTTGCGGGTTCGAGTCCCGCTTCGGGCCGATTTCTTTTCCTCCAGTTCCAAATTATTAAAATTATTTATTTAATTTAATTATAATTATTAAGTTTAGTAAGAGATGGCGCCTAACGCCAGGCTCTAGTGCCAAATTGTCTTATTTATTATTTATTTATTATAGCCAACTCTAGCCCGATAATTCGGCTCTTGTGGATGTATAGCTTTCTAACGGGTTAGTTGTTATTTATTTATAGTTAAAAAGAGGGATTGTTTGCAGGGGGAATTCTCTGAGCTTGCTTGGCACGCACCGCATACTTAAGAGAAAGTTTTCACTGTCAATATATGTTTTGTGTGAGAACAAATATGCAATAATAATTTATTCTAACGTGTAAACTCTTTCATCATTTGTGTTTCCTTTTACGCTGGCAGCTAGCGGTTAAGCGTTTTAAGTCAGTGCCAGGCTTGCGGGAACTCGATCGCTCGCTGGTGTGGAGATTTTCCGTGGCAAACGAGTGCGCGCTACATAGGGACTAATAGGGCTTAAGCCCTGGCCCTCAGTGTCGAGAGCCCACAAAATTTGAATTATTATAACAAATTTTTAATACTTTTTATCTATATTTATAATCGAGACGAGTTTTGCGTTTTTGCGGGAAATCGAACATATTTTTAGACCCATCTAAAAATTCTCTAATTAGTCTGGAAAAAGGGGAACCTAATTCTTGCATTCTGTGAAAACGGATAAGATGGGCTATAACGTAATAATCTTAATCTTCGCTATCGTTACTTTTTGCCCGAACAATGCGGGCTCATCTACTAGTTATAATATATTTCATACGTAGAGATAATGGGCTTTATAATAGTCCATACTTTTTATTCGCACCAAATAATGTTTATGCCTATTGTTTAGTGCTAGAGATAGGCCTATTATTCTTATTATAACTTTCGGCGTGTCCAAAAATTTTTGTCAGGATTCGCCCGATTGTTTGACTGTCCACGCGATTCGAATAACTGTATTTTGGCAAGATATTTTGCCGAATTTGCTCGTTTACGAGATTACAGATGATACGTTTAAAGACTGCTCTAAAGATAAGAATAAATATTTTAATGTAAAGTTTTTTTGTAATTACCGTAGAATATAATCTTAGAAAATTACGATATTCACTTAAGCCAGCGCGTGGTGCACGGCACAATTTTCTGCAAGATAAAGTCACCGGTCGTCGCCGGTGCTCCTAGTTTTGGCCATATTTTTATTTCGTTACTTTTAAGCTTCTGGCCACGGATTTTGCATATTGCTGTTTGACGACCGATCTGTCAGCGACATTTATAATAAACTTTTCCTAACGAGTTATCGACGGCTGCGCGAGTGAATCTTGTCGGGCAGCCAAAGCAATAATCTTTGAGTTTGTTAGTCTACTTACTAAAACTACAATGAAGAATTGAATTACACATTCATCCGCTAGATAACCTACATTTGAATGCTTAGACAGTTAGCCACCAATAAATATAGCAATTTTCACTTTTTACCCGTTCTGGCAGCCAAAGCGGTCATAAATGGTTTATCGGTTTTCATTTGTGGTCTCTTTCTGCACTCGATTTATTATTTAGGTACCGGTACCTACCTGCTTGTTCGGTTTAGTAAGGATTAATTAGGCATTTACTTAATCTGTACTAATCCAGCTCCTCAAATATCCAAGAATAAAATATATCTATTTAACCTTTTTTAAAACTCTTTCCGCCCTGTTGGCACTAAGAGGGCCTCTTATAGCGAGCCCATTATGGGTCGGGCCGGGCCCACGATGGGGCGGCCGGGTGTGAGGGACGGGGCCCGACATGTCCGGACGGACCAGCCTCGAAAAATTCCTGGGGATTTTTCAATCCCGGGTCCCCCGGAGCGGTAGACTAACGCTTTAACTGATGGGGCAGTCGACCACAGCTTTTTGCCTTGTTTGATTTCTTAAAAATAATTATTTCGACTTTATAAACGAAAATATATATATTTTTTAATGTTATCGAAACAAATTGATCTTAACCGCGCGTCTTTCATTTGTACGAAATTTACGAGTACGCGTAATTAAATTTCGTTGGGTCATTTGTTCAAACTCGCGTGACCACTGCCGTCCCCTTCTCAATAAAAAGCGCCAAAGAAAAAAATGATTTGTGGATTTATATACATTAGTTATAGTCCTTTATGTGAATATTAAGAGCTAAAATTTATTAAAATGTGTAGAGATACGTATTAAATCTTATTTCCGGTGCCCCTTTACGTCGAATGTGGTTACGCTACGACAGACGACGCCTACAAGTACTTGATACGTAATCGGAACCGCTACGAGAATAGATTGTAAGAGTAACACTTAAGAAGATAGTACTGTAGTAAAGTATAAGACGGTGACGTAATTGGCAACGAATCGTGTTGCCAGCTGTGCCGTAATCTTAGGAAAAACATTCGCCGTAATTATTGCATTTTGAAAAATGTTTTATAGTTTATGATTTGAAAACTCGGGCGAATCCCGACCAAAACTTTTGGGCATGCCGAAAGTTATAATAAGAATAATAGGCTTATCTTTAGCACTAAACAATAGGCAAAAACGTTATTTGGTGTGAATAAAAAAGGTATGGACTATTATAAATCCAATTATATCTACACACGAAATATATTATAATGAAAAAGTATTAAAAATTTATGATAATAATTCAATTTTTGTGGGCCCACGACACTGGGGGACCGGGCTTAAGCCCCATTCGTCCCTATGTAGACAATACGCGTGTATTGTACATAGACAATGTAGAGCATGCGCGTATTGTGTCCGCCCCCGAACACTACACGCACGCTGACTGGGTACCGCGAGCTTTCGATACAATCCGGCAATGTTAAATGCTTCGAATGACGTCATGCGCGAGCACTTGTTTGCCGCCGAAAATTTCACGAGCGAGCGATCGAGTTCCCGCAAGCATCGCACCGTTAAAACGGCTAGGCGCTAGCTGCCAGTGTAAAGGGAAACACAAACGATGAGAGTTTACGCGTTAGAATAAATTATTATTGGTATATTTGTTCTCGTATAAAAAATATATCGACAGTGAAAACTTTCTCTTAAGCACGCGGCGCATGCCGAGCAAGTCCAGAGATTCGCCCTTTAAAACTTAATAATTTTTAGGTCAAACAATGTCAAAACAAACATAAAAAGACGCAGACTACACAAAAATTATAATCGAATAGCAGTTTAATTAATAAACTTGTTATAATACTATTGTAACATGTTGAAAATACACGGTAGCTTAACAGTTAAATAAATATTGTAAACCCAATTGTCGGGGTCGTCGTCTGCGGTTTACAACCCCCAAAGAATAATACTACTATTATTAAATAACCCGAAATGCATTTAGCAAAATTAGACTTTTTACTTGTGTATAAATTTTTATGATAAACAACGAAAATAAAACGTTGGAAAATCTCGCGTGTTTACGAATTGGTGTGATAAACCCTTAACAAAAATTATTCATCTGTAAAATCGTAACAATAAAAAAGTTTTAAAAATTAAATTTTATAGTTTAATCGAATGAGGTCACTTTTCCAAGCACTTTGTTTATTAATTTGTTTCTTAAATCATCGAACAACTATTTCGTTCACTCTTTAAAAATAATCTTCATTAAGTATAAGTGATACGTAAATTATAGAATAAATTTTAAATATTTATTCTTACCTGTTCGGTTATATAATTTTATTATTGTATGAAACTATTTGTAAACTATTATTGAATATTTAAAAAAACTATAACCGATTATTTGATCGGATTTAGTTAATTTACACGTTTTAACACGAAAATTTTAAGAACTAAAAACTCGGAGAAAGGTGATAGTTTAGAAACGACGTGTAATATGCGAAACACTAATTTTTGAGATAAAAAGAATTTAAAATATAACCAAAGTGTGGATGACATTTCAAATGATAACTCGTAGTTAAACAAATAAACAATAATAATTTGTAACATTTTTCGTAACTGTCCGCGCATTGACAATTCTTTTGTATCAGAAAAATTAGTATTTCGTACATTACACATCATTGCTAAATTAATAATACATACTTACATACTTCTTGGAAGTTTTTAGTTTGAGTTATAGGGTTGTTCGGAAAGTAATTTCGTTTTTTTATTACTAGAGCAGTGTTTCTCAAACTTTTTTGTCCGGTGGCATACTGAAATCATTTAACAAAATTCACGGCACCTCTATTATTATTATTATTATTATTAGTGTTTTACTTTTTTACGGTCAGTAAAGATACGAAGGATGAAAAGTCTTTGAAAAAAATAAAAGTTTTTAAAAGTAAGTTTATTTCCAAACAAAACAAAAACATTCAAAACAAAAGTTGTTATTATAAAGGTATCTGGTGATAAAACGAGCTCTCAATTTTTGATGATTTACTAGCGCTAATCGATTCCTTAGCTTTGCTACCAGAAACCACTTCTCGATCATTAGAATCTTCACGTTTTCTTTTTTTAATGAAAAAATTATTCACGATATTGAACGACATAATTAACTTCAATATTTTATTATAAAATTTAATTACAAGTTAATAATTTATTTTTTCTTGTTGTAAAGAAGAAAAATATTTTTATACGATGCTTTTTCGTTATTGTCCGAACATATAACAATAATAAAAACAACTACTTACTGCATTCGAAGCATTTATAATGCGCTTCTACTCGCTGCAGGAACAGAACAGACAACTAGTAACTAGTTCGTTTTTTTTTCTAGTATTTACGTATCGCCAATTACCGAGTCACCGAGACGAGTGGCGACGTAATAAGATTAATAGAAAAAACCAATATTTATTTTTTATAATTGTTTTAATTATTTATTTAATTTAATACTTTAATTCCATTATTTTAAGTAATTCTAATTTAATTACTTAAAAATTTCGCGGCACCAGCTTCGAGAACCACTGTACTAGAGGAATTAGATGTATTTTTACCAGCTAATTTTATTTTAAACCACATTTTCATTATATACTTCGACAGCTGACATTTTAAGACTTATTTGTAAAAAATATTGTTCGATTCTGTACAATTGTTTTTTTTTTCGGTGACCCATCAAATACGGAAAATCGAAAGCGTCATTTTCCGCATATTTTGCTTTTTTATAACTAAAAAACCAAAATGCCGTTCAAACAAGAAAAAAATTGTGGTACGTGTTTGGAGAAGATACATTGAGAGAAAGACGGTGCCAAACTGGTTTACAAAATTGCGTTCTGGCAATTTTAATATCGAAGATACACCGCATTCCGGACGGCCATTCGAAGCCAACGAGAACAAAATAAAGGTACCGATCGAAGCGATCTGCCGTATAACAACGAGTGAAATCACTAAGAGATTAAATCTGTTCAATCGAACCGTTTATTATTACTTAAAACGAATTGGTTTCGTTTCGAAGCTCGATATATGGGTTCCACACTTTATTAAAGGGAGATGCTCTCCACGGTGGGATTTTAAAGAAATCTGTTTTTGAGCTTTTACCAGACAATTTAACAATCGATTCGAAAGTGTACCGCCACGGAGTAAACAAATTGAGTAATATCGTCGAACAGAAAAGGCCAGAACTGATCGACGAACAAAGTGTAGCGTTTTACCACGATGATGCCAAATTTCACACGAGTTTGGTAACTGGTCAGAAACTGTTATAGCTTAGATGAGATGCGTTATCGCACCGACCGTATTCGCCAGATCGGGCACACTCGGATTATTACTCGTTCCGGTCTATACAAATTTTTTTTACCTGTAAGACATTTACTCGAAATGACAATGTCAAAAATCACTGGGATCAGTTTTTTGTAAACGACGATCAAAATTTTTACGAATGTGAAATCGTGCTACTACCAGAAACAATGACAGCGGGTATTTGACCGAAACGGTCAATATATAATTCGATAAAATATTTATTTATTATAAGAATATTGCGTTTATAAAACGAAATTACTTTCCGAACAACCCAATAATAACAATAATAGTCTGTATGGAATTACGCGTCTAACTTTCATTTTGGATGGAAACACCACAAATGACTTATTCTAAAATTTTATATTGAAAAATATGTTAAGAATTGTATAACAAATTTGAAAATACAAAATATTTTATGTATATTTAAATATAATTTACAAACTAATTTCTTTTGTATTTATAATATTCCAATATTGCCGTAAACGTTTTAACCACTCTTTCCAGTATACATTGCACAGAGCAGACGGCATGTAGTGAACTTCGGCGGGATCTCCATTTTCATAGGCAATTATTAGAGCGGCGGAATCTACCTGAAAATATAAAATCAAACGAATAAACCATTTGAAAACGAATCGGAACCAATTAAGTATTCTTTGAAAATTACCTTTAAATCGTGCGCCGTATCGAAATTGATGGCACCCACGTAGGCTGCTAATTGTAAAGGATTGTCGTAGGTGCTAGATAAAGTTCGTTTATGCCTCTTTGATGTTTTCCAGTCGATAACAACCAGATGATCTCTAAATTAACAATAAAAATCATTTTAATATTTCGAAAAAATTTCTTTCGAACAAAATATAACTCTTATTCACAGTATAGTTACAGTAGAGAGTCGAAAATCGGCATCAATTGGGGACTGGGGTTGTTCAGATTAGGGATTTGTTCCGATTACGGTCTATGTACGAAAAAATATATTAACCTGTCCGATGTTCAAATTTTTCTCCGTTGCGTGTCGCTTCGCGTTGAATTTTCGTCGATTTTAAGCCTAACGAAAATTTTTATAATAATAATCGAGGCTATCGTATCGTTAAAAATTATTTCTGCATTTTGTACAAACAAAATAAATATATCGAAGAATATAAAAACATGAAAATTATACTTTAGAAGTAAATTTAGTATCAAAAACGTTCGATTCGGCACGACGCAGTCCGACTGAAAATCGTTCCGATTATCGGGCGATTCCGATTACCAGGGTGCCGATTTACGACTCTCTACTGTATTAACTTACGAAAATAATTTAAATTAATCGGAAGATTACTTCTTACAAATTGCATTTAAATCTGTGCTTAGTGTCGACTACAAAAAGTCGATTGAAATATAAATTTTATAAAGTTGCCATTTAACGAATTTCATTATTGATTGATTCGTGTACGAATATGGAACTTTATTTTTTTATCTTTGATTCTTTATCAAACATTCGTGGCTTCAAAACTGATACGAGGCAGAGTAATAAGACACACGATTTGTTGTTAAAGTTGTTACGGAAAGCTTGGATGGAGTTCACGAGACAAAATAATTAAAATAACTTCAACGTATCTGGTATAAAGCAAACTCCGGTGTTCAAATTCGGGAAGAATTGCCTGTTCCGTGATACAAATTCTTTAATTCTTATTCTTTTTACAAATTTCCATCTCTATACAATAGATCGTGCAGAATCCGTAAGTCTTTTGTATGAAATTCTTAAAGGCAACCAATTACGAATAGATTATAGTACGATAGCTGCTGTATGAAAGGGATACTCCAGTAGGTACTGTACACCAGCACGGTGGTCCGTGGAGAAATTTTGACATTGTTCGACTGAAGGTTACGCGAAGTATTACAAAAGTAATGCAAAATGCTCAGTCGCTTTTTTCACTCACTGGGGGTGTTTTATTCGAATCTATGAACCATATATTTGATTCATAGATTCGGATAAAAACACCCCCAATGATTTGGTTTATTATTTATTGATAAATACGAATATTGATAAATACGAAGTATTTATCAATATTCGTATTTATCAATAAATAATAAACCAAATCATTGGGGTATTATTTATAGTATTCGTATATATCAATAAATAATAAACCAAATCATTGGGGTATTGAAGTATTTATCAATAAATAATAAACAATATTACGAGTACGATTGTCGTCCTTCGTGGAAAAGCGTTAAGAATCCATAAACTTATTTCGAACAAGCAGCAATGACCTTTAGGCTAGCATTGTTATAATTAAACAAGCGAGTTTCATATTAATATAGTAAAATTCAACTTTTATGATCATTCTTCTACAGATTTTGTATTGTTAAAATAAAATCAAGATAGAGGTCTACGGAATTCAAAATTGTGAGTTTAGTGGTCCGTGAGGTCAGAAAGGTTGCAGACCGCTGCTGTACGCAGGTTCTATGTAGAGAATTTAGTTCCTTATATCACAGAGCAGAGTGAATAGGGGAAAAAAGTGAAATCTACTCCGCACGCGGCGCTAGTATCGATGAGGTCGTAAACAGACTAAGCGATACGTTGTCGGTTGTAAAGTACCATTTGTTTTTTCTTTAAACGAAAATCTAATAAATATTTTAAGTTTCAAAAATGCCAAGTACGTGGTGCTGTGTACCACATTGTTCTAATAGTGGTGGTCACAAGTTTCCAAAAAATCCAGCATTGCGAAAGAAATGGATTCACGCCGTTAAGAGAGCAAATTGGAAACCAACTTCGTCCAGTCTCGTGTGTAAAAATCACTTCACACCTGATCAGTATAAGGAGATTAATATCTTTGGTAAGCACATTATTTAAAGAATTATAATAACTGTACAATATTTTTTTCAAGCTATTAGCAATTAAGAAGCTTCAAACACCTCGCTTGAAAAATACTTGATGTTTACATCAAAAGTCTCTGTTTAGTTTTAATATCTAGGCGTGATAAGCCCTAACAGTAGAGGCTAGTTTTGAGCACTTACATAGCATTAATGCTAAGTTAACAAAGGATAAAAAATATATATAGTACCATGGATTTAATTGTTAATTCTTTATGCTGAATGAAAAATAAATAGATTTATTTTACTTTATTAGGAAACATCCCAGCAAAGAGACAACTGAAGGCTGATGCTGTACCAAATGTATTTCTTTGGTCTAAAAAAGAGACACCTTCGGTTGCGAGCAGACGAGCAAGAAGAGAAAACCGTGAACGCAAAGTTCGAGATAATCGTGATGCATGCTATATAATGGATACTGGTACATTAGAAATAGGAGGAGAAGTAATAATAGATGAGGAGGAGGAGGAAAAGGCTACTTGTCTTATTGAAAATAATGTGGCAAGCACTATGGTCTGTGTAACTACACAGACCCATACTTTTGAAGTCCCAATGTCAGTTGAAAGATTTGAGTTTGACAACAATGCTATACATTACTATACTGGGTTAGAGAACTACAATTCTTTCAATTTTGTACTACAAAGTTTGGGACCAGCAGCATACAGCTTAAAATATTACAAGTTTCAGGTTGTAACACTTGCAGTGCCAAACCAGTTGTTCTTGACTTTAATAAAATTAAGATTGAATACAGCAAATTTTGAGTTGAGTAAGATGTTTAGTGTATCTGAAGAAACAGTGCGAAACGTTTTTGTTACTTGGATCAATTTCATGTATTTACAATGGCAAGAGTTGGATATATGGAGTGAAAGATCTCTTGTTGAATACATGCCTAGAGATTTTAAAATGAAATTTCCAAATACTAGAGTTATCATTGATTCTCTAGAATGCAAAATAAGCAAACCAAAAAATCCTGTTGCACAGCAGGCTACGTGGTCATCATATAAAAATGACAACACATTAAAAGCAGTTGTAGGTTGCACACCAGGTGGTCTAGTAAGTTTTGTTTCAGAAGCCTATGGTGGTTCTGCAAGTGATCGACAGATTGCAGAAAGGTCTTCACTGTGTAAAATAACAGAGGCAAAAGACTGTGTAATGGCTGATAGAGGTTTTAACATTCAGGACTTGCTAATTACTAAAGATGTTGTGGTAAATACACCCACTTTTATGAGAGGAAAAGCACAGCCGAGCAGCAGTTTGTTATCTCGAGACAGAAAAATATCTAGTAAAAGAATACATATTGAACGTATTATAGGAATGGCTCGTACATATAAGATTTTGAGGCAACACATGCATCCGACAGTAACCAAACTTGGCAGTGAAATTATATTTATATGTTTTATGTTATGCAATTTTAGACCACGCATTGTTGGCAGAGATGCTTAATTTGTTTCACTGTTAGTCTAGCTCTATTAATTCTGTATATAATGTTTTTTTCATTCTAGACCCTAGCCTAATTTAAGTTTTCCATTTATAGTATTTTTAAATTTTTGTCTGCTTATAAATTCTAAGATTAAGAATGTATACTAGCATACACAGTAAGGTCTTCATTATGGAACTTCAATTCAAAGTAATATAGTGGTTTTAAAATTTGTACTATAGTTGAATAAATGTTTGTAAATTTGTAAGCAAATAAAAAATTTTAATCTTTAAAACAAAATCTCTTTTTATTATTTAAAAAATTTACCATCTAGAAAAATTTTACATAAACTCAAATTGTAAAATAAAAATAACAATTAGCTCAATTATTTTATAAACTTAATGTTTATAGAACATCTTTTTTAAAAGAGCTGGCTTAAAATGCTCATGGAAAAACATAATTAGTGTTTCAGTCATGTCTGCAATAAATTTATCATCTCTTGGAATGATAAAAACTTTGAAGTCACTTTTTGTGTAAATAAACAGGTGAGCAACTTGTCTATTTGTCACTGCTAATTGACCTTGGATTTGATAAAAATAATCATGATTCCGTTTTAAAGTAATTTTGTCATCAGTACATTCCAAATATGGTACATTTTGCACATTCACAGGAAGTTTAAAACTGGAGTAAGGACATTTAACTTCTAATATTTTATCATCATCCACAAGCCCATCTGGACTTGCAGCTAAGAATGGGTATTTTGGATGAAGAAACATGCCACATTCTTTCACAGGAGTATTTTCAAAAGAAGAATATGCTTCAATTGCTTCTTTTTCATACCTTAAGCCATGAGAAATTGCCTTACTTTTTATTGGCCTACTTGACAGTAACGAGTCACACAATTTTAGTCTGTCTGCTGATTTTAATTTACAAACTTTTCCAAAGTTTGAAGATGTCAAACGCAACAAATGTTCCTTCTTCCAAACTGCACTTTTTCGTTGTAATCGGGTCTCTTTTTCCAAATGTTCTATGTACTCCCTACTTGCTTCAGTTACATGTAAAGCTTTTAAAAACATTTCGGACATTGTGCTTTTGCAATAATCATGATCTGACTCTAAAGCCCTCATGTTTGCTGGTTGCCTTAATTGTAATATCGGTATTGCACAACCACTTTGCATGTTCATTGCCAAATTAATAACAAAGTTTGTATAATCAGAGATTGAACTGCCAGATGGTCTGGGGTCAAATTTCATGTCTTCCAATCGTTTCCTTTTCATTCCTCTCTTCTTAAATAAATGAAATGGAAGCTCACTAGCCTTAATTGGGGAACCTTTATGTTGGCGGGTAGGCTGATGGAATGTTTGCAGAACCTGAGTGCATGTTTTGTGACACTTATAATTGCCTGTTCTTCCGTATTCTTCTATTGCCAATAGTGTTACACATACATGTTTGCAATATGCTTTAGGCCCTTTACCTGCTGTACATTCACATATTGCATTTTCTATATCCCCATCATCTGTAATTACTAAATCTGTATAATATGTGTTCCCCTTGGTTAATTCAGATTTTACATTACCTTTAAAATATGAAAATTTTTTTTCTTTTGTTCCTCTTATTGTTAATAAGAATTCATTAAAATACATCTGCACAGCAGACAGTGGCATTCTTTGATCTGACATCTCCATGTAGGCATCAATTGTATCTATAGTCAAAACTGGTATTTGTAAACTTGGAGAGAGATCCTTATATTCAGATGAATCAGGAAGTTTGAGTTCAGGAGAGCTATCACAGGATATAGAAAAATTATGAGTTTCCTGATTCCTCTCATATGCCAGTAACCTGAAAATTATTGTAAACAAGTTTAATAACTAGTTAACATATGATCACCAATATTTTATTTAGTTTTTTCTGTCTCATTGACAGGAAAGGCAAAAATTATTATTATATATTATATTCTTACCTTAATATATTACATATAATATAAAAATAAACAGTATAAGGTAACTGAACAGTATTGACAAGCACCTAAATATGGCATATATATATAGTGTATGCCAGATTTAGTAAAAGGAAATGGGCAAAAATTCACTTGTACAAAAAGTTTATTGGTGAAGAAATTAGTCTTATTGCATTAAATTATTGAAACAAGTAAGAAGACTTGTGACCAATAAAAAAGACATTTTGATTATATTTATTTTAATTACTCCAAAAATTGTTTTCTCTTGGTAAAAGATTCAGATATATATCTCTTATATTGTCTTAGAACTTCATAGAAAGTAGTTTTGTTTGTGTTGATTGTTGTTCTAAATTACAGTGATAACCTATTGGTACAGTTAACATTTCAGATACTGGTATAAATTGGTTATAATATATCAGGTTCAGTACATGACCATATTCCAAGAGGAAAAAACTTCATTTTAAAGTTTTGACCTTATGTTTTGGTTAGGCAAATGTGAAAAGAATCAATGACAACTTTACTGATCTTTAAATGTTTTTATCGACGAAAAATGTGCATTTTGTGAAATCTTATCCTTAAAACTTTCATATACTGGTAAGTTACCTTATCATGTAATAGTTATAAGGACTTGAAATTATAAATGTAATAATTAACGATAAAAATATAGATGTAGATTATTTTAACTTACCTTTCTATTAAATCGGCTTTTCTACCAGCTAACTTGGCATTGTACTTTTTTAATTCTTCCTTTAATTGTACCGTTGTTAACCTTCCTAAAAAATATTTTCGTTCTTCCATTATTATAAAGTAAGCTATCCTTCGAACGGAACAGCTTGTTTACAACCGTATCGATAGGCGCGACACCTATGTCACGTGATCACTTTTTTCCCCTATTATAGAAGCGGAGGAATATATGCTTCGTCATCGTAATCTTTTCTCCAAGATGTAAGAACTGACAATACTAATCAAGACTAATAACACATTGTGAGGCCAAGGGCATATACGATACTAGTGCCTCGGCTGGGAAGAATTTGATTTACTGGCATAGAATTTTAATCTCGTGCAATGTAGAAAGTACAGTACCTTGTGTATCACGAGCTGGACAACCAAGCACCCGTATAGAACGTCCAAACCCTTAGACCATGCAGGTTTACTATCCGAGTTAATGAAATTTCTAATCGATATTTATGGCCTAACGAGAGCATCTTCGACATCTTTGTACGGCGACTTTCTCTGGCGTTTTCGAGACAGCCGCAACAAAAATCCGAGAAAAAGTTTCTTAATTTCCACTCTTTTCTTCAGGATTCCACCAATGTGGTTTTTGGAAGGTTTTTGTTTTGCAAATTCGGCTTGAGAAGTTTTCTTACATTCAAATTCAGAAACAAGTTCGTATTTTTCTTTCAGCGTAAGCGTTCGGACACTCATTTCTAACAGAAATGTGAAACACGTGCTACAAATAACACTTGACGTAAGAAAATGCAAAATCGGATTCTGTTGCGACGTTGATATAGAACAGGGATGGCGAACCTTTTTGAGTCCGCGTGCCATATTGTAAGCATACTTAGCTTTAAAGATGTTAACGCGTGCTGATGTCTTAGAATTCGAATACAGTAGAGAACCGAAAATCGGAATCAATTGTGGACTGGGGTTGTTCAGATTAGGGATTTGTTCCGATTACGGTCTATGTACGAAAAAATATATTAACCTGTCCGATGTTCAAACTTTTCTCTGTTGCGTGTCGCTTTGTGTTGAATTTTCGTCGATTTTAAGCCTAACGAAAATTTTTATAATAATCGAGGCTATCGTATCGTTAAAAATTATTTCTGCATTTTGTACAAACAAAATAAATATATTGAATAATATAAAAAACATGAAAATTATACTTTAGAAGTAAATTTAGTATCAAAAACGTTTGATTCAGCACGACACAGTCCAACTGAAAATCGTGCCGATTACCAGGGTGCCAATTTACGACTCTCTACTGTAATGATATTTAAAGGGCCGCTAGTCCCATTGTGAGCTTTAGCAAGTGCGTTTATTTGCGATTTATCTAAGCGTTTTCTCTGTGTGTTGCTGATTTTCTCGTTGTACTCTTGGGAAAGTGACTACCTACCTTCAAGCGGTGCGGCCCGTCAGTACCTTTTTAGGGAAGTTAAAGGTAGTTGCGCATTTATAGCCTTTTTCAATGCTACTTTATTTTGTGGTATGGCAAGTAAGCCACCACATTTTGTCGTCCTAGCAAGGACGGACGAGAAGGAGAGGCCCGAGGTGGTGCCTGAAGGAGAAATGCCCTCCCTGCCAAGTAAGCGGGATGGCAAGCAGGGCAAAAGAGTCGCTGCTGCTCAGAAAATTCTTGACGAATTGCATGAATATCTTGTGAATAATTCACATTCCAAGATTGGATCAAGAGACCATATCCCACAAATTTTGGGAAAGGTTGAGACAATAATAGAAATCTTTACGGAGAGAGAAGACATAAAGAAAATGATGACGACCATACAAGAGCAATTGGAAAACATCAAAGTTAGAGAAGAAAGAAGAGGAGGGAAGACTTTTGCGCACGTTGTGGCAAGTCCACCTCTGGTTAATAAAAGGGTGGTCAAGTCTGGAGAAGTTGTAATAGTTCAACCAACAGACGGCACAGGTGATGCTGAGAAGACCAAGCAAATTATAAAGGAAAGAATAAATCCCCAAGCTTTAAAGATAGGGGTGAAGGGCCTCAGAAAGTTACGAAATGGAGCTATAGCGATTGAAGTAAAGAAGAAAGAAGACAAGGTAAAGATACAACAAGCAGTGGAGGAAATCCCTGGGATGACATCCCGGGAACCTAAGAAGAGGACTTCAAAGGTTATTATTCATTCTATCCCAAAGGAAATTGAAAAATCGGAGATACCGAAATTTGTCTATCAGCAAAATGAAAGTTTACAAGAGAGTTTTGCAAAAATAGGACAATTTGAGAGTGGTTTTGCTGTAAGGTTTGCCCTTGGAAATAGGAACAGGCCCACTTCCAGTTGGGTGGTTGATGTTAGTCCACAGACTCGTACAAAACTTCTAAAAATAGGAAAATTAAATATTCACTGGGTTAAATGCCTGGTAGAGGACTTCATACCAGTTGTACAGTGCTTTAACTGTTGTAAAATGGGACACTTTGCAAGAGATTGTAAACAAGAAACTCCCACCTGTAGTCAGTGCGGAGAGGGACACAGGTTCAGGGATTGTCCAAATCGGAACACCATTAAAATCTGTTGTAACTGTAAACAAGAAAAACAAACGAACACAAAGCATAATGCTCTAGACAAAAAATGTCTGATTGTACAAAGAGCAAAGGCAATTATAATAAGTCGTACTGACTATGGAGATAGCTCGGACTAATAGTATCAAGGAAATCTACAAAGAGCAATTGCAGCTAACTCTGTTTTAAACAAAAGGCTGGAGACGTTTGATGTGGCTCTTACGCAGGAACCTTATACAGTGAAAAATAAAGTGGCCTGTCTCGGCAGGCAGATACAGATTTTGCAAGTTGAGGTGGAAAAACCACGTGCCGCTATAGGTGTGTCCTCTTGGGACGTGGATGTCCTTTTTCATACTGACATTAGTTTTCAGAACTGTGTGTGTGCAGAGTTTGTTTTGGCTGGCCACAGGATCATTATGGCAAGCATTTATAGAGTCTTTGGCGAGAATCTCAGTGAAACGTATGGTAGTATAAAGAGGATTCTTAACAAATTTCCAGGACAGGCCGTAATTATTGGTGGTGACTTCAATGTACTGTACAGTACATTCCCGTTTGGGGAGATC
The DNA here is from genome assembly GCF_030686945.1 of Centruroides vittatus. Lineage (NCBI taxonomy): Eukaryota > Metazoa > Arthropoda > Arachnida > Scorpiones > Buthidae > Centruroides > Centruroides vittatus. The sequence continues at coordinate 698,034 of NW_027122479.1, read as the reverse complement.
CAACTCACGACATGGAGGCAGATGACTTCATGGAATACTTAGCGATGCAAGGACTTCACATAGTGAATGATCCTATGTCCCCACCAACTTTCGTTGGTCCAAGGGGTAGTAGTTGGATAGATTTAACTTTATGTAATGATATTGGCTTGATGTGGCTATACAATTGGGAAGTGGAAACGGAAGGCTGCTTAAGTGATCATTCCTCAATTTGTTTCAAAGTCAGGGTTCCCGGGGAAGGAACCAAAATTGAAGAAAGAAAGTATGACATCAACAGGATAAATTGGAATCGGTTTAATGATAGGTGCAGGAGAGAGTTGAGGCAGATCATGAGTGGAAATAGTAATGATAGAGAGATGGTAAAACAAAGGATTGATGACTTTATTCGGATCATGAATGAGATTTGTAATGAGTGCATACCTGTTAAGACAAAGAGCAAGCACCTTGTTCCATGGTGGAACAGGGACCTCTCTCATATAAGGAAAAACAACAATAGGTTGAGAAGGCGGTTCCAACACTGCACTAATATTGAGAAAAAAGAGCAGAGGAGGGCGATTTATCTAAGGTTTGAACGGTTCTATAAAGATAAAATAAAAGAATATAAAATTTTGTCGTGGAGAAGGTTCTGTGAGGAAAATTCTGGCAATCCTTGGAACTTCTGCTTTAAGCTAAGTACTGGTAAATTCAAGACCAGGTTAATTGCTTCATCTATTAAAACCCCATGTGGGCCAACTTCTACCTTAAAAGATACAATTACTTTTTTACTGGAAAGGTTCTTTCCAAAAGATGATAAGGCTGAGGACTCACAAGGACAAGGGGAAATAAGGAAGAAGGTGGAGGAGGAGTCAGATGAGTGCGATGACCCTCCATTTACATTTGAAGAAATTCAAGAATGTATTAATAAAATCAAAGCCAATAAGGCCCCGAGCGGAGATGGTATAGTGATACAAATTGTGAAAGCCATCTGGGAGTGCAGTTCGGAAACTCTTACTGAGGTATATAATCAATGTCTTAATTACGGGGTTTTCCCGAAGAGGTGGAAGGAGGCTAGGGTGGTGATCATCCCCAAGCCTGGGAAAAAGGACTTGAGCAATCCAAGCAGTTATAGACCTATTAGTCTCCTGCCTGTTATGGGTAAGGTTTTAGATGATCTTATGATCAAGAGGATAATGTGGCATATGGAGAGGAAAGGTATACTAAGTGAAGTACAGTTGGCTTTAGACCACAGAGAGGAACAGAGGATGCCATTAACAAGGTGATTGGCGATATTAAAGAGGTACTTGGTTATGCCAAGTATGCGGTGGCAATAAGTTTGGACATCCGGGGCGCTTTTGATAATGCCTGGTGGCATTCAATTCTTTGGAAACTTAAGATGAATGGCTGACCAAGGAATCTTTATAGACTGGCAAAGGACTACTTTAAGGATAGAGTAGCTATATATAATTTGAATTGGACAAGGATTGAGAAAGGGCAGGAGAGAGGCTGCCCGTAGGGGTCGAAATCGGGCCCCAGTTTTTGGGTCATTCATTTTGATACTATCTTAAAGAAGATAAAGAATGCGGCAAGATGTACGGCTTATGCCGATGATGTAATGATTGTTATGGCAGGACATTCACGTAGAAATATAGAACTGACATGTAACAAGCTTCTCAGTGATATTTATTCATGGGGCAAGGAGGAAAAGCTGGAATTTAACCCCACTAAGACTCAAGCAATGATTTTTGCAAAAGATTTTGTTAGTGCGTTGGATAGAAGAAAACCTATACTCAAGATGAATAATGAGAAGATACAGATAGTTAAGAAATTAAAATACTTGGGCATCGTCATGGATAGCCAGTTGAGCTGGAATGATCATATAAAAGAATTAAAAGTCAAAAGTAATATTATTTTCAACAAGCTGGCCCAGGTTGCTAATGGCATCTGGGGCCTGAATGCTGAGGCGATGGACACTGTCTACGATGGCATGTTCATTCCGATTTTGACTTATGCGGCATCGGCTTGGTGTGAGAAGGTACAAAATTGTACACAGAAGAGGCATCTAAGGCAGGCTCAGAGAACTGCATTGTTAAAACTTACTAGATGCTATAGGACCACCTTGACTGAAGGACTTATGGTTTTGGCTGGAAAAGCCCCTATTGAACTGGTAATTGAAGAAAGGGCCAAGTGCTATTGGTTGAAGGTTAAAGATGTTACCAAACTGGCGAAAATGGATCTCAATATCGAGAAGTATGAGAGGATGGTTCCGGTGAAGGACATGCTGCACCCTGCAACGTTATTCAGGGTTTGAGAAATGAGGCATTTAAAGATTACTACTGAAATTTATACAGACGGGTCTAAATCCGAGGTTGGGACAGGAGCTGCGTTTGTGGTGTATGAGCGGAATAACGAAATCTATAATGAAAAATTCCGGCTAGAAAAATATTTAATTATAATTAATTTACCAGCGCCTATTTTGTTGTAGATAAAAGCCGAAACGACCCCAAGAAGGTATGATGGAAGAATAGAAGACGTCCGTATATCACCAGTAACTGTTTTTTAAAAATGTTTATATTTTTAATTACTTTATATCTGTGTTTTTTAAAGGAATGTTTGGCGGCCAGTAGCCTCAAAAGAAAGGTCAGTCACCAAAAATGTAATGTCCAGAACACAATAAATGGTGGTTCCTTATTTTGGGAAGGACTTTGTCTTCAAATAATTAATCATAATTATCGCCATTGGACGAAGATTTACAAAAATATAGAAAAATATTGTTCGAACTACCAGGCAGAGTTGCTAGTGATAAGTAGGGCCATTGAATGGTGTGTTGCTAATGATAGGACTGAAAATGTTTGTATTAATATGGATAGCATGAGTGCACTTCAGGCATTGTTAAGTCAAAAGTCCAGCGATCACAAAGTTTATTCGATTAAAAAGCTATTGAAAGACCATGATTTACTTGACCGTATCAAATTTAAATGGGTTCGCGTCCATGTAGGCATTTATGGTAACGAGAGGGCCGATTACCTGGCCAAGGAAGCGGTGGAAGGCGGCCAAGTGGTCTTTGACATAATATCCGTTTGCTGGGGAAAGAGGATCTTGAAAATGATACAATACAGAAGTGGCAGGAGCTTTGGACTGAAAGTACCAAGGGCAGGAGGATCTATGATCTTCTTCCAAACATAGAAGAAAGACTCATGCACTTAAATTGGTTTCTGCCTGGTCGGGAAACTATTATTTACCTATCTGGGCATGATGGCCTGGGGGTATTCAAAAGGCGGTTCAGCCTTAGTGAACAAACTGACTGTATGTGTGGTCAAGCAAATGAGGACATACATCATCTTATCTTCGAATGTGTAAATTGGCAGTATAACAGGAAAAGACTGGAACTCATTGCCCTGGAGGAGGGGTTGACCTGGCCTTGTGGCTTCTATCAGCTCATAAGAAATGAGCACTGCTTTAAGGCGTTAACGGAGTTCTTCAGAAAAATTTACAAGAGCAAGAACGCTCGAATGTAATTCTCTCTTTCCTGGGCGAGCTGCCCAGTAGTTTATTTATTTATTTTACTTTATTGTTTACTGTTACTTTGTGTTCTTGATGTAAAGGATTAAAGTTTCATATATCCCCGTTGTGCAATGCGGTGCGGAGTGTACTGATCCTTGTTAAGGGAAGTGATGACCCCCAAATGAAAAAAAAATGATATTTAAAGAAATTAAACGAATACGCTTTAATTTGAATAAATGTAAAAAATCTGATTGAAAAAAAAGATGATCTGATGATAAACAGAAAGGATGATTGAAAAGGACAGAAATCATATGATGCATTACGTGCCAGATGATTTCTCTTACGTGCCACAGGTTTGCCATCCCCGATATAGAATGTATATTTTCTATTTCTGTTATTATTTTATATATAAAAATACATAAAATGTTAATACAGTACAGTAGACCCCCCTATAACACGGCGAAAAAATTGCGATCATGTTCGTATAACACGCTAAAAGGTCATCTCCGACAGGATTGGTTGAATCTGGACCAATAGCAAATATTGTACAAACCGCTGAGTTTAAACGAGCAGCGGACCTACAAAAAACAATTATTATTTAACGGCCATAAAAATTATATTTATATTAACGACGTCTCCAAAGTTCAGCGAATTTTTCGCAGAAAAATAACTCAAGAAACATGTGCCCACCATTCGATGAGCTGCTCCGCAACGAAAACAAGCTTAAGTAATGGCGTATCGAACGGTGCGCACTCAGTAAGTAATCCTACAGTTTTTGTTTATAGCAGTTTATATGGATTATTCCCAAAAAAATTATACGTGTTTTGGAAATGTTGAGTCAAATTAGTCTAGAATCGGTTAATTTTATGGAACACCTTTCAAACTTACCTTTCAAACAGCCGTAGCCCCTAAACCGCACACGTGCCGGGCTGTGATTGGCTCATGTATTTAAGTGACTCGTACAACATGGCACGAATCTACTGTGTTATAGGGGGTAATATATAACATAACATATATATAACATATTAATTAAGGCATTTTTGTTAATATGTAAGTCGACTCCCCTCCTGAAAAAAAAAGAGTTCACATTGCACAGTGCGATGTAAACTCATTTTTTTCAGGAGGGGAGTCAATTTATCGGACGTCTAAACGCGTGTAGAACAGCAAAAGTATGTTGATTTATCCAGTGGTGATGAGTTAAACGATGTCGAGTAAACCAGTTTTTTTTTAACATTAATGCCTATGTAAGTTGGCCGGGACCACAGAAAACTGACTACTTACCAACTGCATCCAGTTATACCTATGATAAGGTGACCAGACGTCCCAGATTGTGTGGGACTGTCCCGGATATGGGTTGTTAGTCCCGCATTGACACCGTCTGGAAAGTGTTCCGCATTTGGTCACGTAACATTTTCAACATGCTCACAAGTTGTCAAGAGCACAAAGTTGTCGTTTTCTTTTACTACTAGTAGCCCGAGAGGCTTCCTAGTGGGCGTTCTAGCAGCAACGGTGTCATTTTGTGGTATAAATAATAAATTCTTATTGCAATAATAATATACTGAATTTATTGTTCTATTCTATTCATCTCCTCTCTGGTTCATATGGAAGTTGTAGCCTTTATTCGCCTTTCCTCCGAAGAGTGGTGTAATGATCGCTTTGCGACCGAAGAGCCAGAGTTTATCTCACGGCCTAAATGTGCGCGCGGAAACCGTGCCTTCCGGGAGGACTTTTATGGGGAACTGGCCTTCTATTCAGTCGTTATTGGCTAGGAGAAAACCTGGAAAACTCCTAGCAGCCAGCCTGTCCGAGTCGCGGTGCGAACCCACGACCGAACTTCCCAGTGTTTAGGGTCTGGTCACCACCACTATGAGCGGCAACAGAAACCATTCGGCCACTGGTGGGCCCTTTATTGTTAATTTAAATAATATCTAGGGGCGCCCCTAGTGGCCGTTCTGGGTATGCCGTGACAGATATACAAACAGCGCCATCAATGGCTTATGTATATTGATAATATGCATGACAAGTTTGTGCTAAACTTGTCATGTCATGTTGAATAGAAATGTGTAGTGGAGACGTATGGAATTTGATATTGACAGTTAACTAAACAAACTTCAGATTATTTGATTTATATTATATTTAGTGATGTGCAACAAAGGGTATGTATAAATTTTTAATATTAATTAATTGATTTTTTGGTTTATTCTAGATAAATAAATAAATAATTAATTTTAGATAGCTATGTCGAAGAAACGAGCTTGTACGTTTACAATTGAATTACAAAAAGAATTTTCTTACATAAACGGAACTGAAATTGAAAGTAATGTTCACTGTGATGTTTGCAATAGCGAATTTTCCATATCGTCCGGAGGTAAAAATGATATAAACAGACATGCATCATCCGAAAAACATAAACAAGCACTATTAGCTACAACTTTTTCAACAAAATGAGGTAATTTTTTCTAAAAGTTGGATTTGGATCTAAAGAAAAAGAATTAGCAATTGCTGAAACAGTCTTTGCATATCATACTATAATACATAATCAAACATTTCGGTCTATGGATTGTACGTGTAGCTTCCGTTTGGTTAGTATACTTTCGATCTTAAAATTAACAGGACCGAGGGTTTCGATAATCTGATAGGGTCCTGACCATTGAGGTGCTAATTTTCGTTTTAAACCTTGGGGCCTGACGACTTCCTCTAACAACAGTCTGTCTCCCACTTTATAACATGGAGGTTTATTTTGTCGACGATGTTGTTCTTGTCTGGTTTTCGACCGCTTGTTCAGAAAATCATTGTGCCGTTTGATGAGCGAGTTTCGTCCATTGCCATAATTCGGAAGCGAAGTTGTCTTCTATATTGTAAAGCATTCCCGCCAGGCTAGTAATTAGGTCAAACGGATAGATAGGGTCTCTCCCATATAAGAGAAAGAAAGGGCTTTCTTTCGTAGAGGCGTGCATTGACATGTTTAAGCGAATGCAGCGTAGGGTATCCACTCATCCCAATCGTGTTGATCATTAGCTACATAGTGCGATAAAATGTCAATCGGCGCTTCATTAAATCTCTCAACAAAGCCGTTACTGGTGGGTGATAGGCCGTGGTGAGAAGTCTTTTTATTTGCAATAGTTTAATACTTTCGCAAACATTTTCAAGATTATATTCGGTGCTCTGTCGGTCGATAGTTGAGTCGGCGTCGAGTGACGTAAGATGATGTTCGTGACGAATGCCTTCGCTATCGTCTTGCTAGTGACATCCGGTAGTGGGATGTCTTCTGCATACTGGCTGAAATGATCAACGAATACCAAGATATATTTATTCCTGTTGTTCGTGAGAGGAAGCAGTCCAACAATGTCCGTAGCAGCACGTTCAAAAACATGTGAGAGGAAAGCAAATAATTGTAATTCGGCTTGTGCACGGTGTTCCCACCAACAGTGTTTCGCACAGCTTTGAGAACTTTGACAATAATTTCTTATCTCTTTTGTCATTTCCGGCCGATAAAATGATTTTGCTATTTTGGTTTGCATCTTAGGTTCTCCCAAATGTCCAGCTATTGGGTTATCGTGGAAAGTGTATAAAAGATATTCTCTTAGGGTTGCAGGAACAAGAAGTTGTTCCCACCAATCTGTCTGGCTTTTATTTGTTCCTTTATGGCAGTGGTTCCCAACTTTTTTCTGACCAGGGACCACTTTGATTTCATTGTTGGTAGCAGGGACCACAAGGTTTAAGAAAAATAAACTGTGTCAATCTAAAAATAAACTTTAATCAAAACTTTTAACATAAGTAATCGTTAAACTCAAGAGTAACATGCTTTAACAGTACTATTATAATACCTCGTAGAAAACATAACATTTTTATTAAAAATTAAATTCAGTTTGTATCAATGTGGGAATAACAATTTAAAATGAATAAAAGTTTTAAATCTTTCGCGGACCATATTTTAGCTCTTGCGGACCACTGGTTGGGAACTGCTGCTTTATGGCAAAGAGCGCCTTCTTTGTTGAGATAAAATTCTTCTAAATTAAGGTTACAATAGCTTCCTCAAGTTTTTCTGTTTCTTAAAAGTTGTATAAGTGGTTTTCAACGATCGTCGTATCGCTGCAATTCAGCTAATTGAAATTGCTGCGATTCAGCGGTCGTGGAAAAGATAGGTTTAACCTCCTTTATTTGGCGGACAGGTATACGACTAACAAGGGGAGGGCACGACCTGGGAAATTCACTTTGGGATGAGACTTGGTATATAGGTAGTACTCCTTTAGGATGTTCAATCCTCAAAACAAGAAAGCGCAATGGCCAGCCAATTTTAAGAAAAAGGCCTTTAAAAATTTGAGCTCAGCTTATGTACTAATAAGTTTCGTTAGGTCAGCAGCTGCCGAGCAGCTCAGTTGACATTGTTCTTGGCTACCGCCAAGTCGTTCAGGGTTCAAATCTCGGTCTCAATTAGTATTTTTTTTTTCTTTCTAAAAATTTTTTAAAATAAGTATTTTGAATATATATAAATATTAAAATTTTATTATAATAAATAATTTCGTTTAAAAAAATGTTTAACACATATTACATGCCATTTTAATTATAATAATACAAAATAATTGATAATAATAGTTATAAATAATTAGTTATGGAACAACAGTTTTCATTTATTATTCTATTGTATCAAATTTTTCGAAGGTTACTATTATTATTAATTCTCACCACTTAAAAATAAAAAGTATAAAACATGTCTTTTATATTCATCCTTTACTTCCATTTTAACAAAAATAAACAACTAAAATGTTTCCAACTCCAACAGTATTATATAAATACTATAGAGATCCAATTTAACACTTCAGTGTGAAAAGTATCACATTAGACTGACATTTTCAACAGCAAAACAAAATTTTTCTCAAGGTCATAAAAATGCACATGGACTTATGGACTGACCTGATATTTGGAGTGTCAGTTTACTTTTGGATTTCGAAAAGATCATAGTGTTCCGTAATATATCACACCATAATACAAATAGTTTCAATATTTTACAGTAAAATGTCTGTGAATGAAGATACTATTAATTTACCAACAGTAAATGATGATGATTATTAATACACTTATTAATTATTTTGTATTATTATAATTAAAATGACATGTAATATGTGTTAAACATTTTTTTAAACGAAATTATTTATTATAATAAAATTTTAATATTTATATATATTCAAAATACTTATTTTAAAAAATTTTTAGAAAGAAAAAAAAAATACTAATTGAGACCGAGATTTGAACCCTGAACGACTTGGCGGTAGCCAAGAACAATGTCAACTGAGCTGCTCGGCAGCTGCTGACCTAGTGAAACTTATTAGTACATAAGCTGAGCTCAAATTTTTAAAGGCCTTTTTCTTAAAATTGGCTGGCCATTGCGCTTTCTTGTTTTGAGGATTGAACATCCTAAAGGAGTACTACCTATATACCAAGTCTCATCCCAAAGTAAATTTCCCGGGTCGTGCCCTCCCCTTGTAAGGCCGTCAGCATTTTTATGAGAGTCTCCTGCCTTGTGAATAACATTAAAATTTAATTCTTGGAAGAAAATGATCCATCGCGATAGTTGAGAATTTGTCGTGGAATCTTTGCAATCAAGTAACTGTCGTAGGGGGTGATGATCGGCGATTATTGTAAAATTTCGCCTGTACAAATAAGGTTTAAAGTATCTTACAGCCCAGACAGTGGCTGAACATTCCTTCTCTGCCGTGCTATAGTTGAGTTCTTGTTTCCTTAATAATCGGCTTGCATAAGCAATCGGCTTTTTCCTGCTGTTTTCTTCCTGTGATAATATAGCTCCCAAGGCGACGTTCGAAGCATCCGTAGCAAGTATGAAAGGTTTAGAAAAGTCCGGTGATTTTAATAATAGTGCCAATGTCAAAATTTGCTTTAAAGTTTCAAAATTTTCTTGTTGAGTCAGCCCCCACTTGAAAGGGCTATCTTTCTTTAATAAATCCATCAATGGTTTAGCAATTTTTGCATAGTGATTTACATGTCTATGATAATAACCAGTTAACCCCAAAAAGGATCAAATTTCTCATTCATTTTCAGGCCTAGGGAAGTCCAGAATGCACTTAATTTTATCTCTATCAGGTTTTATGCCCTGTTCGGAAATATCGTGACCTAAAAATTTTATCTGACACTGCAGGAAGTGGCATTTTTCGGTTTTAATTTTATTCCAGCTTCTCCTAATCTCTGGAAGATTTGTTTGAGCCTTTTTAAGTGATTGGGGGAAGTCTGGACTGAAGGTTAAAATGTTGTCCATACAGACAAGGCATAACTTGCCTTTTAGGTCATGTAGGATAAAATCCATCGACCTATCAAATGCTGCAGGCAAGTTGCAAAGCCCCATGGAACATCTATTCCACTGATAGTGCCCATCAGGAGGTGGAGAAGGCTGTCTTCTCCTTATCGCACACACTAAGTTGCCAAAACCCCGAGATAGTGTCCATCGTCGAGAAATATATCACTTGTCCTATCAGGCTAAGGGATTCTTGCATTAAAGGTAGTGGATACTAATCTACTTTAGTGACTTTATTTAACTTACGATAGTCTATTACGAGACGTAATCCACCCAATTTTTTCTTAATGAGGAGTTCCGCTGAGCTCCAGGGTAACAGAGTGTTCAATGATATTATGGGCTAGAAGTCCATCTACTATCTCATTCAATTGTTGGCATTGAGCATATGGAATTCGATAGGGAGGAGAGTAAATATGTGCCGCATTGCCAGTGTTGATTTTATGTTGCACTATATCACAATAACCCAAGTCATAGTCACTCAAGGCAAAAATGTGTCAATGTTTATAAAATAAAGTTAAAAGTGCTTGTTTCTCTTCTTTTGGGATATTGACCCAGTCAAACAGCTGTCCGAATTCTGCCTTTTCCTTTGATAATTTTGCCATTTCTCCCTCTTTAATAGCCCCAACCGAGTCTGTCTCTTGGATCACATCAAAAAACATGCCAGCCTTAATGCCTTTCTCTAGTTTTATCGTCTTGTGAGTAGTGTTACAGAAACGTATAGGCACCTGTCCTTTTCCTTTCTTGCTGGGGGTGACCAACAAATCCACTTTTAATATCCCCTCCTGCGAGAGTGGAAGTATCTCGATTACTGCCATTTTACTCTTCTGGTTGGGCCCAACAATTGTGGTGCTTACTATATTATCTGTCAGTGGAGGAAGTCGGCAAGGTTCTACTAATACTTCTTCCTTTCCTTCTTTTATTTCCACCTGTAAAAGTGGTCTCTTTCTGGACCTTATAGCCTCTACTAATGGCAGTGCCTTTTCTCTATTTCTATTTCGACTTCCCAGTTTTTATCTGCGTTACTCTCCTCTAATTTGCTTGGTTCACCCTTCGCTTGTCCCCCAGAATTCGTTAAGTTTAAGAGTGTTACTACGGTCTGCGAGGTATGATCAGTTCTCCGCCCTTTAAGTCAATAAGGAAGCCCTTATCAGCAATCATATCTCTGCCGATAATGCCGTCGCAAGGGTAAGTAACATCTATATCTACTAAACAACAGGCAAACGGAAACTGCAAGTTTCCGATCTGAAAGGTAGGGTTCGCAATGCCGTAAGTTTGCATGAGGTGACCTGTAGCGCTTCTTAGGTCTGTTTCTTTATGGTGATCAACTCATTCCCTTTCTTTCATCGTTTTGGCATCAACCTCACACACTCACTTTGCTCCATTTGCAAAAACCTTTGGGGCATTAAATACCAAACATCAAAGATAATCTATGAGAGTGCAATTGAGCCGGCAGTACTCTATGGGGCCGAGGTATGGGGAAAGGTGGTCATCAAACAGCATGCAAAAAGAAGCATTCTATCCATTCAACAGGGTTGTCTGGTGCCTATTGCAAGGGCCTACAGAACGGCTCCTACCAGTGCTCTCCAAGTCATTGCAAACTTAGTTCCACTTGATATCAAGATCTTGGAGGCATACTGGAAATTCTATCTTAACAAAAATCCAGATGGTCTTCTTCTAGAAAAAGAGCTGCCAACTAAAATCAGAAGAATTGCAGAGAACATCATGAAGTATAAAACAGATCCACAACAACTCTCAGGACATTTAACCAGGGATAAAAATTTTTACTGATGGGTCAAAAACCCCCGAAGGTGTAGGGTGCTCCGCAGTGATCATTGGTGAAAATGGGCTGTATGTCTACCAAATGCACTCGAAACTGGAGAGCCACTGCTCAATAAATCAAGCCGAGAGCCTGGCTATCCTAAAGGCACTTCTGTATGTAGAAGAACACCACAAAAATTTCAAAAATCCAATTGTTCTCTATAGTGATAGCCGGACTGCTCTCCTTCAAATTCATAAGTTAAATACTAAGTACACAATCATTAGTTGTATCCTGACCTACCTTCAGTGCCTTGAGTCGGCAGGCCTTACGTTATCCTTTTCGTGGATAAAAGGCCACTCAGGCGTAGACGGTAACGAGAGGGCTGACCTTTCTTGCGAGGAAAGCTGCTTGGTTGCAGAGAGAAGCAGCCTTTGGGAAGATCCCTAGCTGCTGGCTTCATACTAAATTGGAAAACCACACCACGGAAAGCTGGCAACTTAGATGGAACAACGAAAACACAGGAAGATCAACATACAAATTTCTTCCAATTATCAAGGACAGGCAAAAAATGGACTTTTTTGTTCCAGTTGTTTCTATGTCCCAAATTTTGACTGGTCACAGGAACTTCCGTTCCTACTTAAGGAGGTTCCTGCAAAAAGGAAACGGAAAGTGTGACTGCTTACATCCTCTTTGTGTGCAGCAAGTACACCTCACAGCGGAAAGCCCTCAGAGACTCCATATATCACCATGGGCTACATTGGCCTTATGCTGTTAAAGACTTTTTTATTAACAAAAAGACGTACAACGCTCTGAGAACCTTTGTCATCAACATTGGGGTCACGGCCCCATCTTTCTAAGTATCTGTCTACTACCTTGGCCAAGAGGCTGCTAAGGAAGGTTTCTATCTGTAGTTATATGTTGATCTGTTTTATTTGTTCAGGTTTTCTTTGTATTTGGGCAGCCCCCAGGCCCTAGGGGTGACCTTTCTCATTGTTTTCATCTGGGGCCCACTGTTTGTTTACCCATTGGGCCTAAGTGCTGTTCATGGGTCTTAGGTTGAGAAGTGCTCAACCACGTGTCTTTGTATCATTTCCTTTTGTTTTTTATTATTTTCATGTAAATTTTGTTTCGGGTTTGTTTGTTTCTTGGCAGCCCCCATTGTCACCACCAGGTGTTTGGCCATTTGCGTTGCTGCTATTTGTTTATCGCTGTACCTGCCTCACCAGAGGCAGCCTCTTGGGTGTTCATATCTTTCTGTAATTCCTTTATACTCACTATTTGCTTATGGGCTATGCCCCATATTTTGTACATTTGTTATTTTCAATTAATAGAACTGACTGGGTGCTCTGAGGTCTCACGTTTCACACTTTTCTATTGGTCTTTTCTTTTCTTCCTTCTTCTCATTTCCTCTAAAATTCTTCATCCTTCCTTTTCAAAGATTATGCTGTAAGGTTGGGCTTTTACTCCTTTCCAGTAAAGTAAAGTAAAGAGTGATACCTTAGCTCCTGTATCTATCTGTACGGTGGCTGGATTTCCTCCTATGTAACATTCAAATGTAGCTTCGCCTTGGGCAGTTATGTGATTAGTAACAGTTAAAGAATAAGCTATTGGTCTCCCTGCTCGTGATCTTTTATAAATTAGTCCATTTTGCCAGGTATGAGATGGTTGCCTCTGTTGAGATGTCAGGGAAGTAAACCCAGGGCTTTTCCTAAGATTATATCAAGATCGCCGACTTTCAATGCTTTGCACATTTCCCTTCCACTTGCTGGGTTTCTCATCTCTAAATCAGACCCTATTGCACTTATTTCCGCTTTCGTGTCTCCTAGGAGAATCATTTTGTTGACGCGTAGAATAAGCATTAGTGTTATTATCTTGGTGGTCAGGTGAGTTTTGGTTCCGATAGCTTTGGTCATTCAGTCAGTCGAGTCTACGGTTAGGGTTGGCCGGGTGATACTCGCCTCGCCAGAAAGGCGGGTTGTTATAAATTCCCTGGCTATTTCACCTCACTGGAGGAGTTCTAGCAATATATAAAGTTGAGCCTCGAGTTAAATAAATATATATATATATTGTGTATATATATATTTATATATATATATAATTGTGTATATATATATATATATATATATATATATACACAATTTCATACTTCATACATTGTGAAGACACTTTCAAAGACAACCAACTAATTGATTTTTAAAAGCTGCAAAGTTAGAAAAAGCCACCCATGTGTTATGAATGGAGTATTTTGGCAAGAAATTCAAATACAAAATGTATTTCAGTTATTCAATCTGTCAACTTTTATTTGCAGTCTCATGTGATCAGTATGTGCAAAGCATATTTCATAGTGTTTTGAATTATTATTTTCGAGTAAAGTTATTTACTTGCAATTAATCACACACGTGTTGCGTTACCGTAACAGTGTAAACCCAACCAACTTTAAATAGCCATCACTCATCATTAATTAAGAAAAAGTGCAATCTATTAAATTGTTTACACTTTGCAAGGTTTAAAATCAATAAATTATTTACTACTTTACAATTTAACGTTTATTATAGTGTTAACGAAAATCTGCAGAAAGACCACACACACATACTAGAAACGTTGCACATGGGCCCACAAATACGTTTGTAATGTAAAAGTCTGAAAACCTATCTTTAGATTTCAGTTGATCACAGTAAAAATTGATGTCTAAAAATTTATAGTAATCAGATATTTGTTTTTACGCAAAAGAAATAAGCAAAACAAACAAAGATTCAAACAATTTCAGTAAAAAATTAAAATTATGTTCTAGATAAAGATCTGTTCTGCAAATTATTTTGTAAGTATACTGGTCGTCACAACTAATGTCTAAATTTCTATTTTAAATTCAGTAAGCTGATAACAATTGCATAAAAATCGGCAAACTCTCCGCATTCATACTAGCAGTGGTTCAGAAATTAGAACTTATAATATAAATTAAAAGTTGTCTGAAGGGGAAGTGTGCAATTAGCCTCGTTGCTATTGCACAGAATTCAAATTTAAATTTTTTTCGAAAACACCATCAATTTCCAAAAACCAGAAAAAAAAATTTTTCGATTTTTTTGAAGGTTTGTCGCTATATCTCTAGACATTATTAAAATAGAATAACTGTTTTGATAGCTCTGGTTTTGGGACAGTGGTCTGCACTGAAAGGTACCAAGGAATTCTATGTGAATATGTAAATTTTTTCCGTAGACGCAATCTACTGCCAAAAACCAAAGAAAAACTTTTTGATTTTTTCAGATGTTCATCCCTATATCTGGAAAAATTACTAAAATAGAATAACAGGTTTGATGGTTCTGGTTTTGGGACAGTAGTCTGCACTGTATGGTACCAAATAATTCTACATGAATATGTAAATTTTTGCCGTAGACACCATTGACTCCTGAAAAACAATAGAAAAAATTTTTAGAATGTCCGTCGCTATATCTCCAAAAATAACTAAAATAGAGTAACTGTTTTTATAGTTCTGATTTTGTGACAGTGGTCTGCACCGAATAATTTCAAGGAGTTCTATGTGAATATGTAAATTTTTCTCGTAGATGCCATCAACTTCCGAAAACCAGAAAAAAATTTTTTTTCCAATTTTGAATTTTCGTTGCTGTATCTCAAAAAATTACTAAAACAGGATAACTATTTTGATGATTCTAGTTTTGTGGCAATAATCTGCACCGAACGGTATGAATAAATTCTACGTGAATTTGTAAATTTTTTTCATACACATGATCAACTCCTGAGAAGCAAAGAAAAAAATATTTCAATTTTTAAAAATGTTTGTTGCTATATCTCAAAAAGTTACTAAAATAGAATAACTATTTCGATGGTTCTGGTTTCGTGATAGTGGTCTGCACCGAAAGGTATCAAGAAATTCTATGTGAATATTTAAATTTTTTCTGGAGACACTATTGATGCCCGAAAACCAAGGAAAAAAATTTATCCATTTTTTCAAATGTTTGTCGCGATATCTGAAAAAGTTACAAAAATAGAATAACTATTTTAATGGTTCTGGTTTTGTGACAGTGGCTTGCACCTAAATGTAAAAAAGCGGATTTTATATGAATATTCAGAAGTCGAGTTGAAATTTTGTAAAATTTAATTTTTATTATTTTAATTTAATCATATTTTATATGTTTTAATTTTGAATGATTTTGTAATTATGAGTTTTTTCTCTAAAAGAGTTCAGTTAACCACATAATTATGATACAAGCCAGAATTATTTTCATTAAAATCAAGATGTATCCTTTCTGTAAGAAAGATGAATAGAATATTAAATATAATTTTAAATATTATTATTATCTAACAGTATTACTTACCATGTTACTTCCGTGTTTCTTTTTCATATGGTCATTCAATGTTCTTTGGTGTTTGTAGGATTTCTTGCATATCTGGCATTGATACGGTTTTTTTGACGAATGACTTATCATATGATCTAAAAATCTCGATTTGTATTTGAATTCTCTATTGCATATATAAATAATTTACATATATACAAAAAATTCCTATGTATCGTTGCATGCGGAATAGACTGCGAGATTGGGAAACATTAAAATTATAATTTTTTCTTAGTAAGTTTATGAGATATAATGACCAACATCAGAAAAAATCTGAATATATTTTCTGTGATTTTCGAAAGATGATCGCGTCTACGAAAAAAGTTACACATCTACAGAGAATTATTTAATACCGTTGTACCGAATCTGGAAACATTAAAATTATGATTTTATTTTAGTAAGTTTTCGTAAGTTCAAATTTAATATTTATTATTTTAATGATTTTTATTATTTCATTTTGAATTTCAATTTTGAATTTTGAATAATCTTTTAATTATTAGTTATTTTTTAAAATGAATTCAATTAAGCACATAATAATGATAAAAGCCAGATTTGTTCTAATTAAAATCAAGATGTATTTTTTCTGTAAGAAAGATGAATAGAATATTAAATATAATTTTAAATATTTTTATTATATAACAGTATTACCTACCATGTTATTGCCGTGTTTTTTTCTCATGTGGTCTTGTAATGTTCTTTCATGTTTATAACATTTATTGCAAATTTTGCATATATACGGTTTCTTATTTGAGTGGCTAATCATATGGTTGAGAAGCCTGGATTCGTATTGAAATACCTTTCCACAATATTCGCATAAGAACAGCTATTAAATAAGTTAGAATATAGTACAGTTGTAGTCAGTTTATCCAGCACTCGATAATTCGGAGTGCAGAATAATATCAATAATCTAATTATAGTGCAGACACATAAAAAGATACATATATAAAAGCAACACTTTCGTGTGTTCGATAAACGAAGTACAGTATAATATACAAAATAAATTAAAGATTTCACTTATCATTGTACTTTTTTTTTTCTAATTATTTGAAACAAAATAATATAACGTCATGGTTTTCTATTTTGGATATGGATTTTAATAAATAATTATTTGTGCTAAATTTACTGCTGTTTTGAGTTTTAATAGATAGAATATTAAATAAAATTTTAAATATTTTTATTAACAGTATTACCTACCATTTTGTTATGATGTTTCGCTCTTTTGTGATTTTCTAATGTTCTTAGATGTTTAAACTTTTTATGGCATAATTTAAATTTATTTTGTATACTAGTACTTTATATATTAACAGGACCTATTATACTGGAAAATATGGATGCAGATATTTAGTCTTACAGATCTTATTTAGTTCACCTGTGAACTAAGTAAAGAACATTATTTTTGATCTGTAAGACTAAATATCTGCATCCATATTTTCCAGTATAATAAGTCCTGTTAATATATAAAAAGTACTAGTATACAAAATAAATTTAAATTGAGATAATTATTATGCCTTTGTGTCTTTTCTAAATTTTTATGGCATAATTTGCATTCATATGGTTTTTTATTTGAGTGGAAATAGTGTGGTCGATGTATCTTGATTTGTATTGAAAAGTTTTCCCACAAATTTGACACACGAACACCTATTAAATAAGTTAGAATATAATACAGTTGTAGTCAGTTTATCCAGCACTCGATAAGGGGCCGTCCATAAATTACAGAAGGGCGATTTCGGTCATTCTAGACATCCACCCACCCCTGTGTAAGAAACTGTAATATTTTCTTTGATCACTCCCCTCCCTATCTTACGTAATATTTATGCATAATTTTATAGAAATATTTTAACAAAAATAAATTTTTTTAATAAAACCCTAAAAACCTTATATCCAAAACATATAATTATTAATTAGTTAATTAATATATACTATTATTTATAAAAGACTATGTAAACAAATTTAAAAATATAAAAATTTAATGAATTCGAATGAACAATTTATTTTAAGAACTTTATTTTTTAATTATTAACAATCTTTTTATTATTATCATCATTAATCAACATCATAATATTCATTTTTGTATTAATTTGCACACAGTGTGGCGTAGTGGGGCGGCAGGGGCAACACTTTAAGGGAGCGGCAAAATTTTACAATAAATAATAATAATACCTAAATAAGGGGTCGGCGAAATTTTCCTCCGTCCCAGGTGGCTAACACCCACGCTATGCCACTGTTTTCACAAAAGGACGCAAAATACTTTGACAGATCGACTAGCACATGTAAACAGACACATCATACAAAATAAAACAAGAGAGAATACAAACCACATTCTGTTGCCATATTAATTACAACTTGGCTAAGGCCAAGAAAATAAACTACATGCTGAGAAAATGTGCTAGGTGCACCGAGGGACTAAATCATAAAGCTTATAAAACTCTATATAATAGGACAATACAACCAATGCTACTTTATGCAGCCTCTAGCTGGGGTCACGTAACTAGTAAAAATTCAGTAGCAAGTAAATTACTCTCTCTTCAAAGATAGTTTGCCATCAGAATTTCAAAGTGCTGCAGAACTGTTTCTACTAATGCCTCTCTGATTCTAGCGGAGCTCCTTCCTTTGCCACTATGTATTGTAGAAAAAGTTCTAAACTACTACATCAGAACTACAAACATCAAGGCTCAACAACAGTCTCTACTCCTATCTACGGCTGTTCAAATGCTACCATATTGCAATTACCCTATCTCTGATCATCACCCTGTAAACAAGGTTATCTCCAGGGTACATTTGGTGTCATCTGCTTCCTCCATGGATAACCATGCAGACATTAATATCTACACAGATGAGTCCAAAAGCCTCCTTCGTGTCTGCTCAAGTATCTGTATCTTCCTCCAAACTGACATATTTTGCCCAAAATATGTTAGAAGGTACAGATACCCCCACATATCAAGCTGAAGAAGATGATGTCTACCAAGCTGTTCAGTGCGCCACTTCACTACCAAACAAAACTCTGTCTATCAACATTTACAGTGATTCTTAGTCCGTCCTAAAAGCTCTATTAAATCCCAATTTCAATAGCAATAAAATCATATATCCAGCACCATATTAAAAACCTTGTAAATAAGATAACTTTTACGTTTGTTCGTGGCCATACTGGCATCTTAGGAAACGAAAAAGCCGACTTTGAGGCTAAGTCAGCTGCAAAGGACTACACTCACATCTCTCTCTTACGCAGCAGCCTTAAAAATTATATTCATAACAACACTATGCAGAAGTGGAATCAACAATAGTTGAGCAGTAAAAACTGGTAGAATAACTTTAGAAGACTTTATTTTCCTAGTGTCGAAATGCAGGTTCTCATCAGTTAGGCCTAAATTTATTTAAATTATTTAATTAAAATTCTAATTATTAAATTTAGCAAGAGATGGCACCTAACGCCTAACTCTAGAACCAAATTAACTTAAATTATTATTACTATAGCCATTTGCTAGCCCGATAATTCGGCAGTTGTTGGTCTTTATATATAACGGGTTAGTTGTTTATTTAAGAATATCACGTAAGACGAGATCTATTACCCCCTACCTGAGTAAGAATCCTTCACCCCCACCCACCCCAAAATACCTTACGTAATTTATGGACGACCCCTAATTCGGAATGCAGAATAATATTAATAATCTAATTATAGTGCAGACACACAAAAAGATACATATATAAAAACAACACTTTCGTGTGTTTCATAAACGAAGTACAGTATAATATACAAAATTAATGAAAGATTTCACTTACCATTGTAATTGGTTTTTTTATTATTTTAAACAAAATAATATAACTTCATTGTTTTCTTTTAATATTATTGAACATGATCTTCTATTTTGGATATGGATTTCAATAAATAATTATTTGTGCTAAATTTACTGCTGTTTTGAGTTTTTCGGTCTTTGAGCCTGACATATACATAACAAGGGTCTCGAATAGAATTGGACTTTAATAAGATTTAAACGTTTACATTTTTAAACGTTTCAGCTACAGTTTTGCTTAAATGTCTTTTCTTTCTACAGGAATTTGCTCACTTTTCAACGCTCCCACGAAGAAGAAACGAAGATTTTAGTGGGCAGAAAATAGCAAATTTTTTATGTAGGCCTATATTTTTATGTACAGTAGGAGTCACGTGATTAGCTTTTATGCACCGGTCGATCTGTGCAAAAGTTATCATATTTTTCACCCAGAATTCACGTTTGTTTCAAAATGCCATTTTGCAAGAAACACTTGCATTTTTTATTTTTACTAAGATACTACTTATGTACTTCAATAGCAACAGCATTAATACAACATTACAGGATCGAATTCGATCCCGGGTCCCCCTCAGAGCGATAGGCTGCCATCTTGACCGTTCGGCCATCCGGTGGTCAATGGTTCGATTAAACGAAAACTGGTTGACACACAAAAACATGCCTATAGATTTTCTGAAGACAAACATCGCCTATGCCGCATTTCTTTATACAGCAAGAGTGTACGAAATGACGTCACAAGCAGTGTTGGCCAATTAGAAACCAGTTTCAGTGTGTTTGCTGTAAAGCACTGCATAATGAAACACGGGGTTGTTTATTTATTTTTTGTTTATTCGTTTTTAATTGCACATCTTTTCTCTACAATTGTTTCATTTTCGTAAAAATTATTCTCTTTTAATAAACCACCATTACTGTCTAATCTCAAAATTTGTGAAAGTGCTCTATAAAAAAAAAAAAAAAAAAAAAAAAGTGTTGTATATCATCCTGCCAGCAAGTGGGCATGCAAGCAAGCACGTGTTTTATTGTGAGTAAATTTCAAGTTGTTTAACAATGCTGGTTAATGTTTCTTTAGGTGTCAATATGGCGGCTCGTCTCTGATTGCAGCAAGGAAAAAGTGGGACGCACATTCTAACCTAACCTAACCTATTCTAATAAATTACCATAATTATTAGCAACCAAATTATTTCAATAGTTAGGTTAGGTTAGAACGTGCATCCCACTGTTTCCTTGCTGAAATGAGAGATAAGCCGCCATCTTGGCACCTAAGGTAACATTAACCACAATGCTGTTTCTTGTCGGTTTGGGATTAGTAAATGCAGAAGATATTACAATCAAGGGATTAAAAATAGTAAAGAAAGCTGATAGAGTGTATTTAGAAGCTTATACTTCTATTTTAACTGTAGAAAAAGAAGGATTGGTAATTATATTTATTAGTTTAAATTGTGAACGATATCATACATTGCAAACGTTTGTTCAAATGGCACACACCCGCAAAATTTTAAAATTTAATGCTGTATTTATATAGTTAGCCATGAAAGTCTATATATGACCAAACAAATTGACTTATCGCAGTCAAACCCCGTTAATACAAAATTGAACAGGCTTACAAATTGACACTTTGTATTAACGACAGTCGTTAACATTGAAATGTGTACAGTCTGTCCTCCTGATTACAACTCTATTTTGCTTTAACACGGACTTTGCGTAAACAGATAACAAATAATATTAATGGAGTTTGATCTCTCAACCATCTGCAACTGCAAAGACTGTCCGTTTTTCAAGTTCTGTCTGAGTGTCTGTAGCAGACACGTGGACTCTCAGAACAGAATGAGTTTGGCATTTGTTCACTTTTTCCCCCCAATGATTCCAATTTCTGTTTTTTTATAATTATCGCTTTTTGGATAATTTTCTTTTCATGTATACAAATCCACTTATTCCTTTTTTTTCTTTGTTGTTGATTGTCAATATTCTCCAATTGAGTGTTGTATATACTTTTTTGGGGGCTGTCAAAGAAACCAAAAGAAAAAATATACACAACACTTTTTATAGTCTTTTTTTAAGCAGAGAAATAATGCTTATGATAGTGTTTATGGAACCACATAAGAAGAATTGCTTGGTCTCAATTCTATATTTAGGGGAATCACTGTTTTACACTACACTGTGTTGATATAATGAGTGCAAAATGATCAAATGTACAAAAAAGGATGCAATAAAATAATCTTATATCATTGTTTACAATTTATTTTACCATTTCTGTATATGCTTTGCATTAGAGAAT
Organism: Centruroides vittatus; assembly: GCF_030686945.1. Classification (NCBI taxonomy): domain Eukaryota; kingdom Metazoa; phylum Arthropoda; class Arachnida; order Scorpiones; family Buthidae; genus Centruroides; species Centruroides vittatus. The sequence goes on along the minus strand of NW_027122479.1, from coordinate 676,085 downwards.
TCCATCAAAATTGTCAAAACCACTATATTTCAATTAAAATTCTATTGGTTTTTTGGCTATGCTATTAGCTCTTTTCAAACTCAGGTTAAAAGCTCTGGACTATACAATAAAAATTATATAAATAGTACATAGTATGTTTATAATTTTCGAAAGTGCATAATGTATAAACATATCTATATATATAAAAACGAATGTATGTCTGTATGTCTGTCTGTCTGTCCTTTATGCATTACTATACCATTTATCCGATTGCCATGAAACTTTGGGAAGTTGTTTAATACATTCCCGCGAAGGTTTCTGGCATATGTGAAGACCACGATTTCCCCTTTTTCAAAAATATATTTATATATGGATTAAGGCTTTTATGTCCAACAGATGGCGCTAACTTCCGACGACATAAGTTTGCTTTTCTGTGAGGCATTATGTTTTTCTGTGAGAATGGACTAAAGCAGATCATTTTCTATCTATCTACATAAATAAAATATAACGTTCGTTTGTTCTTACAGATTCCTTTGAAATTTTGACGCCACGTTGCAATCGAATACGAACGTGTTTTTATATAACATACATGTCGAAATTCCCCCCACTGGGGGGGAGATGGACAGGATTATGGATTACCGTGAAAAACTTGGCTTCTATTATACTATTTTAGATGCGGTTTTTTGCGTTTTTAATTGCGTTTTAATAGGTTACGTCAACAGAATATACACTAAAAAGGGATTTTTTGATATTCCCCAGCGGGGAGAGGGACAAAATTAAGACTTACTGTGAAGAACTCAGCTTCTATTTATACTATCTTGCATGCGGTTTTTTGCGTTTTTAATTGCGTTTTAATAGGCTATGTCAACAGAATATACACTAAAAAGGGATTTTTCGATATTCCCCAGAGGGGAGAGGGACAGGATTGAGGCTTACTGTGAAGAACTTGGCTTCTATTTATACTATCTTGCATGCGGTTTTTTGTGTTTTTAATTGTGTTTTAATAGGCTATGTCAACAGAATATACACTAAAAAGGGATTTTTCGATATTCCCCAGCGGGGAAAGGGACAGGATTAAGGCTTACTGTGAAGAACTCGGCTTCTATTTATACTATCTTGCATGCGGTTTTTTGCGTTTTTAATTGCGTTTTAATAGGTTACGTCAAGAGAATGTACACTAAGAACGGATTTTTTGAAATTCCCCCCACGGAGGAAGTGTTATACATTTATAATAGATACATTTTGAGCCACAACAACGTGTGGCCGGGTCAGCTAGTGTAAAAATAAAATTATAATAATTGCATAAAAAATTATTTGCAAATTTCTTGAAATGAAAATTATTATTATATTCAAAATTAAGGAGTACAACAAATGACTATATATGCCATCAGTTGTCATATTTATTTAAACAACAAAAATTTTCAATACTTTTGTAGGTCCAGCAGAAGTCTCTGCAATAGCTTTGAATCTTAATGGCATTGAAGAGACAAGTTAATTTGTGACTTTAGAAAAATATTTTTCCATTCTTCTTTCGAGGCTTTTTTCAGTTCTTTGCTAGAAATGCTTTGTTTAAGCATCATTTTTAATCCATCACATCAGAGTCTATCTGTTTAAATATTGGCAGACTGGCTAATGACAATAATAAGAAAAATTTCTTATTGTCAAGTTTTAAGTGGATATACTAAATAAATTGTATTTGTTGTGTATGGTACTCATTTCTACTTTTAATTTTTGTAGTATCGCATAAAATAAAAATATACTGAAAAGGGAGAACAATTTATTTGCTGGTCCAAAAATACTGGGGGATATGTCCCTTCTGTCTCATATGAATAGGCTGACTACACATAACATTTTAAACTGGACAATATTATTTATTTTTTGTTCTGGCCTGGCTCTCCTCTCATTTTAATAAAATTTTCACTTTTGCCCTATTTTTTGAAAATTAAGAAATTAGCTCTCTGGTTTGTGCATTGTATTATAAATTCATGATTTGTTAGAAAATGTTCATTCTGCATTGATGACACTTATAATGAATTTGAATGGATATTGCTGGGGAAGAAATGGCATGAAACAGCTTACAAAATAGTTTCAACAAATTAAAGGAACATATTACATGAACTGAAGCAGATGAAATTCAACAATTTGATCAATGAATGCTAATAAAGACAATAACCAAACATTAGTAGAAATTGAATGAGGAAAAAATCAATGCAGCTGATAGGTGGATCAAAATAATTAATGAAATGCACAAAAAGAATCTTGAATTCCAAGATTTTAATAATTTCATAAAATTAACTATTTGTTTTTCGGGAACTACAACTTCCACAGAAAAAATATTTTCACCAACAAATTCCTTTGGTCAAAAGAGAAGTCGAAATTAAACATCGAAGCCACGAAAGGAATACTAACTTTAAAGCAAAACATTCGTTAACATTACCCTAGGTACACAAAATGGCGGCTCGTCTCCGAAACAGTGGGGACCGACGTACTAACCTAATCTATTCTAATAAATTACCATAATTATTGCCAACCAAATTATCAGAATAGGGGTAATTTATTAGAATAGGTTGGGTTAGGTTAGTAAGTGCGTCCCCACTGTTTCAGAGACGAGCCGCCATTTTGTATACCTAAGATAACATCAACCCAAAGTTATTTTCAATAATTTATCTTAAGAAGATATTAATTTTTGTGAGTCATAATGAATTAGTTATAAACTAATCCTGTTACTATTAATATCTGGCATAGAATCTAACCCAGTACCTCTACAGAAAACACCTACAAAAAGAGGCAGATCATATATCAACTGTTCAGATCAATTGTCTAGCGGTATAAAACCATCTGGATTGGAATCAAATCTTATAACTGATTATACAGAAACTAGAACAGTTTCTTCAACTGCTTCAGGTGAGAACTCTAATATTAGTAATTTAACAGAATCCATTAACTTCTGAAGTATAATTTTTTTGTTTTTATATTTTTCAATATACAGTCGAGTCCGCATAAGTCGACACCATCGGTTAAGTAGTCAGTTTTCTGTGGTCCCATCCGACTTACATAGGCATTAATGTTAAAAAACTCTGGTTTACACGACACCGTTTAACTTGTCACCACTGGATAAGTCGACATACTTTTGCCGTCCCACACTCCGATAAGTCGTCACTCCCTCCTGAAAAAATGAATTCACTCCGCACGTGTGGTGCAAACTCTTTTTTTTTTTCAGAAGGGTCGATTTATTTATTAATATATAATTAATATATTTAATAATATAATAATATATTATTATTATTAATATATATAATATATATATATACATATACATATTAATAAAAATGCCTTAACATTTTATGTATTTTTATGTATAAAATAATAACAGATAAACAAAAAGAAAATATACAATCTACATCAACATCACACCAGAATCCAATTTTGCATTTTCTCATGTCAGATGCATTAAGAATCCTTAGACGTTATTTGCCAACAATTGACAATTGTGATGATGTTGTTTTCAAGGCGTTCGCGATGGTTGAAAAAGAAAGTCAAGATAGTTGAGTGCTCAAAACAAACAACACTAAACGAATTTTTCAGTTTTTCATCTACAGAGTAATTGTAAATGGAGGACACAATGTATTGTAAGCCTATACTACTGTATTTTATTAATTGTAGTTTTGTGGTTTTTTTTTCCAACTTCGTTTTAGTCGTCACATCGGATAACTCGACACATTTCCACTTCCCCTTGGAGTGTCGACTTATGCGGAGTCAACTGTATTTACTTTGTTTGTACAAAATAAAGAAATAATTTTTAATGATACAATAGCCTCGATTATTATTATAAAAATTTTCGTTAGGCTTAAAATCGATGAAAATTCAACATGAAGCGACATGCAATGGAGAAAAATTCAACACAAAGCGACATGCAATAGAGAAAAATTTCAACAACGGATATGTTAATATATTTTTTCGTACATAATCGGTTATCTGAAAAAATCAGTTATCCGAACAACCCCAGTCCCCAATTGATTCGGATAAACGTCACTCTACTCTAATAATATTCACACAGAAATTATTGATTTTAAAAAACAAGAGGTGAATGATAAATATGAAAAAATTGAACTGGAATTGACTAAACTGTGTAGTTATAAAAAACAAATGCAATTTAGATTTGATGCTATGACTAACGTTATTAATAATAATTAATTAATTATTTATGATTTTACAAATACTATGATAGACAAGAATCATAAAGAACTTTTGGATTTCCTTGCATTTGTTTTAAAAATGCCATGTATTAATAAAGAAGATATAACACCTATTCATAATATACCCAATCCTAATACCAATATCAAATGTGTAACTTTAAAGTCAGGACAAATACATAATAATATACTGATGAACTATAATAGGTTAAAACAAAATAAATTACTAGGAGAATGGCAGAATGTTAATCTGGCTGCAGATTTGGTTAAGAATTGATGCTTAAGAAGGAAAATGCTTCTACCGCATTATATTGATCTAAGGAAACGTGGATTTCAAATTAAATTAAAAGATGATTATTTTATCTTAAACTAGCTGACCCAGCCACGCATTGTTGTGGCTCAAAATGTATCTATATATATAATCAAGACGAGTTGATGATAATAATAATAATAATAATCAGCGCAGAGCCCAAACGGTTAGGAGTTGAAAGTTGAAATTTGGTACACAGTTAGGGTATGTCACGAGAACGCACACTAAGAAGAGATTTTTCGAAATACCTCCCCATGGGGGAGAGGGACAGGATTAAGGCTTAACACTTCCATCAACAATAGAAATGTCAAGTAACAATGGAATTGTTAAGAGAAAGTGACGTGCAAGACGAAGATGCAGTTTTTTTCGTTTTTGCGAAAAATCGAACATATTTTTAGACCCATCTAAAAATTCTGTAATTAGTCTGGAAACAGGGGGACCCAATTCTTGCATTCTGTGAAAACGGGTAAGGTTGACTGTAACGTAATAATCTTAATTTTCGCTAAAACGGTTAGGAGTTGAAAGTTGAAATTTGGTACACAGTTAGGATACCAAATTTAAGTACCAAGTGTTAAATAACGATGATAGCGTGAAGTAATAATGGAGAACAAGAGAAAGCGACGTGCAAGATTTACAGGCTCTGAAAAAAAAAAAAAAAAAAAAAAAAGAGTAATATGTTAGAACACATTCGATTTTCAAATTTAAACACATTAGTTCGGTTTTTCTCGACTATTCTTCTTTAGAACATTGGATGAAAATCGAAGGATATAATCAGAACACGTCATGAAAATTGAACAATATTAGAACATTCAATTTTCAAATTCAACCTTTCTTTAGAAAGACTTAGTTCGTTGATGAAATTACTCTTTTTGTGACTATAACGTAATAATATTAATCTTTGCTATCGTTACTTTTGTCAGAGCAACGCCAAGCCTACCTGCTAGTCTATTATAAATGTATAACACTTCCCCTGTGGGGGAAAATTTCAAAAAATCCCTTCTTAGTGTACATTCTCTTGATGTACCCTATTAAAAAGCAATCAAAAACGCATCTGAAATAGTATAATAAAAGTCGAGTTCTTCACAGTAAACCTTAATCCTGTCCATCTTCCCCCAGTGGGGGGAATTTCGACATGTATACTATATAAAAACACGTGCGTATTCTAATGCAACGTTGTGTCAAAATTTCAAAGGAATCGGTAGGAACAAACAAACGTTATATTTTATTTATATAGATAGATAGAAAATGATCTGCTTTACATCTCCGATTCTCACAGAAAAGCAAACTTAGGTTGTCAGAGTTAGCGCCATCTGTTGGACATAAAAGCCTTAATCCATATATAAAGATATTTTTGGAAGGGGGAAATGGTGGTCTTTACATATGCCACAAATCTTTGCAGGAGTGTATTAAACAACTTCCCAAAGTTTCATGGCAATCGGATAAATGGTGTAGTAATGCATGAAGGACAAACAGACAGACACATTCGTTTTTATATATATAGATCAGCATAGAATTACTTATAGTTTAATACATCATCATCTGGTTTATGTCAAAGATTTTTTAGAATATATTCCTTCAGAAAACTTACTAAATCAGACATCCCAACCAATATAAATGAAGAGAATGATAAGAAGAAAAAGCAACAAAATAACTTATTACAAATAATTAATTGAAACTGCCAAGGGCTAATCAAAAAAATTAATAGTAACAATTTTACTTATTTATTAAATAATAATCATGTTATAGGTCTTATAGAAACATGGATTACTTCTCAGATTACTAATTTATTTAAAAACAATGATCGATTTAATATCATTTCGACTTTAGCTAAGAAACCTGATTGACCAGGTCATCCATATGAAGGTTTATGTTTGTTGATTAAAAAAATATTGCAGACATTAAATTTTATCAAAAAACTGATAATTACATAATGATTATACTGCAAGTTACCAACTCAACTATAACTTTGTTATTCAAAAACTTATGCAACTACTAAACTATACTAACCAATTACAACTATATATAATGAATGGAAGATTAAGATTCGATTGTCCTTCGGAATTTACATGCATAAACTATAATGGATGCTCAGTAATAGATTTGACTATTTGCTCAGCTCTAATGTCGGATTTGTGTACAGCTGCACAGGTTTTTAACTGTGATATATCTGACCATTTTCCGATATGTACTGTACATTTGAACTTATTTGTACATTATTCGAGCCAAAGTTTACTTGCGCTCGCACAAAAACTGAAGCAATTGTAAAAAATGTATTTGCTCCTTATATAAATGACCAACTTTTGACATTAAAAAATATTGATTTTATAACAATATTTACAGATGCATCAAATCATAAAGAAATTAAACTATTTCCAGCATTAATTCGTTTTTTTATCACAAACTAGGGATACAAATAAAGCTTTTAGATTTTGTCTCTCTTCCAGGAGAAAATTCCAAAATAATTGCCAACTCACTTATTGAAATAATTGAGAAAAGAAAGTTGTAGCAGTTTGTGCCAATAATGCTAATACAAATACAAATTTTGGTGGTCTTATTAGAAGAGGAACAAATAATGTGTACAATAGACTAAAAACACATCTCCAGAAGCCAATTTTTGGTGGATGTGCTATACATCATATAGTACACAACACTATACAGTCAGCAGCAGATCAACTTCCGATTGATATTGAGTGCATCATAATTAAAATTTACGGTCATTTTCATATACAGTATTTACAATAAGGGTAGAATTATTAAAAGAATTCTGTGAAGATGCAGAGGTGGAATACAAGCACTTGCTTGGATACAGCAAGACTAGATGGTTGGCATTGATGATTGCAATTGAAAGAATTTTAAAATTGTATTCTCCCTTTAAAATCACATTTCTTGTCCATTATTTAACAACTGTCCAAGGATTTTGCAAACATTTTTTGAAGATGATACCTCAGAAGCATTTATCTTTATCTTTTGTCCTTGCATTTGGGTCTATAATCCTTTGAGTTCCAATCCCAGCTCTATTTAGTATTCCTTCCAGCGTTGCAAGATTTGGCTACTTTGCACCAAATTTGGTTACCCATTTTTTTAGTTTGGCGTAAAAAATATCATTTGGCGCATTGGCTACTTTTTGGGCTACATATTATTTATAAATATATTAGTCAAATAAAAATGCACTTTAAAATGGTGTTTCATTGGTTTTTATTAATTAGAGACCCAAATAAAACAAATATTTGTGTTTTTCAAATAAATTTTTGTTTGTCTCCTTTATAATAAATGAATTTATCTATTTCTAAGTAAAAATCAAAAGTGTCTATAGAAGTAATTTTTTTAAATATCCTTTTTCCTGATAAAGTTTTAATACTTATTACTACAATCTAGACATGTTAATCCTTAAATATAGTTGTATATTTAAGGATTGGGCCACAAGTATATACAAGATACTTGTGGCCCAAAACTCCATGACTTCTTTCAATGTGGCCCAGAGAAACAAAAAGGTTGGACATCTCTGATGTAAGCTTTAAATTAAATGAATAATCTGAGTGTTTATTAATTTTAGATGTAAGTTAGAAGTAAAACTCAACTATTTCATTTGCAACAACATAATATAAATGTATTCCTACAAGCTTTTGCAAGTAGTAATATGATATCCTACCAAGATGCAGATCTACAGACAATGCAAGATAAACTAAGTGTACAGCCTCCGGGGCTACCCTGGAGGCTGTGCAGGTCTGGGCACTGGAGAACAAACTTTTTTTTAGCATGAACAAAACTAAAGTTATGCTTTTTACTACCAAGCATAAGTATTCTTTCCCATCTCTCAAACTCAACAATGTGGATATTAATTGGGTCAGCACTCACAAATACCTGGGTGTTTTTTCTTGATATAAAATTAACTTACAAAGATCATCTGGAGTACATTTTAGCTCAGGCGAAACAATTTGGTAACAAGTTTAGGGGCAGTCCATAAATTACGTAAGAGCGATTTCGTCCATTCTAAACCCCCACCCATCCCTGTGTAAGAAACCATAATATTTTCTTTGATCTCCCTCCCCTTCCCTATCTTACGTAATATTTAGGCATGATTTTATAAAGATTTTAACAAAAAAAAATTTTTTTTTTATTAAACCCTAAAAACCTTAGGTCCAAAATATATAATTATTAATTAGTTAATTAATATGTACTATTATTTATAAAAGACTTTATGTGAACAAATTTAAAAATATAAAATTTAATAAATTCCAACAAACAATTTATTTTAAGAACTTTATTTTTAAATTATTAACAATTGTGAGGACTGTGTAAGGGTATCCCTGCCCAGTGGAGACTGAAGACTTAAATCCCAACTTCTCGACACTACTCGCTTTTGGGGATCGACCTTAGGTGAAAAGGTTATGACTAGGGAATTCGATCCCGGCCCTTATTTCTAATCCCGAGATTATTTCGGTTTTGAGAGTTAATAAAAAATAAAAAATAAGAAAGTCTTACAGAATTCAGCTCTTTAATCAACAAATCAAAATTTTGACAAAAATCAACGTATTTTACTGTATACACCTAGCTAATCAAATCACTCTAACTAATCACTCTAACTAATCAGACTTATAGTCAGACTAACCAGACTTAAAATCACCCAGTCTTCATGTTAAAGTTATTCTTTTTCAAGCATCAGTGAGATCTCTTTAAACATACATAAATTGAAAAAACCTTTATGCAGGGCCGAATTTACATAAGGACATTTGGGCTGTTGCCCAGGGCCACCACAAAACTATGTTTAAACATAAATTTTTTTATGTTACCATGACAGCCTAGTGTGGCCTAATCATGAGGGCCACAAACAGAGAAAACCAAACCCAGGGAAAAAACCTATGAAACATCAGAAAATTCCAGGAAAAAAATTTTACATAGGTATTTTTCAATTAAATTAAAATAATTAGTTTTACACAATAAAATGTATGTTTACAATAACGTTATTTTTAAATGAAATTTACAACTTCCTAGTTGAAATCTAGTTGAAAGTACAGTACAGTATTTTGTTTAAATTTTCTAAATCATCAAATTGCCTACTCTTAAAAGGGGCCCCCACCGTATTTGTGCCCATGGGCCTCTGATTGTTAAATCCAGCCCAGGTCATCTAACAGGTAACCTAGTGAGAACTGCTTGCCTATCATTTTAGTTCAAAATACAAGAAGTTTTATATTAAAATGATAGGCAAGCAATTCTGTTAAGAGCACTCACACTGAACATTTCACTTCATGCAGTCTATTTTGCAACTTTTTTAAAATGATGTCAAATCCCGAAAATCTCAGGATCAGGAAAACTTAATCCCGAAAATTTCGGGACTAAGAAGTGGTCAGGATCCTGAACATTGGGATCCCAAAATCAAATCCTCTAGTTATGACCTTCACTTTGCTCGTGATCTGCCAGGATGACGTGAGAAAGCCTTTTACGTATGGGGATAATGGTTTGCTGGATGCAAAGAGATCTACACAGAGACCGTATTTACAAATTTTACCGCATTTATTTAGACAAAGACATGCTTACAGATAAGGCCAACGGCCGTCCAGGTAAAGGATGTACAACAATTACCGTAGTTTCTGCAGAGGAAAGTTTGTTTCCGCCCATAATGCTGGTCCGCAGAGTGGTTGACTGAGGTTGTCTTCTGTCCCCCTCCAGTGGTGGTCGAGAGATTCAGAAGTGGGAGGTCTCTCTGGACTCGAGGCAGGTGAAGTCGTCTCCGTAAGGGATGAGGGGTCTGCATGATGGCTTGATCCGAATTTGTCTCTGGAAAATTGGGGTCTTCTCTTCTTTTGGAGAGAGTCTGTGTCTTGATTTAGTCCAAAGTGACCACAACACAATCCCAGGTTGTCCGATCCTGCACTCAGTACCTCAACCTCCCTGATTGGGATTTGGATTTCAGGCTTTTATAGGATTTTTACCCGAAATCCCGAGGTTTTGATTGGTCCAAATGATAGTCCCCTGTAACACTATCGATTCCTGGTCTGTTGCCAGGAATGCGATTTGGGCCGTGGGGTCACTGAACATCCCCCGTCTGGGCCATTCCCCTCCGGAGTCGGGTAAAGCCCTTCCCAGGATGACGAACCCATAAATTTTACTCTTACGTGTATTTTTCTGTCCTGGAGAAGATGCAGCTGTCCAGGTCGCCACCCCCCTCCACAAGAGTGTCAGCACGTCCCGCTTTGAACTCTCTGTAAGATGACCGTCCAAAGTTACCCCAGCGGATGATCCCTCAGTCGTTCTCACGATGTACAATCTGGGATCTGTCAATTAGGTCGGGTTGCGACAATTCAATCATCTTGCACCCTGTTCTTCAGCCACACCGGTCCTGTTTACGAAATAAAGTCACCGATTTAATGGCTCTAATTCGACAGCCAGTTCCCTGTCGGGGGAGGATGAAGTCCAAGCTTCACACAATCTTTTTATCATCATCATCATTAATCAATGTCATAATATTCATTTTCAGACTTACTTCTACTCAAACCGAACAGTGCTAATTTTACTATATTTCTTTCTTCACTAACGTTTTCGAACCTCAGGTTCTTCTTCAGATGAACAGACAACGGACAAATTATTCGATGGCCAGAATCTTTTCAAAAAAACGAATTCCGAAAGTTCTACGGGAACACGCGCCGTCTTCGTCATTCTGCACATGCGCAGTTGATGGAAGTATAGCTTTATGTTATCATGTATCATAGACCAGCTTTTGCCAGGCTACTGATAATGATAATTCTTCTTTATTGTTAATACATTTTTCTTCCTTTGCTACTTTATGTATACATATCGCTTCTATCCATCTTAAATGGTGCGGCTGCTGCGTCGTTTGTATGATTTTAGCCTCATTAAAAAATGGTTCTATATCTGGATCTGTAGTGTACTGTGCCAGTGCGGTTGTATATCTGTTATGTGCGATGTCAGCTTTATGCTCTTTAATCCTCACCTCCAAAGATCTTTTTGTGGATCCTACATATATTAATTCTTTATCCCATCTATGATCTTTCATAGGGATTATGTACACTCCTGCTAATTTGCCCTGCTGTGGAGCATCTTTCCCATTACTCAGCATTTTGAAAACAGTGGGACATCTTCTATATATAATGGTGACTTGTTTTCTTTTAGCGATCTCTTTATACAGATTCTCTAAGTACGGATTGTATGTAACTATTATTCTGTCTTTATTCAGGTTATCTTCTTGCCTTTGCACTTCTGTTTGTTCAGCTCTTTTGAGCTGAAGCGTTTTCTTGTATAGCGCAGCTACCAGATTATTATACCCATGTCTTTCAGCAATAGTATTAATCGTGTCGATCTCCGTTTTAAGTGCCTGTGCTGTATACAAAAAAACGCTTCAGCTCAAAAGAGCTGAACAAACAGAGGTGCAAAGGCAGGAAGCTAGCCTGAATAAAGACAGAATAATAGTTACATACAATCCATACTTAGAGAATCTGTATAAAGAGATCGCTAAAAGAAAACAAGTCACCATTATATATAGAAGATGTCCCACTGTTTTTAAAATGCTGAGTAATGGGAAAGATGCTCCACAGCAGGGCAAATTAGCAGGAGTGTACATAATCCCTATGAAAGATCATAGATGGGATAAAGAATTAATATATGTAGGATCCACAAAAAGATCTTTGGAGGTGAGGATTAAAGAGCATAAAGCTGACATCGCACATAACAGATATACAACCGCACTGGCACAGTACACTACAGATCCAGATATAGAACCATTTTTTAATGAGGCTAAAATCATACAAACGACGCAGCAGCCGCACCATTTAAGATGGATAGAAGCGATATGTATACATAAAGTAGCAAAGGAAGAAAAATGTATTAACAATAAAGAAGAATTATCATTATCAGTAGCCTGGCAAAAGCTGGTCTATGATACATGATAACATAAAGCTATACTTCCATCAACTGCGCATGTGCAGAATGACGAAGACGGCGCGTGTTCCCGTAGAACTTTCGGAATTCGTTTTTTTGAAAAGATTCTGGCCATCGAATAATTTGTCCGTTGTCTGTTCATCTGAAGAAGAACCTGAGGTTCGAAAACGTTAGTGAAGAAAGAAAGATAGTAATGTTAGCCTAGATCCAAGAATGGCGGTCGGGAAAATTTTTCCCTACTTTGGAGACTGCGATGGGAAAAAATTTTTCCTTGCATTCAAGATGGCCGCAGTTCGGCCGTCATCTTGAATTTCTCTGCAGACTCCGCGGATTTTTTAACCGAAATAAACAATAAAAACAACAAAAAGAGGAGTTTTTTACTCACTTTTCGATTGTTCGATATTCTGAGTATGATCTCCTGTTTGGGGGTCGACGAAATTTTTCGAATGGTTGACTGTTCTATGTTCGACCGCTACTCCTTCTATGTCGTCAATGTGCATATATCCTTTCCATTCGTCCGTTATTATCGTACTGCCGGAATTCACGTATTTACAAACGATCCAATTCACAGTGTTTTCTGATCTGTCGTTCACCTGACATATGAAGCATTTCTTATCTTCATCGCAATGAATGCAAACGGACTCGGTCGGCTGTATGCTTAATTTTACAGCAAAATTCGATGCTTTATCGATACGGGGAGGCAAACCTAGCTCCGAAAAGTCGTCTTCCATTAACTTGTAGAAATCACGGGAAGTGCATCTCGACCAAAATTCGTCGTTGCAACTCAAATCGGCAAAACTAGTCATTATCGAACAATTGGCAATAAACTAAACGCGGGGAGGTAAGGAGAGGAAAAAAACACGGTCTTTCCTTAATTTCTGATTACTTGGTTCTCTAACTTTTAGGATTAAATTGTAATAAAAGAAATAACAATACTTACTAATACTGGAGGAATTAATAATAATAAATATTCACCGATAGCAATTTGTGTGCAAATGAAATATCGTTACGAAAAAAAAAACACAGCAATTAATCCAATACGCAATTCGTCGCAACACAGCAGTAAACGATTCCAACAGGAAACTAGTCGATTTGCATAAAATTGCCCAGAAATGAACAGAAATCACGTTGCAGATCATGCATTTGCATATTCGTTCGTAACACCCCTATGAATTTTCCGCCGATTTTACTCTCGCACGATGTCACGAAAAGGCTCCCTCTACCGTCGCAAATTTACACAATACCGTCTCCATTTCGAGGTTACAGAATACTCGGCAACGTCGAACGCAGGGTAGAAACCGAACGGGGAAAAAATCCCCACGTCGTCGACGTCTCGACTCTAGGGAAAAATTTTTTCCCCCGTCGCAGTCTCCAAAGTAGGGAAAAATTTCCCCGGCGGCCATTTTGGATCCTAAGGTAACATTAACCGAAAGAAATATAGCGAAATTAACACTGTTCGGTTTGAGTAGACGTAAGTCTGATAATTTACAGTGTGTCTAGAAGTTTATGAATATTCATTTTTATATTAATTTCAATTTTCACTTGTCCATTGATTTTTCAGCCAATTTTCAAGCGATTCGATCACAGGCAAAGAGTCTGATTCAGAAACTTCATCATTTTTTAATTCAAGAGATTCTGTACTATCAACACCTTCAGACATTCATTCAGCATCTACTGGCTTTATTTGATCATTAATTTTCATTATACTTGTGTATTCTGAAACCGTGTCTTCTTTTATCTGTTTTTATCTTCATGACTAGGTGCATAGATAGACACAGGGCATTTCTACATCATCTTTATTCGGAATCTCTTATTGGCTTATAGGAGATTCCAAATAAAGATGATGTAGAAATTGCCCTGTCTCTATCTATGCACCCAGTCGTGAAGATAAAAACAGATTTTATTATACTGTCAAATTGTTTCAGCTCGAATTTGCGCTCAAAATCTGTGGTATGGCTAGCAGCAGTCAATTTATCGTGTTTTCCACTTCTTATGGCAATATAAGTTGGCCTTGAGTAACTCACTGCTTCAGGATCTCCCAGTCCTTGTGGTCTATTAATCACTACACCTGCTTAAACTGATGGAATCAGTTTGTGTCTTTCCAATACAATAAAATTGTGATCGGGAAGCTTTATTCTGTACTCTATGTGCAGTAGGATAGGTGATCGTTTCTGCTCTGCTTTTAGACCTACAGGCACCCGTGCCTTATCATCTTGTAAAATAAATGCAACTTGTTTCAGTCCAAGAGCAGAAGCTAGCGATTCTAAAGCACGTATCGAGGTTGTACAAAACCAACTATCGGGATGAGCTTTATGGCTATCATTTTGAGCTTGGCATAATTTCACAAGAGTGATTGTTACATGTCTTTTTCCTTCGATGGTATTAGAATTTCGCGAAAGAAGTCGCAAATATGTAGCACTTCTAGATAAATTGAAACTTTCCTCCAAAAGCTTTGTATGCAACTCATCGAGAGTTTTACATGCTCTTATTTCATCTGCGCAGCAACGATCGTTCATTGCACCTCCGAAAGAAGCTATTTCTGTAATAGTTTGTAACAAAACCTGCTTCTCTTCGATGCACAGTCTCCCAGCATTTTTTTTTTTTTTTTTTTTTTTAATTTCAAAGTTGAAGCAGCAGCCACATTAGATTCACATATCAATTTCAGCTTGTTTTTTCAAGCAGCTCTGAATTTTTGCTGGTAATTGGCATTTTTTTGTTTTTTTTTTTTATCAGATTCTGTTTGGTTATACCCAGTGACATACTGTAGTGGGGGCGGCAGAAGCGGCTCACCCCGAGTGGCATTTTTTCACAATAAATAGTTCAAACTTTTACAAGATATTATTTCATTTCATATTTTTGTCGCACCTACGATTCAGAACGACTGAAATGAGCATGGAATTTTTCATTACTTATTCTGTGACGAAACTGGGGAATCCCCTTTCTTTAAATGAATGTGTAATAATGACATCTTGCTCATTGGGTGACTGACAACACCGTCTGTACTGACTTGTACGGATTCTCCGTATTTTATTTAAGGGGGGCAAAATTTTCCTCTACCCTGGGTGCCTGACACCCACACTATGCCACTGGCTATACCTAGTTCATTTTTAGTTTTTTTAATATCATTTAGTGAGGTGTCTCCTCCTAGATTGGCATCTCAAGCCTAAAAGCTGAATATTCAATTTATTTTTTAAACTTGTAACTTTTTCAGCGGCCTCATCTTGAGCTGGAGCTTTGTATGTTTTTTATGAGCTTTTGGCAAAGATATACTATTTTCAACAGTAGACTCAACTTCAATGCTTTTTGCAGTAGGAAGAGGAGTATTATCATCTTGGTTAGGGGCCAAATTAGTTATTATTTTTGCAACAATGTCACACTCTTTCTTTTGATTCACTAGGTTATAATGATTCTGTTTCATAAAAAAAAATAATTATATATATATACAGTCGAATTCACATAAGTAGTCATAGGTTAAAGTGACCAGATATATTAGGTTGAAATGAGGGACACTTCTGTGTTGTGGGAGCTAAAAATGGGGTGGACTTCCGACATACATATATATATAATAATAATAACTAATTAATTAATAAATAATTTATTAGGAGAATACATAAATGCATAAATAAACTTAAAAATAACTCTTTATAGAAAAAATTTGTTTTTTTTCCATAACTTAACAATAGTGAAAAATAATTATTAATATCTATTTTTTATTAATATTTTCCAGCAGAGTGAATTTTTTTCAATAAATCATCATTATTTGATATATTGCTATAAAATTCTTTGCAGAAATTTGAAAAATTGCACTTCACTTGTAATACAGCCTTTAAAGTTTCTATGCTCAGTTGCATTTTTTCTGCAGTCCAAAATTGGTTTTACAATTGAAAAACTCTTTCCGTTGAAGCATTAGGGCCAGGCAACCATAATGTAAATTCAATAATTTTTTTTTAAATATTGCTGAACGATATATTGTTCATACTGAAGTAAATATTTCAATCCACCTTTTATCAGTTGGAATTTTTTAGTCATTCCAAGTACTTAATTTTCCAATAATCCTTCATTAGAACCTTTAACTGGCATGGGGTATAATCAAATTGTGTACACAAACGTTTTTGGATTATTGGTATATTTCTCTTCTTTGCTCACTTAAAACAACCAATGTGTTCAAATTGTGATGAGCGGAGTTCTAAGTACTGGATACATTTATTATAAAAATTAGTGGCATTGGCTTTGAAGAAATCTGCTTTAGTGGAGCACCTATCTTCTAAATTTCTTATGTGAGTGTGTACAGAGAGTGGTAGGTACTGCATATCCAATCTTTCTTTTAATTTGAATTTTAAATTGTCTAGTTCCGTAACAACATCCATAATAGTATTTTTATCCCCTTCAATATTTGTCACGGTACTATAAAACAGTGCTGCCTGACTATGCGTAAAATGCAATCTTGCTTCTGAGGTATCATCTTCAAAAAATGTTTGCAAAATCCTTGGACAGTTGTTAAATAATGGACAAGAAATGTGATTTTAAAGGGAGAATACAATTTTAAAATTCTTTCAATTGCAATCATCAATGCCAACCATCTAGTCTTGCTGTATCCAAGCAAGTGCTTGTATTCCACCTCTGCATCTTCACAGAATTCTTTTAATAATTCTACCCTTATTGTAAATACTGTATATGAAAATGACCGTAAATTTTAATTATGATGCACTCAATATCAATCGGAAGTTGATCTGCTGCTGACTGTATAGTGTTGTGTACTATATGATGTATAGCACATCCACCAAAAATTGGCTTCTGGAGATGTGTTTTTAGTCTATTGTACACATTATTTGTTCCTCTTCTAATAAGACCACCAAAATTTGTATTTGTATTAGCATTATTGGCACAAACTGCTACAACTTTCTTTTCTCAATTATTTCAATAAGTGAGTTGGCAATTATTTTGGAATTTTCTCCTGGAAGAGAGACAAAATCTAAAAGCTTTATTTGTATCCCTAGTTTGTGATAAAAAAACGAATTAATGCTGGAAATAGTTTAATTTCTTTATGATTTGATGCATCTGTAAATATTGTTATAAAATCAATATTTTTTAATGTCAAAAGTTGGTCATTTATATAAGGAGCAAATACATTTTTTACAATTGCTTCAGTTTTTGTGCGAGCGCAAGTAAACTTTGGCTCGAATAATGCACAAATAAGTTTGAATATACAATCCATAGACCGAAATGTTTGATTATGTATTATAGTATGATATGCAAAGACTGCCTCGGCAATTGCTAATTCTTTTTCTTTAGATCCAAATCCGACTTTTAGAAAAAAATTACCTCATTTTGTTGAAAAAGTTGTAGCTAATAGTGCTTGTTTATGTTTTTCGGATGATGCATGTCTGTTTATATCATTTTTACCTCCGGACGATATGGAAAATTCGCTATTGCAAACATCACAGTGAACATTACTTTCAATTTCAGTTCCGTTTATGTAAGAAAATTCTTTTTGTAATTCAATTGTAAACGTACAAGCTCGTTTCTTCGACATAGCTATCTAAAATTAATTATTTATTTATTTATCTAGAATAAACCAAAAAATCAATTAATTAATATTAAAAATTTATACATACCCTTTGTCGCACATCACTAAATATAATATAAATCAAATAATCTCAAGTTTGTTTAGTTAACTGTCAATATCAAATTCCATACGTCTCCACTACACATTTCTATTCAACATGACGTGACAAGTTTAGCACAAACTTATCATGCATATTATCAATATACATAAGCCATTGATGGCGCTGTTTGTATATCTCTCACGGCATGCCCAGAACGGCCACTAGGGGCGCCCCTATATATTATTTAAATTAACAATAAATTTAGTATATTATTATTGAAACAAGAATTTATTATTGAATTATTGATATGAATTTATTATTTATACCACGGAATGACACCATTGCTGCTAGAAAGCCCACTCCTGGAACAACCCAAACCTGGAACGTCTGGTCATCTTAGTTTAAGTGCTACTAGAGCATTTCAAGAATCAGAATGACAAACTGAACATATATAACATTCAAAAATAAATAATATACAAATTTTAAACACAACTGAAACAAGTAAGAAGAATAAAAATAATAAAGAAACAAAAAATAAAATAAGAATATATATACAAATTGAAATAATATTTAAGGTGACATTGTAAAACATTAGAGCAAGTTAGACTTGATAGATGGACTGGTAAGCAGATGATCAAGTGTCTGCATCTATGTAATTGTATATAATAATGGGCTTTATAAATTTTCAATATCTATGTATCTGAAAGTGTTATGGTTCCTGACCTGTCTAATTATCTTAGCATCCTCTCACTTAACTTGTATGTCTTGTTGGGTGGTGTAAGCTGACAGGATTGTATTGCCAAATTTTTTCAATCTATATTGATGTTTCCCAATACTTTGTCTGAGGCTACTTGCAGTGGCTCTATACAGACATGCCTTTTATTAAATTTTCTGTCCTCTAGTGAGATGGTATAAACTTCTGTTGGAATAATTGGCTTTGTGTTTGTTGTTTTGTAGAATACTAAGATTGTGAGATTGTATTTATACATCAAGTTTATATTATTGTTTGGCCAATTCCTTATGTATTTTTCTTAACACTGGAAAGAAGTTTAATGCACACCTCCTCCTATAGTATGGTTGTGAACATATCGACATTGTTGAGTCATAGGTGGAAATTGTTTTATATTCTCATGGCTAGAAAGCCTTGTTACCTGGGAATTTTCTCAATGTACTTGGGGGCTCACTTATAATGTTTCTCATACAATACTAGAACATTCTTTGTGTTAATGATCTGAATGCTGAAAGTTTGATGTAAGGTAGGTCAATTGAGTTGTATGGAATGAAAACCAGTGTATATGAGTTTACAATAGATAGTCATTTGACTAGTCCACATAAAATTCCAGAGCTGGGGCTGCTCTTAGGGACACCCCTCCCTTGCACACAAATCTTGTTTTCAGAAAGAAAAAATGAATAGCAGCTGACCAAATGAGCCAGTTCTAAAATGTGTCAGTGATATTTATGTGCACCTTCTAGGTTGGTGAAAACAAAATCTCTAGACAAAGAGAAAGTTCACAGATGGATGGATATAAGACCCGAAGTCCACTGCTGTCATGTACTCCTCGTCATCCCTTATATTTCAAACATGGAGATGGTATATAAAGCCATAAGGACACACAAAGGAATTTTTTCTTATGGAAAGCAGCACTATGAGTAGGGTTTCTCATTTCCAGGTCTTTTGCTTGTCCCAAGATTCCGGGATAAAAGCGAACTGTTTCCCGGGATCCAGGGAAATCCCGAGACAAAATTAATTATTTCTAAGATATACAAAATATCAAGAAATCAAATGATATAATTATTTTTTGTTTTTAAAATAATTTAATATGTTCTGTAACCTCCAAAATCATATTAATAATGCTGTGTAAGATATATATTAAAAATTACCTTTGAATTACGTAGAAATTTTCAAAAATAGAAAAAATTTATTAAAGTTTGCTGGAACTGCATACAACAACAACAAAAATGCCTTTGAATTGAGTTTAAAATAATAAAAAAATGAACTTAGATCAAACATCTAACTTAGAAGGTAATTTTTGTTTTTTTTTAAAATAAAATATAACACAAAATATTGTAAATTTTTATAAGATTTTAAAAAGCAATGATGGTCAATATTCCGATCACTCAATCTAATTCTTATTTTAGTAATGAAAAGTCTTGCTACCGAGAATGCCCTTTCCGATTCAATTGATGTGGGTGGAATCATGTTTAATGCATTCAAGAGAAGACAGATGTTATGTGATTTTCACCCGTAGCATGGAAGATTTCTAGTTCGTTTTTGAGATTGTAGTATTCCTTTGGTCTCTAGTATTCTTGGTTTGTTTACCTCGACTGCTTTAATAGAAACATTAAGTTTATAGCCCAATAATTCGGCAGCTTGTTTGTCTTTAATAATCAGGTTTATGAAGGAAAACTTCATACTTGTACACTTCATACTCGTTTGAATCCTTGACTAATTTGCACAACCTGGCATTATGCAGTTTTTGAAGCTACTGGGCATGGTTAAAAATCAAGACAGCACAAGCACAATTATTCCACATTTTACAGGTTCTGACAAGTAAAGAATTTTCAAATTCCTGCCACAAATAAGCTACGTATTGATTATTGACCATTTGTGACATGCCATACCGAGCAAAAATTTAAAAGGGTTTAAAATTAATAAATACAAATGTATTCTAACAGTTTATGAGTTAATTATGCTTTCTCTTCATAAAATTTCCCCAACCTTAACACAAAATAAGAAAAAGTGAATTTTTAACAAATTTGCGGGATTTCCCAGGATAAGAAAAATTTCCCGGGTTAAAAAACAACCAGGATCCCGTTTGAGAAACCGTAACTATGAGCAAGAAGGCAATAGAATGGATATCAAGACATAGTATATTTGGGCTCTTATATAGGACAGCAAACATTGTTTAAGATTAGAGGCCATCATTATGAGGGTGGATAAGTCCAAGAATATTGTCTTGGACAAACATCCACATATAATGAGAAGTTGCCAGAATGTATTACAAGTACAGAATGTCAAATGGTGCCTCAACTTCTTGGGTTCTTTATGACAAAGGGTAAAAAGATTCACTTCCAGTCCACTAGCATGAATCTGCTAGTGATGCACAAACTTGGAATGCAGATACATCCATTCATTGAGAAATATTCCTCTCCAATATTTTTATTGGCGAAACAGTTGGTCAATTTCTACAATATTAAATCATCTATTTACCCATTCACTGTCAATAATTTGCTACTACTTTTAGAACACTCCAACAATATTGATTTCTTTTGATTGACAAGGAGTACACAACATCAATGGACATCAAGACACTATACCCATCCATTAAGCCAGGGGTGGCCAACCTGTTTGATAAGAGTGCCACTTGCAACTTTTCCAACATACTAAAAAATATATAAAGGTGAAAAAATGTTATGTATAGGCTGATTATGGGATTTTTATGCAAATAGCACGTGTTTTTTTCATTTAAGTCTGAATAGTGGAGATTTAAAAATAATATAATAAATAAAAGTACAAACTTAGGTTTTATTGTTAATAAACATTTTTAAAGGTCCAGTCAGTCAGGTTGTTTACAATAAAAATGAATAACTTGAAACATTTAATTCTAAATAATTATTAAACAGTCAGTACTTAATTAATGTGGCTTTTGAATTTGTAGTTTTTTTACCAAGTCATCTATATTAGGATTAGTTCTTGAAGATGCTAACAAA
Organism: Centruroides vittatus; assembly: GCF_030686945.1. NCBI lineage: Eukaryota > Metazoa > Arthropoda > Arachnida > Scorpiones > Buthidae > Centruroides > Centruroides vittatus. Next base: position 654,393 of record NW_027122479.1, on the reverse strand, counting down.
ATTAGTGTTTTAAGTGCATATCAGTTAATCTTAAACGATATTTTGATTTTATTATGTTCATAGAAAACATTTGTTCACAAACATATGTTGATCCAAACCTACAACAATATCTGACAGCCAAATCGTGTAAATTTGGAAAATTGCTTCTTGGTACAAATTTCCAAAATTCAATATAATTTGGATCACTTGCAGTTGAAATAAGTTCCTTATGTTTGCTTTTCAGTGTAATATGGTGCTGCAGGTCAATAATTTCAATTTGGATTTCAGGTGGGTAACAATTAACATCTTGCAGAGGAATTGAAAAAGGATTTGTGAAAAAATCAGCATTTTTTTTTTATCATCTTGAAAATCATCAAACCTAGCACTGAATGAATCCTGCAAAATGGATATTAAATTTTTAAATTTATCATAGTTTGGAGCATTATTGATTCTGGTAGCTAGTTCCTGCATTAACGTGAAATGTGTTAATCTTTTTTCTCCAAAATCGAGAGAAAAAAAGCAAAAGTTTGACAAAAGACGATATATGACCAACTAAGGTAGGAAAAATACAATCTTTTCCCTGTAATCTTAAATTTAAATTATTTAAATGCCCCATAATATCGGCGAGAAAAGCTAAATCCCACAGCCAATCTTCATTCTTGAGTACCAAGTACTCACTGGGCAGTTCATTGTATTCTTCCAGATATTTTAAAACACACTCCCTCAAATTCCAAAATTTCGCTAGTGCACTTCTTTTGGAAAGCCAGCGCACACTACAATGAAAGAGTAATTCACCATCCTCTTCCATTTCTTCCAGGAAAAGTTCACAAAATTGTCGTTGATTCAGAGCTCGAGCTCATATTTTGTTGATACAGCACGCTACAGGGTCAACAACAGAAGACAGGTTTAAGTCCTCAGCACAAAGAGCTCCTTGATGGATAATACAATGATACTTAAAAACTTTTCTTCCCAAATAATTTTCAAGCAATGTAACAAAACCTTTTATTCTGCCAACCATGCAAGGTGCTCCATCCATGCAAACACTATCTAGTTTTGTCCACCCTACTTTGTTAACTTCAATTACATTTTTAACTTCTTTAAAATTGTCCTTGCCTGTAGTTAAAACTAGCTGGTGCTAATCAAGAAGTTCTTCCACAATATCAAAATTATCGCACAAATATGCTTAACTGTGCATTGTCTGTGATGTCACAGCTTTCATCGAAAGTTAATGAAAAGTATTTGCAGTATTGTAGAGACAATTTGGGTGCTAACATCCTGGCCCATGTCATCTATATGATGCAAGACGGTATTTCTAGACAAAGCTATTTTATCAACCATATTTTTGACGTTTATATCACCAACATTTTGGGCAAATATTAAAAGGCTTTTTTTTTTATTATCTCCTCTCCATCAGAATAGGGTTTTTTCTTGCGGGCTAACAACAGAGAAAGTTCATAAGAAGCCTTCACCATAGTTTCCATTTCGTCATTTCTCGTCTGGAACAAGGATTGTTGGCCGGCTAAAGATTTTTTTTTTAAATTCCTACTATTAGTTCACACTCTCCCTAAATATATTTATGTGTCTTGTTCAAATTTTCAATCGTTAATAAAATACTTTTTATTCATCCACTCAAGTTCAAATAGGCCTACATTTTTTTAAACTTGTAGTGAATGACATTTGATGTTAATACAGTTTTTTCAAATATTAATTAATTAATTAAATTTAATTAATTTATTTTAGTTTTATATGGGAGAAAAAAATTTCTCTTATATAAGATATTTAGTAGAGTGTGAACTTATATTTAGAGAGTGTGAACTAAAATAAAATTTTTCTTTGTTGACCTAAGTAGGAATTGACCTTAAAAAAATTTTTTTTATATTACTTGTTTTATTGATAAATTCCGATCGTGAGTGCGATCTGACAGGATATTTGCTGTTGAAATCACTATGCAGTTGTCTGAAATGTCGTTCTGGGTTAAATTTTTTCGGCACTGCTACATAAATTCCATATATCAAACAAACAGGCTTGGAAGTATTTTGAAGAGTAAACAAAAATTGTTCTTCCCAGACAGTTTTAAAATTGCGAATTGCAATATCCTCTTCATATTTTCTCTTCGATGTCAAAGGTTTACTCATGGACATTGTGAAAATAAAATTTTTAAGATGATGACACTCGACGCCAAAATCTAAAAACAGTTTAAAGAAAGCTTAACGTCTTGCTCGACAGTTTAAAATCAACTAATGTTGCCACCCATCTGGTTTTTAATTCATTGCCCAGGTTATCTATTAATTTTGTCTGGGATTTCGTAGAAATTGTGAAATTATGATGAAACAAAGTACTAGCAAATATTTTTATAAATTTACTTTATTTTAACAGTGAAAGACTTCACACTCAAACTTAATTCGCCATCTTATGCTGACGTATGTCAACCTTTCTTTTTTTTTATTTATTTTTTTGCTTCTCAGCTCTTTACAGCTAAGTTATTTCATTTCTTAATTTAAGTTGCTCCTATACAAGTCCATAACTGGCTTTAGAACTAGCTTGCATGTTATTCTTTGCATGATAAAATAACATTTGCATGCGTCAGACTTCTGTTCAAACAAACCTGACCTGCCATCCGGGTCAGCAATTTTGAAAAGGTGGCAACATTATAATCAACTGAGCCAGACAGCCAGAGTGTCGCACTCGCTCAAAAACGGACAACTGTAGCAAGACACAACAGCGCCAAAGCAAGGCAACTCAAACCATTGGGCTTGTCCCATGACCATGCTGTCTTACCACATTGTTGTACTGGTGTCAAGCAGTGCCGCTTTCCATCGCTGTTGTATTCAATAGCATATGAGTAGGGTTTTTACAGTTGGACAAAGTTCCTGAAGGCGATATTATTATTTTTTCAAATTTTTAAATTTTTCAACAAGTCTTCGCGTGCCACTGTTAAAACTCTGTTGTACCACACTGTGGCACACATGCCATGGGTTGACCATCCCTGCATTAAACTGTCTCCTTGTTTCTGCAAGCTTAGGGATTTCCTATTCACCAACCTAGAAGGTGCACTGACACATTTTAGAACTGGCTAACTTGGTCTGCTACTCATGATTTTTCCTTTTTGACAAGATCTATGTACAAGGGTAGTGTGTCCCTATGGTCAAAAACATCAACATAAACTTGATATATAGATGCAACTCACAACCTTCAGTATTCTACAAAACAACAAAGGCCAATTGTTCCAACATCTCAGAAGTTTGTACCATCCTACTACAGGACCAGTGGCATAGTGAACATAACTGGTGCCTAGGGCACAACACTTTATTGGCATCCCCCTTCTCCAGAAACACATAGTTTGTCTTGGAGACCATTTGGGTGCCACTTGCAGAGGGGGTGCCCGGTGCATGATACACCCCCTTGCACCCCCTCGCTAAGCCACTGTAGAGGACTGACAATTTAACATAAAGCTTATCTATATAAGGTTACTGAATGTGACCTCAGACAAAGGAATAGAGAACATCAATAAAGGGTGACAAAAAAAATTACACAACACAATCCTAGCAGCTTATGCCAATCAACATGACATACAAGTGGGAGGATGCCAAGATAATTAAATCAGCCAGCAACCATACTTACAAGGAGAAGGCCAGATGTTTGAGTCTCCAATTTGAATGAAACTTGGTGAGCACATAGCCCTAAACACAAAAAAACTTGTAAAAATAATAGGTCCCACTTCTCAAGCCTTTCCAAAAAACAGGCATCTGACTATTGAGCGTTTAACTTATAAGTTTTTGGACGTTTCACTTGTAATGGAAACAGGTGAGTGAATGAGACGTTAGGTATTGGAGCTACATGATGTAGGTTCAAACCTTCATAATTTTAGTTTTTTTTATGTGTAACAAAAGTATTATTATTACTATTATTATTCCTAATGTTTAAAGCTTACAAACAAAAGATTAAAAAAAAGTGACATCATTTCTATAATATACCCTTTTTATTGATGGTATAATAAGTCTCGGAAAAAAAAAAGCCACCTTAGTGCTCATATAATTGAACATAAGACTAGACAAGAAGCATATTGCATAAATCGTTTCTATAGTTTAGTTAAATGCCTGTGTGTCTTTATCTTATTTTAAACTTATCTCATCTACTAGTACTTTATCAATTAACAGGACTTATTATACTGGATTTATGGATGCAGCATTTAGGTCTTACAGATCAGAAATACAGGTAATATTGTTTATTTAAATCACCTGTGATCGGGTGATTTAAATAATCTCCCAGATTGCTAAGCAGATGATAAAATGTCTGTATATCTGTAATTGATTTAATGCTGTTTATTATGAGCTTTACAAAATCCCAATGTCTCTAACAAAGTGAGGGCCAGACCTTTGGGTCTCCAATTCAAACAAAACTTGGTCAGCACATAGCCCTAAACACAAACAGCTCCTTGTCAAAATAATAGGACCAACTTCTCAAGCATTTCCAAAAAACGAGCCTCTGAATTTGAGTGTTTAGCTTATAAGTCTTTGGAAATTTCACTTCTTTTAATGGAGGTAACCAAGTACAGTAGATAAGATGTGAGGCACAGATTACATGATGTAGGCTTAAGCCTTTGCAATTTTAGTTTTTTTTAATTAGTTTTTATGTTTAACAGAATTATTATATTATTTTACTATATCATTAGCATTACTATTACTATTATTATTCCTCATGTTTAAATCTTATAAAACAAGATTAAAAAATGTGATGTCATTTCCTGTTTAGTGAAAATGAAGTCTTTGTAGATTTAACTCTTGTATGTCGTTAAATAAATTTTTTATTTCTTCATATTAATTTTCAGATATTTTTGCTTTCATGTACATACTGTCACATTTACAGAGGTATTTACCTTCTAATCATCAGGTCTTTGAGGCCCACTCACTGTCATCTAAGGATGGCTTATAGTATGTTGCCATTGGCTTAGTATTATCCTTCTGACGTCAGGATGCTGACACCAGATAGGGATGAGACTTGTGCCCTATCACACATTTAAATATAGTCTTAAAAAGGAGGGCTCTTACGATGATGAGTGGGGACAGTCACAGGTAGGTCTGAGTTGTAGTGGTGAGTAGTCCAAACTCAACAAGTAAATATAACAAATAAAGTTTACTAATATGCAGGACGACAATGGTGAAAGTTCGGGAGGAGGATGAGAATCTTGGCAGAAACTTATAGTGCACAAATTAAATATGCAACATGAGCTTCTTATGCCGATCTTATGGCAAATCTATTCTTGGATTGACTGCAGCATATATGTGGCAAAATCTGTTCTTCTGTAGACTGCCCAGAAAGGCAGGAAAACTACCCTTTTATTGGGTTCTCTGACCAATGGCATAAAACGATCCATGGTTACAACAGGATGCGCAATGACAGGCAGAGGGGTAAAATAAAGAGATGAGCATCAAAAATTGAAGATAAGGTCCTGTGGGAAAGGAAGTGGAGTTCCTTCTCTAGCCAAAAAGTGACACTGTATCTTCCCCTTTTTGGAAACAACATGTGATTTCTCACACTAATTTATCAATGTTATTTTCTTAATTAAATAAATTACTTGTGGATTCTCACAAATCCATCTATGAAGTCTAACTTGTTCTAATGTTTTATAATGTCACCTTAAATATTATTTTAATTTGTATAAACAGCCACTCCTCACTTAATGGCTAAGTTCCATTCCTATGACTAGATTGTTAAGCAAATTCGTCTTTAAACAAGGAGCTTTATTGTTAAGTATTTATTCTAGATCAGGCCTGGCCAACTCAAATTGTTTTGCGGGCCACTTTGATCATGCGTAACATTATGGTGAGCCACAATTTAGGCAAACATGCTTTTAAAAAAGTAAAACAAATACAAAATGAATAAGATTTTATTGTTATATCAAGAGTTTGTACTCGCACTTGCACATTATAACAATGACACACGCAAATCTTCATTTATTTAATTCATGGGTATCCACATAACGGGAAACAAAAGTTTTAATAGATATATAATATCGCTTAGCGGGCCACACAATTTAACATAACAAGCCGCATGCAGCCTGCAGGTTGGCCAGGCCTGTTCTAGATAAAAAAATAATCTAAAGGAAATTCTGCCTCAATAACTTTGTTTTAATTTGCATCTCATACATATTACAGAACATAAGAATACAATGAGTAAACATTATAAAAATGATGTACAGTACCAAAAATTAAAGTTCATTCTTGAAAAGAAAAAGGCTTTCAGATTAATATTTTAGTCACTGAACTCTTCAAATGGGATATATACCAAAGTACAAATTTATAAACAAAATATGTGGACTTGGAGATTGAGAATGCTTCATATAGTGAATACTAACCAACTACAGAAGCTAGACTAATACTAAGAAATAGATTTCCTGAGCTAGGAAAGCTGGTTATAAGTTCAAGCAGTCATTAAGCAGGTAGACTGTTAAGCAAAGACTGGCTATATACTTTTATTTAGTAACTTTATTTTTATGTTTCTTTACATTATTATTTTTGTTATTTTTCTTGTTAGTTTCCATTGTGTTTAAAATTTGTATATATTCTATTTATTGGAATATTATATACATTCAATTCAGTTAAGTTATCTTCTTACTGAAGATGATCTATTGAGGTCAAACATTCTTATTCTATTAAAAACATATTGCTGGAGTAAAAAGGTGTTGTTGTTTAATTATTGGAATCTCATCCTGTTTCATACATATTATTACACTGCTTCATTATTTGTTATAAAAAAACCTAATTTATTATTCTTATCTTTATAATTTTTAATGTGTTCCTCAATTTAAATATTTGATTAAAACTTTTACTTACTTACCTATAGGTGGCTACACAGTCAATTATTCCTTTGTATAAAAGATAAGGATGCTTAACTGGTTTTTCTAATAATTTTACATTACAAATATATGGAATCACTGTTTTTAAGCTTTTCCAATGTCCTAAATTTTCTGCTTTTATAATTAATTCAGATTCAGGTATTCCCAATAAATAATTTTCAATACAGCGATGAAGAGATGATCCATTTTCAAATGTATCTGGAATAACAAAAAATACCATATGAAAAAAAAAAATACATTTTTAGTTTTGATAGAACAAACATATTCTCTTGATTATAAAACTGCATTTAATTTTTTAAAATAAATCTCTCTATTTATTGCTTTTAAAACTTCAATAGAATTGTATGTATCATTTTAAAAATAATTACATCTTATCATCAATTATTTGAAAGTTGTATACTAATCATATAAAATGTGGAAAATTACACCTCATTGAAGGCAATAACACATTTCATCTATAATAAAAATATAATAAATTTTATTTGGCAAACAAATCAATCTCGTTTATTCAATATTTGTTATGAATTGTTTATTGAAATTTAAGAAACAAGTATCCAGAAAATGTTGAGGAGTATTATAGCTTGATACTAATTCCATTGTGGCAACAAGAGCCAATAAAAAATTAAAATTTACATTTGAAGTTAAAAACTGTGAAATTGCTAAGAGGGACTATTCCTAATCAAGATAACTAAAAACAGAGATGACTGGATTTCCTAGACAGTAAAGATGTCAGTCTATCACTTTGTAAGATTGAGTCCAATTCTAGATCCTTAGAAACTTTCACATGCAATCTACTTCTTGACAACCCATGCCTATCCTTTGCCACCTAGTCCATCCTACACTTGACAAATCCATTACAGACATATAAAAAAGTCTTTTTAATAGTCACAGAATAAAAAATTAAAAAAAATGAAATGGAGAAAAAATTTCATAACAGAACAAGATTTGATAAATTTTAAAAATTCCAGAAATATTAAAGATTAATTTAATAATGGAAAAATGTCAGAATACATTAGTCAAACTTAGAGACGTATTTATCCATCAACAATTAAGGGGAAAGGGAAATCACATAAAGTACAGGTATTCCTCATACAACACGGCACTTCTATAACATGGTTTGAAAATTGGGGAAATCCCCCATACATCATGGTTTCTGGTTTTGCAGTTTGGGAGATCCTTTATACAAAATTTCACAATTTTTAAGTGTAAACTCTGTTATTTGATATTTTTTCTATTCAAGTAAGCATGCGTGTTGTCTCAAATTTGCCCATGGATTTTAGAAAATATTGAAATTTTCAATTTGTTTTGTGTCTTTCATCTGGTTTACTTTAATGAAAACTGGTAGTGCAATTTTTTCTTTTTTGCACTATATTTTCTATCAATTGGGTGTTGTCGTCATTGTTTTCAGATTTTAGCTTGTAAGACTGTCACTGTGATTTTTATTATAAATTTTTTCTTTATAATTAGTAAAGTTTATTTAAACATTTTTAGGTAAGTGATAATTATTAACCTTTACTTAACCATAGACAAGTAATCGTTCGTAAAAATGACGAACAAAATATAGTGGTATCTCAATACTCAAATTTTTCTCAACTCAAATAATTTGGTATTCAAACACAAATTCTGGAAAAATTGCTGTCCTCTATTGAACAAATGCAACCTGCTAGAACAAATTTTCAATTAATATTTTTATTTTTTCATCCATAAAAAATTATGATAAAAAAAATGATGTTGCTAATATTTCTATCAAGATCAACAAAAAAGCTCAGATGACAATGATACTTTGTAAAAAGAAAATGCCCTTGTTTAACTAACATTAATATTATCACATAAAACAGTACTTTTTTTAAATTGAGATTGTTAGTTAATTATTGATTGGAAATAAATTATAAATTGCTTTAATAAACATTTCTCTTAATAATAAAAAAGAATAGTATACTTTTGTTAACTTTTGGAACCTAACACCATGTCCTTTGTTTCATATAGCACAAATTTGAATAATGGCACTTTATTGGAATGTAACTATTGTGTCATATGAGGGATACCTGTACCTCATTGTACAGTACATGATGGGGAGAAGGTCAAGGCATTGTCTCCATGGACTTTTAGCAGTATTAGTGGCATATAAATTTCCTCTTATAAGCCTACTTACTAGTTGTGAATAAATTGAGTTAGAAAATGTTTGTGAAACAAATTTTAAGTAATTTCTTCAATGTTAGGGGATTTCAAAAACTTGCATTGGTTGTTCTGGAAATTTGTAGTGATTTTTAAGAGAAATAAAAAAAAGTTTTAAAACTAAAAATATACCTTTATTCAATTTTGTATCACTTGTTTTTTAATAGTAAGTTGCCATCTATAGAGAAACTTCATAATACCCTCTTCATAGAACTTTACTTTAGAAGCTTCCAAATAATCAAAGTTTTTATCTCACAGAAAATTCTACAGAGCCTGGAAAAAATGATAGTCCAATGGGGCAAGGTCAAGAATATGGGGGTGGAGTAAAACATCCTATCCTAGTTCCAATAATTTTTGGCATGATTGTAAAGAAGTGTGTGCTCTGGCATTATCTTGATGAAACACAATGCCTTTCCTGTTGGCCAATTCTGGATGTTTTTCTTCAATTGCTATCTTCAGTTGATCCAGTTGGGAACAATATTTATTAAAATCAATTGTTTGATTCTGCAGAAACAGCTCGTAGTGCAAAATTTCTTTCAAATTCCACCAAACAGTGAGCACGACATTCTTTGGATGGCCTTTGGAGTTTTTAATGGTGGTTCAGTTTTCTTGCCCATAATCATTTTTGTGTGATGAAAAGTGGATGTTATAAACTATCCACTTTTCATCACCTGTCACTAGACATTTCAGAAAAGTCATTTTCATTTCATTTTTGAAGAGAATTGCAAATGGAGATGCAATCCAAGAAGTTCTTTTCCATTGAGGTATTCAAATTTCATAATGATTCACATATCTGAGCTGCTTCAGATATTGAAATGAGGCACTATTCAATGACTTCACTATGTATGCTATCTCTTGAGTTGTATAATAAGGGTTGTCATCCAACAGCTTTGATCTGGTCCTCTTCAATAACAACAAGTCTTTTTAAGCATAAGGTATCTTTGAGGTTAAAATTATCTGTTTTAAATTTAGCAAACCACTTTTGAACAGCTGACTCTGCTATAGCACCCTCACCATAAACATGACATTTTTTCTGCTGTCTGTACAGCATTTTTGTCTTTTTGATAGAAGAGAAACAGGTGTCAAAAATAAAATTTGCTTGCTTCCATTTTTGTAACAAGACAAATTAAATGTCCTTTATGAAAAATTCATTAAGATTATTCAAATAATCTTAATGAATATTTTTTAATGATCATCATTTTTCATTATATACATCGATTCATGCCAACGATTCTAATAATTTTCATTTCATCCAGTGTCTCAACTATATATGGAAAAAAAAAATTGCTACAAACTTTCCATACAACCCAATACATGTAATAAGGTTTGCCAAAAGTACATCATTGTATACCACAGAGAGAGAAGACTTTAAACAGACTCAAAAGCTGTACACATAATTAACAATGGTTCTTAAGAAAGAAAAATTTAATATTTTATCTACTGTTAACACAACTTATCAATTACAAATTATTCAAACTATGGTTAATGACACCTAAAGTTTCATATTGTCTTATACAAAATTCTAACATTAAAAACTGACATACTTCTGAAAGTATTATGAAATTTATTGTCTTATTAAAATTAATAACATTCTGAAAAACTGACCATGTATTTTGTCATTAAAGTACTAATTAAAATTCTAAATAATAAAAATAAATTGATAACTAATTATTTAAAAAAATCATCAGCCAAATCAATTAAATACTATTAAATGAACAATATAAAAGTAAAAAATAAAACTGTAATTACTCAATATACATAAATGTATTGATTATTTATCAAAGTATACACTATTTCAAACATTTAATCAGATGTCAATTCCCCAAAGATTTTATTCATTGTATAAATTTGTATTTACACATTTAGTGTATTTTGCTCAATTTAATACTACAAATATATAAAATTAAAAACAAAAATTTTTATGTTTATGTGCTCGGTATTAATAAAAATTATCAAACATTATTGAATGATGTAGAAGGTAGAATTTCTGCATAATATTTGATCTTATTAATAAAATAAAACAAAAATTACATAAAACTTAATTTACCTCTCTGGTACTTTTTGAATCCTTCTTCTCCTAGTTCCAAAATCATTTTGGCTTTCCACTTTTGAAGAATTGCCATATTTGTCGGTGACATAGTTTGATTTAAAACCGTTGTAACGCTAGGCAAATTATAATTTTTTAACTCCGATAAATATGGTATCCCTTCATATTTATCATTACTATCTATATTTAATAATGGAAAATCTAATGCATAAGTTATGTTAAAATTAGAAGATGGAAGAATATATTTATATCCGTGTACAAAGTCTTCGGCTTTCAAATTTTCAAAATACAGGAGGCATTTCTTTTCTTCAATAAATGAAAAATTTGAAGAGTTTTCATTATTACTTGATAAAGAATCTGGAACATGTTTTATCAAACTTTTTTTATGAGCTCTTCTTTTCAGTAATGGACCAAACAGATTAATGTTTTCCCAATTTATTCTTTTTACAACTGGAGCTGATTTAATGCTATTCAAAACTGTCTGACTGCCATTCGAAAATGATTTGTGATTAACAGTTTCCTTTACTTTTGACGAATTAAATCTCTGAATAGTAAAAACTACACTTTTATAGAACTGCTGTCTTATATGCATGTTTGAAGTTAGAATTCCTAAATAATCCTGAAAATAAAACACTTAAACACTTAATATAAACACTTAATTTTTGATATTATAAAAATAAATTTTATAAGCATTAATTTTTTAGAGATAATACTACACTCATGTTTGTGAAAATTGCAACACCATGAAGAAATTAATGAAATTTATTCCACATATTACTGACAGTGGTACAAATAAACGATCAAATAAAAGACAAGACAAAAAAACAAAAAGAACATCAGCAATCAGTACTTTGTGTGTCTGCCATGCTGAACAATGAGAGCCTGTACACGTCGTGGCATTGAATCATACAGGTTCTGAATGTAATCCTGGAGAATGGCATTCCAGATGGCTTCGACTTGACGCCACAGTTCAAACTTATTGTTTGCCCTACCAGCTGTACGAGTGAGTCGTCGACCAATGAAATCCCAGATATGCTTGATGGGAGACATCTGGGGAATAAGCAGGCCATGGAAAAAGCGAAACCTGTTGTACACTGAAGAAGGCTTGTGCAGTCTGAGAAACACGTGCATGGGCATTATCCTGCTGAAATACAGCACCTGGAATGCGTCGAAGAAGGGGGACGACCTCTGGCTCCACAATTTCCCGTATGTAGCGATCACTGTTGAGATTACCCGCAATGTGCACTAGATGGGATCGACAATTATACCCAATAGCTCCCCACACCATGATACCAAGTGTTTGTGCAGTATAACGCAGGATAACACACCGTGGGAGCAGACATTCCCTTCTGAAACATCTGATGCATACTCTTCCATCATTGTACTGTAGATTGTAGCGAGATTCATCAGAGAAAACAACTTGTTGCCACTGGGCACACCACGTACTGTGTTGCTGAGCCCATTAGAGTTGAAGGCGTCTTGTGAATCAGCGAGAGGAGAATCCTGCGTAGAGGAACCCTTGCACGCGGTTCATGCTGCAGCAGATGGCAAGGAACTGTGGAGCTAGACAACAAAACACCGTAGCCGTGCTCCAATGTTGTGCTAACACACAAGAGGATGCTGTACGGTCCGTCACAGCCATGTGGATGAGGTGTCTGTCGTCCCGTGTGGTTGTGCTATTGCTTGCCCCACTGCCAGGTTTTCACCTTATATGGTTCTCCTCTGTCCATTTCTTCCAAACAACTCTGTTGTGGCATTACACTGCATGTGGGCTGCAATTTCTCGATACAAAAATCCACCCTCTCGCATACCAACGATGCGGCCTTGTATGAACTTCGTTAGTTGTTGGTATGGCTTCCTCCACTTTTGACGAGGCATATTGACCACCCATGAAACGTTTACCGCAGACAGAGGAAGATAAATGGATTTCAATGCATCTTTACAGTCCTTTATACCTGAAACCACTTGTTTCAGGTATAAAGGACTGTAAAGATGCACTTACCGGTTCCTTAGCCACTTGCTAAGGAACCGGTTCTCGTTCCACGCATTCGCAATCACTTTATAATTCTACTCATTTGCATGTCTTACCTCACTTTACATTTCCTATAAGTTTGGTTCAATTTGCACATTCCTTCATGGTGTTGCAATTTTCACAAACATAAGTGTATTAATTTTATTTCATTGTAAAGAACTTTCAATGGAAGTTCATTAAAATGAATTTCATACAACTCTAGGGTTAAAACTTAATAACAGCTTCCAAATTTAAGTATCTTGAATCATATGTAGCAAGTAATGTTGGAATGAGTGCAGAAATCCAGTGTAGAGTTCAGAACAGATGGTTGAACTGGAGAAAGATGAATGGAGTGCTGCATGATAAAAAAAAGAAGCTGCAAAATGGAAGAAAGATTATACAACACTGGTAAGACCTAAAATGGGTTAATGTTACCTGTGGTTCCAAAATGGCGGCTCGTCTCTGATTCCAGCAAATAGAAGAAAGGAAACAGTGGGGACGCATGTTCTAACCTAACCTAACCTATTCTAATAATTTTGTTGGTAATAATTATGGTAATTAGAATAGGTTAGGTTAGAACGTGCATCCCCACTGTTTCCTTTCTTCTATTTGCTGGAATCAGAGACGAGCCGCCATTTTGGAACCATAGGTAACATTAACCCTAAAATGATATACAGGACCAAGATGTGGGCAATTACAAGAGCCCAAGAAAAAGAGGAAGAGACAGCAGAGACAAGAATGTCTAGATGGACAGATATTGTGAAAAAGGACAGAATCAGGATGTTTAGAATTGAATTAGTTAGCCCAGGGCTGTTCAACTGGCGGCCCACGGGCCGTATACGGCCCGCCAAATTATTTCTACGGCCCGTGAGTACATTTTACTATGAATAAATTTATGTTACTAAATTATTATTATTAATATTAAAATTATTTTACTATGTGAAAATTACGGCCACAATGTTCTCATTAATATATTACGAATATTTTAAAGTTTTCTTTTTAGCATAAATAAAATATTTTTTTAAATTAACATAAACTGACTTTTCATTTATCAACCTTCTTGGCCCCCGAAATGTTTGGTGAAGAAAATATGGCCCGCGAGCTATGATAAGTTGGACAGCGCTGAGTTAGCCTAATAAACAGGGTTGTAATAAATTGGAGGGCTTATCACATCAGGGCCATCACATCAGGGCCCTGATGTGATAAGCCTTCCAATTTATTACAACCCTATTTATTAGGCTAACTAATTCAATTCTAAATTATAGTTGTGGGCTAGAAGCATTATTTAATATTATAGAATCAGGAATGATTACATAAGAGGTATAGTCAAGGTAGGTCCTATAAATAAGATGCAGGATGGGTTGGACATGTGGAGAGAAGTGAGGACTACATTGATAAGAGGATTTTGAGAATGGAAGCGACAGGGAAGAAGAAGCAGAGAATATTGAAGACGAGACGGAGAGACAATGTGGCAGAAAATTTGGGAGAGAGAATATTCCAGATAAATAGAAGTGGAGAAGATAGTTTAAAGATGGGAATGCTGACCCCATATAAACATGGGAAAAGGCAAAGACAAAGAAGTAATAGATTAATAGGTTTGATTGGAGGTACGATATTTTATTAATACATTAGCAGATATTTATACCTATCTTAGGTATAAATAAAACATTCTCGACATACCTTAACAAAAATAGTTTGTCAATAGTTCCTTATGTCCAACTTTCTTCAACCGACAAGCCGCAAACCGAACTCATAGCTAATCAGAGAAAAGCAGCATTAATTGAAACTGTACCGTATTGCAAGAGATGTCTCCCAACTTTAATGCAAGAACTCCGAACCAAACAAAAGTTTAATAAACAAAAAAGAAATTAAGAGAAAAGAGAAAATAAGTCAATACAATATTGTCAACAGTGATAATTGTCAACTTTTCTACCTGAGAGCATCTCACCTTGCGTGTTCTCAATGCCAACAGAGACACTTTCCCGCATCATCCGACCTCTTGGCATATTCTGCCATTTTTAATGTGACAGATAGCAGCCAGATCAGGCAGTTATCACTAATTCCTCCAACATTCAAGAAGTTGTTGCCTGCTCTTCCAATGTTATAGTCTGATTGTTACCTCCTCGGATTGACTCCAGAACAAGAAATTTCAATTCTTTCTTCAGACTGCCCCTTTGTGCCAAACTCTAGTTCGTTGACCCTTCCCTCAATGTAACGATCCTCCCATCTACAAAGTTTCCATTTATCTCCAGGTATTTATAATAATGCACAATTTCATGTAAACTCTCTCTCACAAATGCTTCAACCTCACTCTAGTATCTAATATCTATTTGTCTCGCTACTAATAGTATGTAGATAATATAACATAAAATAAATGGGCATTTGTTTTGTTAAGCTTGTATCTGAGTGTCTTGCTTCCAACACACTTCTGTCTCACACTCCTCCATTTCAAATCCAACCGACCGTAGGCACGACCTTGCAAAAAACAATAATACATTGCCAAGGCAGCTTCCGCGTCCGTCTACCGGGACACGGTAGCATCCTCCCAATGCGGCATCAAAGAGGTGCCAACCTTCCAGTCACAACAATTTACACCATCAAAACGTATGTAGTTGCCAAGCTTTGAAATTGTAATCGACACTTCGGTCCATAATTTGAGACAGAGGATTTAAGAAAAAATTATTTGAGATAAGCATGGAAAATATATAGAATTTTGACAGCAAATGCAGAGAGAAAAACAAAAAATTTTCCATATACACGTTTGAGATAGATAGGTTCAAGTGTAAATCAAAGTCCAAAATAGCACTTAAAGGACATTGCAAAATTGCTATAAACTTTACGGCAGGGATTACTTTTAGTTAGAGGAAAAAAAATCAAAATTTGTTTGGTGCCATAGGCTCATTTATAGTCAACAAAACAGATAATAATAGTAGTAACAAAAAGTTTAGGTAAATTGCCAGTACGGGTAGACGTACGAACGACTTACAAGTGGAGATTCTCATTTCCTTGTCCCGGGATTTCGAGAAAAAAAACGACCCATTTCACAGGATTATAATTTATTTTTAAGTTATAAAATAAATCTCAAAATCAAACGACATAATTATTTTTCATTTTTTAAGTAATTTAATACGTCCCGCCACCTCCAAAATAATAATATTAACAATGCAGTGTAAAATACGTATTAAAAATTAACTTTGAATTACGTAGAAATTTTCTCATAAAAAATATCTATTACAGTTTGTTGGAAACTGCTTACAGTAAAAAAAAAATTGCCTTTGAATCAAGTTGAAAATTTAACGAAAAAAACAAACTTAGATCAAACGTCTAACTTAGAAGGTAATTTTAGTTTTTTAAATAAAACATAATACAAAATATTATTGTAAATATTCATAATATGAGGGTAATCCCAAAAGTAAAATCTCCTATTTTTAAAAAAAATACAAAGAAATGCTTATTTTCAATAATGTTCATATCATTTTAAAGCTTAAACATTTATTTATTTTTCTATATAATTGCCATTTTGGTCAATGCATTTTTATAGGCGCCGTGGCAGTTTTTGTATGCCCACGTCATACCTGCTCGCCGCCACATCGCGAGACCCATCTTGCACATTCCTTCCGATATTGCAACTTTTCCTTTAAAATCCTACGAACGGCGATTCGGGAAACTCCAAGAACCAAAATGCAGAGATCACCAGAGCGATTCGCCGATCTTCACGCATGGTTTGCTCAACCTTTGCAACAGTCTCCTGTTTCTTTCTTTGTAGTGAATTTCGGTACGATCAATTGCAAACTCCCTACACCACTCGACGTTTTTGAAATCACGCACAACTCGTCATAGACTTCCGTCAATTGGCAACGAATTTCGAGAGGTTTAACGCGACACGGCGGCGAGCCGGTACGACACGGGCATACAAAAATTGCTACGGCGAAAACAAAAATGCATCGACCGAAATGGCAATTACGTAGAAAAATATATAAATGTTCAAGCTTTAAAATGATACGAACTTTATGGAAAATAAACATTTCTTTGTATTTAAAAAAAATAGGAGACTACCTTTGGGACTACCCTCGTAAGATTTTAAAAAGCAAAGACAGTCAATAATCCGATCACTAGATCCGGTTCTTATTTTAGTAGTCAAAGTCCCGCCACCAAGAACGGCCTTTCCCATTTGACGGATGCGGGCGGAACGGTCTTTACTGCATTTAAGAGAAGACAGACGTTACATGTTTTTTCACCCGTAGCCGGCAAGATTTCTCGGTCGATTTTCGAAAGGCCCCGCCTATCGAAAACCGACCGAGACTTTTGTCGCCCGATATTTTCTACCGGTCTACCCGGGCCACCGTAATAGCGGCACGGAGCCGACAGTCCCATAATTTGGCAGCTCCTCTGGCTCTAATAACGGGGTTTACGAAGAAAACTTTCAGACTCGCGCACTTCGTACCGATTCGTCTCCCGGCCCAATTTGCCCACCCCGGCATAATGCAGTTAGAGAAGCTACGGGCAGGGTCGAAAATCAAAACAACACGGGCACAATTATTCCAGATATTACAGGTTCCGACAAATAAAGAATTTTCGGAGTCCCGCCACAAATAGGCTACATATCGATTATTGACAATCTGTGACACGCCATAACAAGCAAACATTTAAAAAACTAAAAAGCGGGCATAAAATGAATAAATTCAAATGTTAATTGGAGATGGTCGTTATTAGTAATTAACCGTCATATAAATAATTACAAAGCGTTGTAAATATCTCAATTTTCACTTAAACAGCCCGATAATTGGCATTTCAATCAGGCGAAAACTAAGAATGAAAATTTGATTTCACTTACTTCTATTTTACTTCTCGCGCGATGCCGATAGCACCCTCACTCGCCAAAATTTATACAGTATATATGTTTTTTAATTAAAAAATATTTGATGACATTATTCTAATGTTCAATATAAATATAATCCACTTTACTTTATTTGTACTATTAATATAACAAAAACGACGTTAAATAATTGGTTTCTAAATAAATTACCAGTTTTCTTTTTGAATTACAGAAATAATTCTGAAAATAAAATCGTTATTCGAATTTGTATTTAAATGCGCTTAACAGAAAACATTTTAAGAGCAAAATTGGTAAGATTCTTGTCCTCCTTTTGCAGTTATCGGCAGCTGCCATCTCGGTCCGGGTAGAGGTTTTTTTTCCTTTTATTAGACTAAGGCAGGGCTTTTTAAAATTTTTTAATTCATGACCCCATTTATGATTGTGATTTTTTCGCGACCAAAAAAAAAAAAATATATATATATATATATATATATATATAAAGATATATAAATATTTTGCAATATACATATGAAATACAATGAAAATATACATATATATTGAAGATATATACAAATTTGCAAAAACAATAATGGTGTACTACCACAGTTCACTCTTGTGTTACAATGGAACAGAGACAACCAACTGAATACACTGAAAAGCAACAACACTACTCTAGTTCACACTACAATCAGTGTTGCTGAATCGTTGTCTCGCTGCACCAGAAGTGACACAAAGTGCAACTCACGAAACCTACGACAGAAAGCATGCCATTTTCAAACTCTCACAAATCATTTTCAATATTTTGCATTAAAATCTCGTGACCCCGAGACTTCGCTAAGCGACCCCAAATGGGGTCGCGACCCATAGTTTAAGAAGCCCTGGACTAAGGTGTTAACTTTTTTTGCCTGGCCAGTGTTTTTTTTATGTCTATCGTCTAATTACCCGGATTCGATCCAGAATCGTCCAGCGTGGTAAACCGTCTTTAACATCCGGTGGGTGAAATAAAACGTGTGACTACGGGACCAGTTCTACTTGGCCGCTACTTTTGCTTAAAAGACATTTTTAAAAATACGAGATAACAAAATAGAACACGAATGAATTTTATTTTGAATTGTCCGGTGGAAAGGTAAAGGCCAACCCAGTTTCTACAGAGGGGGCGGGAATTGACGGCCGGATGGCCGAGCGGTCAAGGTGGCAGCCTACCGCTCTGGGGGACCCGGGATCGATCCGTGTTTAATCGTCGTTTACCCAGACGAACCCATAATGGGCCTTCTAAAAGAGGCCCTCTTAGTGCCCACAGGGCGGAAAGAGTTACAAAAAAAGGGGGGGCGGGAATTGGTGACAAAGTTATACGAATAAGAAAGATCCAAGAACAAGTGTGCTATTGAAAATAACATAAAGTTTATTTAATGATGCCGGTATACGGTATTGAAATGTAGTAATATACGCTCATTTTATGGAGAAAACACTATATTCATACTTAACATCCCACGTAAACGAATATGTCGTATTTATAAATACGACCCGCTTAGAGTAAAATAAAGTTCCCGTTTACCACTTGGAAGGAATAAATTAAATTTTACTGCGAAATTTCTGGAAAACCGAATTCCCGGTAAATAAAACATCACTCCCGAAAAGCCGAGGGCGAGTTCTTTTCCAGTCGTTTAATTACCGTCATGTGACTTAAAATAATATATTATTCATGTTTAATCGTCGTTTACCCAGACGAAAATTATTGAAAGAGAAAAAAATGAATTTCATTTATTACGTAAATGATCTGGCAACCTGCCCGAAAGCAATTTAAAAAATGGCGGCCAAATTTTGTTTGGGCGAAGAGCAGACGGAGGTTACGCTGGTTTTATTTAATAGCGTTTCAAATAGCGACGAGATAAAAGATAAACTTATAAAAGGACAAATACAAGCCACTTTTATTAATCCAAAAACGGTAATTATTTTCATAATGGAATAATCCCGACGAAGGAATTGAATGTTGGTGAAAGTTGGCCGAAAACGTTAGATTGTTGGTGATATTTTTAACTGCATATTAAAGGTTTTCGAAGTGTTTTTGTTTGACAAATTGAATCTGTGAACACCTCGCTTTTATTGGATTTACCGTTTTAATTGTGTAATTCGCTTTTGTAGTTGGTGTTGGGAGGAGATGTGTTTGACAACAGACGTCAAATTTCAATTTTTAATTCTAAATTAACTTTTGTTTAATGCCTTCTCCGGGGTTTTAACCAACGTCTATTACTTTTTGTCAACCTGTCTCCGTGCTGTTTATTACAGTGATACCTCGGTTTTCGTCGATAATCCGTCCGAAAACAATCGATGAGAACCGAGATATTACTGTATACCAGGTTGTTCAATAAGTTTTGTCGTTCGATAAAAAAAACACAATTTTATGGTTTGAAATACATTTTATTATTCAATATAATTTCCCTGAACCTCAATACACTTGTTCCAGTGATCTTCTAATTTATGGATTCCATCCCTGAAGTGAGAATCCGGAAGACTGTCGAAATACGCTTCCACGGCTGCTATTACCTCTTCGTTCGATGAAAATCGTTTCTCATGCATGAATTTTTTAAGATGTGAGAACAGCCAGAAGTCAGAGGGAGCTAAATCTGGCGAATAGGGAGGATGTTGCAACAATTCGTATTTTAATTCGCTGATTTTTGCGATGGTTTTTTGAGCTGTATGAGAGGGTGCGTTATCTTGATGAAAAATGATTTTTTTCTTCTGTAAACCAGGTCTTTTCTCACGAATTTTTACATCCAGCTGGTCCAAAAGATTACAATAATAGTCTGAGTTTATTGTTTTACCAGTTTGGAGATAATCCACGAACAAAATTCCTTTTGCATCCCAAAAAACTGATGCTAACACCTTCTTGGCCGATTTCTGGACCCTAACTCGCTTCGGAGCCGAAGTACTGGGTTCACACCACTCCTTAGCCTCTTGTTTTGATTCAGGATCATGATGGTAGACCCAAGTCTCATCCATAGTAATGAAACGACGCACAAAATCCTTTTTATTTTTTCTAAAACGCTCCAAATGTTGCTGAGAAAGTTGCATTCGAATGTGTTTTTGCTCCATAGTTAGCGAATGCGGCACCCATTGTGCACACAGCTTTCTGTAACCCAAAACATCAGCCAAAATATTGCTCACACTGCCTAATGAGATCCCTAGGGCTTCTACTAAATCTCTCTCAGTTAATCGACGATCTTCCAAAACCATATGCTGTATTTTTGCTACGATTTCTGGTGTTGATGCACTTTTTGGACGTCCTTCACGTGGATCGTCTTCGAGACTTGTACGGCCACGTTTAAATTCAGCAACCCATCTTTCTACTGTTCTAATTGAAGGTGAAGAGTCCTTATACACTTTTACCAATCGTTCATGAATTTGTTTTGGTGCTACACCTTCCAAAAATAAGAATTTTATCACTGCACGATATTCAATTTTTTCCATTGTAAAAAAATACACTGACATGTCAACTTTGAACAGCTGCAAATATAGAAATGAGTTGACAGATCTACATGAAACTTCACACGTGTTTATAAAAAAGTAGTACTATTTTTAGAGTAATAAAACGACAAACCTAATAGTGCCATCTCTTATTGAACGACAAAACTTATTGAACAACCTGGTATCTCTTCTGTGGCAATTGGCTGCGATTATTATTCCGAGGTGACTATTAAATAAATCCGGTAACGTTCTTTCGCTTTATTTAAACGACACGGATCGTTAGAGGATGCTTACTACTACATGTCGTTGTCTATTAATATAAATGTGGTATTTCTTTAATTTGTTGGAAGCTTTTCAAAGATATGAATTATTTCGTAAAGTTATAGAAAGCAGTTTCACTTAGTGTTAAGTATGAGTTGTTATACAATGGTGATTTAATTGGATTATTTTACTACTATCCATGATTAGAAAGTGGTAAAATAACCCAATTAAACTTACATTGAGAAGGTAATGAAATTATTCTTAAGTTTAATATAACCCATTTTTTGAATTTTATGCCGATAACAATTTATTTCCGTTTTAGATAATCGACAAATTTCAAGTTCTGGTGGCCGTCAATAAGGCCCTTCACTGCCGAACCCGTGGCGCCATGAAGACCAAGAACGTATATTCCGAAATATTGTACGGTCTTTCGCCCGCCAAAAACGTAAGCGAATTAAAATTACGCCCCGTCTTTTTACGGAACGTTAAAAAAAGTCGTGGCATTTTTGTCAGGAAGTCTGCCGCCCCGGTTCCGTTTTGTTTTCCCTCCGTTATTTTGAAAAAACTGTATTATTTTGTGCTGTTTCTTACGTGCCGCTCGGGTGAACGGTACCGGTCCGTCGTCTGTCGATATTCTGCCTACGGTTCGGTTTTACGTATAATTATTAATAAAAGTGTATACTTTTTTATAAAGATTACTCGCTCCTTGAAAACCTTTGGAATTAACGACTCGGATTCGGAAGTGTTGGCGGTGATACTGGACGACCGGGACGACGGAAAGTTACGGGAAATAAGAAACGAAGTACGAGGAATACAGAACGATGTCGAACTCCTTTGTCGAATTGGAGACGAGTCTTTAATAAAAAAGGTTAGTTGTTTATAATATTAACCTATTATCCTTAATTCTCGGTTGTACGTCGACGACCGTAAAAGAATATGTTTGTTATCCGAAAATACGTGATGATAAATTTAATGTCTGTTTAAGAGTGGCACGGTGTGTCGATTTTCGATAAATAATCTCGAAAAGGTATAATCTGCAATTTTATGATAAATTTAACGAATTATTTCCGTCGAACTCTTCTTTTATTAAATACTAGCAAACAAAACCGGCCTCGAATGGGCAAAAAATAACCACGGCAAAGATTAAGATTATTAGATTATTGAATTGGAGGGTCGGATGTCGTGCCGATCTTTAGTTTAAGCGAGAAAGGAAGAAATTATCACAAATATGTTAATTAAAGCAAATATAGAGATATTTATACATAATCAATGCCTTTGTAATAATTTCTTCTTTTCTGGCTTATTAGATTATTTTGTACTTTTAATCCTTATAAATTAAATACTATAATATAATATAAGGGTTAGAAGTACAAAATAATCTAATAAGCCAGAAAAGAAGAAATTACAAAGGTTATCTTATGTAAGAGTTCATCACACCCAGTGCCCAAACTAACACATTTTAAAAATTCTTTAAATTGTGTACGGTAAAGAAACAAAGAATTTTTAAACTGTTGCTCGGTGCGATAAATCTTTATATGTAAGATAACTTTTGTAGTTATACAAATCAAATTCTACAATATAACAAACATTAAAATGAAATTGATATAAAGAGTTTGGTTATTTAACATACCATTGTCACGTTTATTGCCATTCTTGGATGGTACAAAATGGCACAATTTCCTTGGTCGAGTAGACGTCGATTGTGAAAATACGATATCTTAAAAAATTTTGGATGTTGTATTTTTTCCTAATGTTAACTCTATGAAACTGTACCATTTCCGGTCAAATATCGAATGGTAAACTGCCAATAAATCAAATTTTGGAAAAAATGGACTAAATATTTAAACTTGGCACCCTCAAAAATTGCTTAAATCATATTTTGTGCTGGCCGGTAACTTGGATTATGTAATTTTCCTATTTGAATGCCACTTTACTGCCAGTCCAATAGAAAAAAGGCACTGTTGCAGAAGGGGGTTGGAGTTAATTTGACCAAAAGTAGTTGTCGATCTCATCCCGAAGACAAGATGGTCGAAGATAACTAATCAATACCGGTCTACTGTTAATATTTGAAAAGTGATCTATGTTGGATAGGTTGTGATGGCCTCGCAAGTGATCGAAGTAGCTAACCTTAAAATCGTTGGCACAGAAAAAGATTTTGAGCTCTACTTTGTGTGTTGAAATTGTTGCATTAATTTGGCTGAATGCTAGAGCATCTTTAAGCGGTATCGGTGAAAGAAGTTTGGGACAATGTGTTTGAGTTAATAAGGGGAAATGAAATCGGGGATGGAGTGGGTGCCCAGGTTTTGTGGTAGTTAAGTAAGTCCTTCTAAATATCGTGTTCATAGAAAACATTACTAGAATTTGTTTTGATTTATTTGGTTACGGCAATGCAACACGTGAGCGATCTGCCAAGGACTCATACCGGGAAGACTTTTATGTAAAGCTGGCCCCTAGTTAGGTGTTAGTAATGTGAAAAAAACCCAGAAAACTCCACTTGGCCGGTCTGTTGGCCATGTGTGAACCTACAACCGAATACTGGTGTTTGGTGGTTTTATCCACACTGTTACTGGAGGGTACTTATAGGGCTGCATTTTGACAAAATTGTAGACCTATAAATTTCCACTGTCTGTCTGTCTGTCTTTCCTTAATCTTGAGAACGGAGTTAGATGGATGAAAGTCAATACCAGATATGAAAATTTTAGAGCAGGATGACCAGATAAATTATTTTACAAACATCTGGTTTGCACTGCAAGTCATGTTATTTCAATTCAAATATTTTCCCCGGAATGGAGTTACATACATAACCAGCATGTCCCTATTGGTAACAGGAAAATTATGATATACAGGGGAAAAACAATACTCCACTCCATGCAGAAAATGCTGTACGCTACCTGTCGCAGTAATGGCATAATAGCGCATCTGTTTTGAGCTATATCATTGTCATAGTAATTATGTGAATATAATTTTTATTTTTTTAAAATATATATATATTTTTTGTAAGAATTATGATTAGTTTATTATTTTCTTAAATTTTTTGCCAATAGATGGTGCTACATATACAGCCAGCAAATCAAAAGTAGACAGAAATTAATTGTTATATAAAGATCCTATCAATATTTTGAGGTGAGATGTACAATGTTGTCTGAGTTAGAAGTATGTGAATGTAACTGCCGAATTTCATAGCAATTGGTCAAATGGCCTAGCAGCGTAGCAGACAAACCAACATCCTCATTTATGTTCTGGTGACAAGCATATCCTACAAATTTACATTCTTTACACTGCACTTGTGGGTGGTGATACCATCACAATTTTGTGATATTAGTTTATTTTGCTTAACTTTAACCTATCTATGACTTCTAAGAGAGACGAGTTTTGGTGATATAGATGACATATTCCTTGGAAATATAGGTACACCACCAAATTCCCAGCACTCTTGGATTTAAACCCTGCTAGATTAACCATTTTTCAAGACCAACTATGATCATGTATAACAATAATTCATCAACACACCTCTAACCCACTCCTATTCCTCCTATGTATCTAAAGTTACTATGGACTGCTAGAAACTTGGGTCAATATTTAATGAAAATATTTGTGAAAATATTCAATATTTAGTATTATTGACTTATTGAAATATTCTGAACACACACACAATGAAAATTATATGTACTGTACAAAACGTCTGGAATTTTACGTTTATAAGAAAATAAATAAATGTTTGTAAATAATCTCTTCGTAGACTGCATTTCTTAATAACTATACACACTCAGAATACCTTGTAAAAGTGCAGCCGTATTTATTACCAAATTCGAATATTTTCGGTCATATTTAATGACCTTTATCAAGAATAAACAGAAATTGAATTCTGAGAGAATTTGTATTAACGATACATGCACTTTGGAACGTTTTTAAAAGGATATTCTATAGAAGTTTTAGTGTGCCATCTCTACTAAAGGCAATCATTATATAAACAAACAAATACTAGAACGTACGATAAATACTGTAACGTTCAACAAAGATAAAAATAAACAATAAAAATACAAACAAAAATATAGCAAATAACACATAATGAATGTGTTGAGCATATACATCAAACTCAATGGTTCTATCCTTAGTCCTAAGGTAAACTGCCACTTCGCCACCAGTCTTGAAGCTTACGTTACGCTTGATCGCCATGCAGCCGATACTTTACTCGCTTCTCGGAAGTTGATAGCTTGCCCTTCTTGACTGGTTTTGCAAATATGCCAGGCTTCTGCGTACCTGAGGTGCTTTCTATCGCGAACTATTTGTATCAAGCTTGCCTTATCCCATTCAGCTTTAACCTCTTGGGGGTCTGCTAAGACGTAAATTGCAAGGCTGTTCGCTTCTTATCTTTCTTTTGTGTTCCGACAGCCTTTCCTTAAGTTATCTTCCTGTGGCTCCGATGTAAAACAACTTATTCTGCTGCCTTGTATCTGTAATAGGGATTCTATAAACTCCAGGAAGACAGTTCTTATCCAGAGCATCTTTGTCTGCTCTTAACATTTGGTAGATAGTAGGATTCCTTTTATATATTATCCTTTTGTTCGTTGCAGCTCCTATTCGTTTATAGACATTGTTCAACGAGGCCCCTGTATTCCATCACCGGGAACTCTTCTATTTTTTGTATATTTCGCACTTTGCTGCATTTCTTATTTTTGCTGGTAATAGCCTTAATATTAACCCATATTTCCTTGCTAGTTTAATGATATAACTCAGCTCTTCATTTCTGTCTTGGGTATTGCTATAGTGTGAATGTGCTTGTGCGAAGAGAGCTCGGAATGCTGCAAGTTTATACGTTGGCTGGTCGTACGAATTCCATGGAATAAGTATCGGGTTGTAAGTAGGCTTTCTATAAACTTTAGTAAGTAAATCTCCTTTGCTGTCAAACTGTACAGATAAATCCAGAAAATGTATAATCGTATCACTCTCTTGTTCAAGTTCAATCTCTAGGCCAAACTTGTTGTCATTGATGTCCTTTATGAATTGTTGTAAGTTAGGTTTTACTTTCATATGATAAAGACATCATGAACATACCGTGTGTAAATTAGAATTTGCATTTCATACTTCGGTAAGATTGTATTCTCTAGAGTTCTTAAAACTATCTTGCATAATGTACCTGCTACTGGGCTTCCCATAGCTACACCTTTCTGCTGCATATATGTGACATCTTTAAAGTTAAATATAAATGAAAATGTGGTTAGATGCGTCATTTCTAGTATCTGGTTTCTCTTCTTTTCTGGAAACTTGATCTTGCTTTTTATTTTTCTTGAACGTTACAGTATTTATCGTACGTTCTAGTATTAGTTTGTTTATATAATGATTGTCTTTAGTAGAGATGGCACACTAAAACTTCTGTAGAATATCCTTTTAGAAACATTCCAAAACGCATGTATCGTTAATACAAATTCTCTCAGAATTTGATTTCCATTTATTCTTGATAAAGGTCATTAAATATGACCGAAAACATTCAAATTTGGTAATAAATACGGCTGCACTTTTACAAGGTATTCTGAGTGTGTATAGTTATTAAGAAATGCAGTCTACGAAGAGATTTAATAGGGCAATGCCAGCCAAAAGGTATCGAATTTTAATCATGAAGATTTGCAGAAATGATGCAAAGCTCAGGTTTCTGACGAATTGCAAAAAATGCAACGTATTCCCCATGTCAATTTGGCAAATACATTTACTTCAAGGATGTGCCTCTCTAATTCCTAAACTACGGGCAATATGCTTAAGAAAAGCCATTCGCTCCACAAGGCGCAGAAGATATTACTTGCTTAAAGCACTAATTGAGTTAGAAACAAACTGTACGAAATAGGTCCACACATCTTAGAAGAAGCTAACTACCAAGTTTTAAGCCTAGCTAATCAGTTTACAGAAAGATTGCAGAAGAAGTATAAGAGCAAAATGGACTGGATTAAAAAGCACCAAGAAAGTCGTTTTAGAATGCAGGTCAACCCTATCTGTTAGAACAGTATCACACTTCCAACATGCGGTAAGGAAGCATGCAAGTATGGCCGTAAATACATCCCTTAACCCAAACTCATGCGCGAAAAGATCATGCTGGAAGTCGAGCAAAAATACAGGGACTCAGTGATATCATGAAAGAAATGTTTAGATGGGAAGTAGCACTTAAAATCAAGCATGAAAATAGTAAAAGAGATAGCAACCCAATTTGGTTAAATATCAGAAAAAGCCAGGAATGGCTGAAAGTTAATTTCGTGCTTACAAGGGCCGACAAGTCGAAAGACTTAGTAATCATGAAACGAAGCACATATGACGACCTTTTGTTAAAGTACATAAATGATACACAATGCGCTACTGAGCACCCATGTGCTTTCAAGAGACTACAATCAAGAGTTAAACGATTTGCGAACACACCGCTGACAAAAGAACTGGGTATGATGAAAATAATAGTCCCTGACAGTCCCCAGGCTGTTTGGATTTGACAGTCCCCTGTGGTTGATAAAGGATGCTCACCCACAATAATATTAGAAAGATTAATCAAAGGGTTCATTAATAAATACTTGCCCCTGCATCGATACAGCATAAAACAACCATTAGAACTTCTCCACAAAATGGCAAATATGAAATCGCAAGAAGTTAGATATATGATATATAGATATATGATATATAGTTAGATATACAGCATAAACTTCTCCACAAAATGGCAAATATGAAATCGCAAGAAGTTAGATATATGACAGTGTTAGATTTCAAAGCGCTGAACCCTTCCATCAATCCAGAACCATGTTTTTGCCATTTAAGGGATTTCTTTTTAAGCAAGATCAAGTTTCCAGAAAAGAAGAGAAAACATACTAGAAATGACGCATCTAACCACATTTTCATTTACATTTAACTTTAAAGGCGTCACATATACGCAGCAGAAAGGTGTAGCTATGGGAAGCCCAGTAGCAGGTACATTATGCAAGATAGTTTTAAGAACTCTAGAGAATACAATCTTACCGAAGTATGAAATGCAAATTCTAATTTACACACGGTATGTTCATGATGTCTTTATCATATGAAAGTAAAACCTAACTTACAACAATTCATAAAGGACATCAATGACAACAAGTTTGGCCTAGAGATTGAACTTGAACAAGAGAGTGATACGATTATACATTTTCTGGATTTATCTGTACAGTTTGACAGCAAAGGAGATTTACTTACTAAAGTTTATAGAAAGCCTACTTACAACCCGATACTTATTCCATGGAATTCGTACGACCAGCCAACGTATAAACTTGCAGCATTCCGAGCTCTCTTCGCACAAGCACATTCACACTATAGCAATACCCAAGACAGAAATGAAGAGCTGAGTTATATCATTAAACTAGCAAGGAAATATGGGTTAATATTAAGGCTATTACCAGCAAAAATAAGAAATGCAGCAAAGTGCGAAATATACAAAAAATAGAAGAGTTCCCGGTGATGGAATACAGGGGCCTCGCTGAACAATGTCTATAAACGAATAGGAGCTGCAACGAACAAAAGGATAATATATAAAAGGAATCCTACTATCTACCAAATGTTAAGAGCAGACAAAGATGCTCTGGATAAGAACTGTCTTCCTGGAGTTTATAGAATCCCTATTACAGATACAAGGCAGCAGAATAAGTTGTTTTACATCGGAGCCACAGGAAGATAACTTAAGGAAAGGCTGTCGGAACACAAAAGAAAGATAAGAAGCGAACAGCCTTGCAATTTACGTCTTAGCAGACCCCCAAGAGGTTAAAGCTGAATGGGATAAGGCAAGCTTGATACAAATAGTTCGCGATAGAAAGCGCCTCAGGTACGCAGAAGCCTGGCATATTTGCAAAACCAGTCAAGAAGGGCAAGCTATCAACTTCCGAGAAGCGAGTAAAGTATCGGCTGCATGGCGATCAAGCGTAACGTAAGCTTCAAGACTGGTGGCGAAGTGGCAGTTTACCTTAGGACTAAGGATAGAACCATTGAGTTTGATGTATATGCATTATGCTAACACTATAATGTAGAAGATATATAATAATAAAGGAATTCTAGTTTAAAAACTTATACTAGCAGATGAGCCCGGCATTGCTTGGGCAAAAAGTAACAATAGCAAAGATTAAGATTATTAGATTAAAGCCCATCTTACTTGTTTTAATCTGGTGCAAGAATTAGGTCCTTCTCTTCCAAGACTAATTAGAGAATTTTTAGGTGGGTCTAAAAATACAGTCAAACCTGTTTTTCTGCGGGGGATAGGGACCGCATAAAAAAAGTCTCACGTAGAAAATAACTTGAAACCGTACGAAATAACTAGGAATTGCTTTTTAACTCCCTGGGCCTTTTTCTGCAACACCTAATGGGGAAAAAAATCCTCTAAGAATTTTAATTTTTATATTAATTAATTATTTCCACTTAAATACGAATCTAACATTAAAAAGTTAAAAATAATCGTTAAATAATGATTTTATTTGATAAATATAGCTGCAGGAAGTGTTATTTCATTTAACAAGGCGTGAAATTTCACACCCGCAGTCTAAAGCCGGAGGGGAGCTAACTTATCACATCTGTTCAAATATAACATAATATTTATGGTTTTTATGCTATTAAAATAAGAGGGGACCGAAATAAACGTATGAGAAAAAAATTTTACTGAATAAAAAATGAAAAAACCTGCTGATGTCATAGAAAACAACCAATAGAGTTTTTAAAAATTTTACAGGAGTCAATTATGTTCCAATTTGATTGAAATTTTCATATACCGCACATAAAAAAATTCGCACAAAACAAATCGCACAGAAAAAGACCACACAAAAACAGGTTTGACTGTATGTTCGATTTCCCACAAAAAGGCAAAAAGCTGCATCTAAAATAGTACAGTAGAAGCTGAGTTCTTCAGAGTAATCCTTAACCCTCTCCTCTCTCCCACAGAGGGAATTTCCAAAAAATCCCTTCTTAGCATTTGCATGGCATACCATAACCATGTACCAAATTTCAGCTTTCAACTCCTAACCATTTGGGCTCTGTAATTATTATTATCATAATCATCATCAATCCATCTTGATTATATTACAAGATAATTTTACTGATCTTTTAACTATAGAAATAATTATTCCACAAGTTTTGTGGAACTAAAAATTATTTGTATCATGTTTTGAAAATGCAATTTTTTTTGTCTATTTACAAACTTTTAGAATTGAAAAATTTGCAATCATAAATCACAGATTCTTTCAGAAATATTGGACCATACTTTGCTTAGTATAATATCTCTTAAACAGTACATAATTTACAAGCAATTATTTATTGTGACATCATAATGCCGGCCTGCAATTTCTACTCATATTACTTTTCTGAATAATCACCATACTTTTCCTCTCATTATTAGCATTTACAATTTCTTATAAAACTCATTCCTACCCTCAAAATTAATATAGTATATTTAATATAGTATTAATATAGTAGCCATTTTATAGTAGTTAAAAATAAAAAATATGTTTTATTAAAATATGATAACAGATGGTGCCACCAAATTTTTAACTGTTGCTGGAATAGTTGAGCAACTCATTGCTGGTTTATTTTTAATTTATTTCATTTAAAATATATGCTCTCCACCTCAAATTAGTATTGTAGTGTCTTGCCCCTGTAAATTATACTCTTCTTTTAAAAGTAGAGTTGTGCCAGTCATCTATTAATGGTTTTCAGGGAAAGTTTTGAATTGAAATAACATGACAGAATCTGGTCTTGTCTTTCATCTATCTAACTTCGTTCTCAGGATTAAGGAGTATGATTGGATGACAGTGGGAATTTACAGGTCTACAATTTTTTCAAATTGCAGCCCAATAAGTGAAATAAAAATATGAAGATAAAAATTAAGTTTTGTTTTTATTTAATATAACTATTATAATTTATTTTTTTGTATAAATTATATGATTTACATTTTAAAATAAATTTATTTATTTTTAATTTTTATAAATTATTTTTTCTTTATTATATCTTATATACATACTATATAGTGACTATGAATTTATTTGAGAACAAAGTGTCACAGAATTTCATCCAGTAATTTAGTCTTATCCATTGCAAAATGCTTTAATATTTAAAACCTATTTTTTTGTTTATAAAAATGAAAAAAACAAAATTCTCTAATAGATAGAGTAGGCCTGTACCTAAAAAAAAAGGGTCAACGGCTCGCCTCCCATGACAGTTTCTTCTCTATGAGGAGATGCCATGAGAGCTCACACCAGCTGAAAATCTTACTATGATTTATTCTATAAATCTATACTCATACGTCGCGACATCGCATATTTAATATAGCGTTCAAGTTGCTCGAGTGCGAAGATATTACAATTCAACAGTGTTTTATAAAAGAGTTAAAAAGGGTGACACCACGATATCTGCACCGGGTGTCACCCATGCTAGCTACGCCACTGTATATTGGTATATATATACCAATCTAGTTAATTTTTTATAAATATAGTTATATATATACACACCGGTTAATGAACAAATCAGATAACGAACACTTTTACGAAAGAGTTTTATGTTCAGACAATGAATACCTCAGAACAAACACAAGAAGAAGCAACATAAAATAATGAATACTGATTGGTCTTCCCTTGTGTTCAGGCAACAATTCGAAATTTTTTGGAGCGTGAGAGATGTTGACATAGATGCTCAACCTGGTATATACTGATCAGATAGTATTCCTCCGAACTTTGAAACTTTTCCTTGTAATTTCAGCCTTTTATTTTTCTGACAAACAATTCTTTTATAGTACTCGCAAGACTGTCAGGCGGGCATTCGTTAAGTTTTGTGTCGATTTTTATTTTCGAAAGATGAGAGTATAAGAGCAAAGGTAGAGAGTGGGCAGAAGATGTCTGATGTTGCTGGGCAGTATGGCTTCAACTGGTCTACAGCAGGGGACAGTTCAATCTTATCTAAGAAAGATACAGCATCAAGAAGACTCAAGCAGCTAAAGGAGTAATGAAAATCACATCTGAGAAATAAAGAATATTGAAGAGCTCATAATGGAACCTGAAATGGATCTGATTACAGAAGACTGCCAAGAACTCTTGAATGAAGAACGCCAAGATACTCGGCGAGATATATTTTCTTCTGAAAAAGAGGATTAATGCCGATATATGCTATTAAAGATCTTTTTCAAAAGTGGGAATCCTCCCACTTTTGAAAAAGATCTTATATAGAACAGTGATCTTAGAATGGCATCCAAACCAGGTTGAGGTTAATAGACTTGGAGATCTCTACAATAACAATGCTATTAATTACTTCTGAAAAATCCCGAAGAAGAGAGAGAAGCAATTGACATTAGACAGATTCTTTAATGCCCACAAACAGAAAAAACATGACTAATAAAAATGCAAGACTGTGTATTATATATTTTTATTATTACATATAAATAAATGTAATAACAAAGTATATATTTTTTGGTTGTCCAGAACAAATTAATCAAATTTCCATAAAAACCTATGGTAAATCAATAATCGGCTAACGAACAATTTGGATAGCGAACAAAGTCTTGGAATGGATTATGTTCGTTAACCGATCACCCACTGTATATTGATATAATGATACTTTCCATGGGTCATGATAGTACTATTGACTGGCCATTGAGATCTGTAGATCTGATCTATTAGATTTCTGTTTATGAGTTCAGATGAAGAGTTGTGTACAGAAGACAACTGGATACACATGATGAACTACTCGATTGCATAATGGATGCTAGTACCTGCATAAAGGAATATTAAGATGAACTCAGATGAGCAACATGTCATGTACTCATGAGTTGCAACATGATGTTATGATAGAATTTTCGAAAATTTATTATAAAACTAATAAATTTGTCATTTTAACAATAAATATTACAAACAGCAAACAATACCTATTTTATCAATATTTTTACAATATATTGGGTTGAACTGAAAGTTCGTTCGGTTTTTAGAAAGAAATAAAATATACTATTTTGAAATAAATAAAACCTTTAATCCAATGTATTCTCCCTTCTGTTCGATAACCTTACACCACCTGACAGGTAGTATCATAATTTCATCTGTATAGAATCTGGTGGGTTTCTGATAGAAGAAATTATTGATGTGATTTTTGATGTCATCTAAAGATTGAGATTCTATGCCATTTAAATTATTCTGCAATGAACAAAAAAGATGATAGTCTGAAGGAGCAATATCTGGAGAATATGCAGGGTGACTCAAAACATCCCAATTAAAGTCTTGAGTTTTTTGCGCACATTTATGTGTGGTCTTGTATTATCATGATGGAATACCACTCCCTGTCAATTTGCAAGTTCTGGACATTTTTGATACAGCCTTTAGTTCATCCAGTTGGAGACAATATTTATTGGAATTAATTGTTTGGTTGTTGGGTAAAAGGTCATAATAAAGAAACCCTTTCCAGTCCCACCAAACTGAAATCATTACTTTTCTGGAATGCAAACCAGCTTTAGGTTGTGGCACTGGAGGATCACCTGGCTTACTCCAAGATCTCTTGCATTGAATATTGCTGTAAACGATGCATTTTTCATCACCTGTTATTAATTGCTTTAAAAAGGGATTGTCTTCATTGTGTTTTTTAAAAGTGAATCACATACAGAAACACGCTCAATAAGGTTTTGTTCACTTAATTGATGGGGAATCCAAACATCATAAAGGGAAGTGTTTCCGAGATTAGCCAAATGTCTGACAACAGATGTTTGGGATATTTTTAAAATGTCGGCTATCTCTCGTGATGTTTTATGCTGATCATTTTGAATTAAAGCCTTTATGGACTCATCTTGTATGGTTGAAGGCCGTCCTGACCAAGGTGCATCTTTGAGAGAGAAATCGCCCTCTCTCCCCAAATTTTGAAAACCATTTCTGGCATGTTCGATCAGTAACTGCATCCTCCCCATATGCAGTACACATCTTTTTTTTTTGAGTTTTTGTTGCATTTTTTCCTTTTTGGAAATACAGTAGAGAGTCATTAATCTGAATTAATTGGGGACTGGGGTTGTTTGGATAACCGATTATGTACGAAAAAATATATTAACCTGTCTGATGTTCAAATTTTTCTCTGTTGCGTGTCGCTTTGTGTTGAATTTTTCTCCATTGCATGTCGCTTTGTGTTGAATTTTCGTCGATTTTAAGCCTAACAAAAATTTTTATAATAATAATCAAGGCTATTGTATCGTTAAAAATTATTTCTTTATTTTGTACAAACAAAATAAATTTATTGAAGAATATAAAAACATGAAAATTATACTATAGAAGTAAATCTAGTATCAAAAACGTTCGATTCGGCACGACACAGTCCGACTGAAAATCGTTCGGATAACCGGCGATTCAGATTACCGGGGTTCGGATTAACGACTCTCTACTGTAATAGAGCCTGAGATGTCAAAAATGCACCTTCTTATCTTCCATTTTAATGTCTTTTTTTTCTTAAAAGATAACAAAATTTTAAAAAATATTTGTAATTAAACTTATGTAATAAATATGCAAGTATTCATAATGTCAACCTAAACAAGTTAAAACTTGATAAGCACGACAGAGGTGCCACAGACGAGCGATTATGTAAATACCTGAACGAACTTTCGGTTCAATCCAACATATTCAAGTATCTCTGTCTCAAACTATTTGAAGAGGACACATGTTCACATAAATTTTTTCATTTGGAATGACCAACACTATGGCTTTCCTGAATATTGACTTGACTTTTTCTTCTGGGACTCAATCTGACCAATATCATAAGAAAAGAAAATTTGGAAATAGGGAATATTTGGCATAAAAATTATGTTTGTTTATATCTGAAAATGCTCTTTAAACCCTTTCCACTGTGTGCTATCAGGAAAGCATTCATAACACATCCATATCATACATTTGTATTAGTGAATAATTAGTTCAGGCAACCCATAAGAATTTCTGAAGATCAACCAGTGCTCAAACAAAAATCACTTATACTATCTACCATACTGTATAAAACTGAAAAACTGGGCAGTCTCACAGTATGCCAAAAACGACTACTAGGGCCACTCCTAGCTATTATTTAAATTAATTCAAATTAACAATATAAATTATTTTATATTTTTACAGTATAATACTCAGTATATTACTTTTATTTGTAATTTAGTATGCCCCAAAGCCTGCATTGGGTCTTTTGACTTGTGTTAAGATAAAAATTGAATTGGGATAATTATTCAAATTAATCGACTTAGATTAACTTTCTTGTAGTTGTTAATTCCAGTAGAGGACACAAACAAAGTATCTGTTATAAGATAGATGCAAGAATTCTGTAATTAGGTATTTTGCTGACATTAAACAATGAGATGACTGTCTTCAGCAATTATAAATTTATGACTACACCTATGCATTTTCTGAGAGAATATTTTTAATAACTAACATTTTCAACCTACTCCTCTAAGCCATCATCAGGTTTCTTAAAACTATTTTTAGAAAATGTTTCTCGAATAGAACATTCCATTTAAATTTTAACCTACGAAGTATTCTAAATACAAATTTAAATTGAAATGAATTAAATAACTTATGAAAAATATAAGGTTAACAATAAATAAAAATAAACTTAAAAATTATGCAAGTTTAATAAAATACAAATAAATATGCAAATAAGAAAAATAATGTGAAATCCGGAATTCTCCTAAGGAAATTTTTAATTAATTTCCTTTCCGTTATATAACGGATTAGCAAAAAAATCTTTAGCTGGAAAAACTTGAAACCCTCTTCAAATAACTATCAACATTCTATTGTTGCCAAGCAACATGCAGCTCGACTTGCACGATAGTTTATAGTTAACATCTAAATTTCGTCACTTGTTTTGGTCCCGGAAACACCTATAACAGCGGTTCCCAACCTTTTTTTGACCAGGGACCACTTTGATTTCATTGTTGTTAGCAGGAACCACAAGGTTTAAGAAAAATAAACTGTGTCAATCTAAAAATAAACTTTAATGAAAACTTTTAACATAAGTAATCGTTAAATTCAAGTAACACGCTTTCCGATGGGAATTAAATTCAAGTAACACGCTTTCCGATTTTTATAGGTGACCTATAAAAATCAATCACATGACCGATTTTCCCATCACAAAACTATAAAAGATGCTTCCTTCCCCCTCAGGGGCGTCTCTTATCGAAAGTTGGACCAACGCCATTGAAGACCGTCTAGAGGAACCAACAAAGTCGCCGCATCTCCAAGCCTCACATATCATTATCAATCGCATCTCAGTCGCTAACTTTTATACTCGTGCCTATCTTGGATACCTGTGAACAATTTGTGGATATCTATGTGCCATTAAACGAACTTGAATTGCCATGAAAACCTACCAAGAGGTATGAAACAACCCTGTAACTCTCGAGTCCCTATGCGATTTAGGGAAATTAGCATTGTAACTTGTCCATTTTGTTAATTCCAATAAATCTTGTTTTATTTGTTATATGGTGTCCTCCTTTACTCATATATCGCCTTCGCCTTATCGTCGACCCCTAATACTCTCCCTACACTCGCCTGACAGAAAGAGTCCCGACCCACAGACCCAAATCGTAAACAAGCCATCCGAGACAAGTGGGCAGGTCAACGACCTGTTGCCGGAAAGGGAGGTCTGACTTTTTCTTACCTCCCAGCGGTACTCACAAATATATACTGAAAACTATGAGAATATAACACAAGCCAAATATAATTATACGGGGACACACAATTCAGGGGATTTTATGTCCAAATCTTTTTTCAATGATGTATTTTTAGGCTGAAGATGAGTGCGTTTGCATCTTGCATTCATGCACTGCTCTTTGATCTTGTTGTAAATCTCTATTTTTTCCATATCCATAGAGAGGGTTGGAGAATGTACCTTTTTAATGATGTTTGCTTCATCCCACTTTATAACAGAGCCTTCCACCTGTGACATTGCTGCTAAAATTGTATTATTATGGCCTTTTTCTACATTGTCCTTGTTTTCCTTCAGTTGCACCATGAGATTTCTTTTTTGATTTTCTTTTCCCAATGTAATCTTTGTGGACCCCTCTAATTGTTGATTTTCATAAGGTATTTTGCATACTCCAGTCTGTTCTTCTTTCTTTAAT
The DNA here is from genome assembly GCF_030686945.1 of Centruroides vittatus. Lineage (NCBI taxonomy): Eukaryota > Metazoa > Arthropoda > Arachnida > Scorpiones > Buthidae > Centruroides > Centruroides vittatus. Next base: position 616,696 of record NW_027122479.1, on the reverse strand, counting down.
TTGTTTTTATCATTTCTCAGTAAGTTTTAAATATTAGGAGCTTTTTTGTAAACTATCCTTGAGTTTTTGTACGTTGCCAGATCATTTATAGTGCCTTTCAATGATTTGTTGTATGTAAATTTATTGATTCTGTGGTGTGTTGAGTTTGGAATACATAAGTACAACACTTAAGTTAAAAAATCATATTTAATCATACAATATATATATGAGGTCTACAGCTAGTAAGGATACACTGGTAGAATACATTCTCTGAAACTGATAATATTCAATCCAAAAGGAGCTGAAGAATCAGCAGCAACAAAACTCATGGAGGACTCCAATGCTCCTTACATATATCGAAGTATTCTAGTCCTTTGTTCCATTGAAAATAACGTTTTAAAAATCCTAAATCTGGTTCATTCTTGTTATTCAAGTATCTATTCTGCCCTTGTCTCTTTTTCTGCTTCGGATGAAAATAGATTGTGTTGTTCACTAAATTTTTATTTCTTCCAATTAGGCCTGTCCATTCTTCTACAGAGTTCCTTGGTTCACATCACAGCACCAACAAGACGACAAAAGGAAGCCCCCATGCTCTTACACTCAATATATATTACCAGCTGCACCCCCTTGTGTTCACATCCATATACACAAAATATAGAAATAAAAATAAAAACAAATATTACAATGACACACGGATAATTACACTAATAAAATACTAATAATAAACACTATTATTAATATTCTTATAATACATAAGAAGTATTATATTTAATCATTTACAAAATTATATACAACATGATGGGTACAAGAAACATGTTGTTTTTTGGAGACTTCTCTTTGTTTTCTTCATAACTCTTGATGTGCCATTCTATGGAGGATGTTCTATACCCTAAAGTTCTATCAATTTCTTTAATTCTAAAAATTTCTCTTAGATCTCTTGTATATTGGAACAATACAAAAAGACTCTTCTAACCAGTGCTCTGAATGAAGAAAGTTTATACAGTAGAGAGTCGTTTATCCGAACGCTTTCCAGTCGGACTGTGTCATGCTGAATCAAACTTTTTTGATACTAGATTTACTTCTAAAGTATAATATATTTATTTTGTTTGTACAAAATAAAGAAATAATTTTTAACGATACAATAGTCTCGATTATTATTATAAAAATTTTCGTTAGGCTTAAAATCGACGAAAATTCAACATGAAGCGACACGCAACGGAGAAAAATTTGAACATCAGACAGGTTAATATATTTTTTCGTACATAATCGGTTATCCGAACAACCCAGTCCCCAATTGATTTGGATAAACAACTCTCTACTGTACTTGTAAAGGTCATTAGACCACGATGGGATGTACAGAGGAGCATAAGTTGGTTTGATATATACATCAGTAAATACCTCTATTCTTAAACTGGATATTAATGTTTAGGAAGTGCAGACAACTAGTGCTCTGTTGTTCTAGTTTTAGCTTTAAACTGTGCCTATTGTTGTAATCACATTTAAAAGCTCCTGAAACTTCTAGTCATTTCTCCAAATTATAAATACATCATCTACTTATCTTTTATAGAGTTTAAGATAAAAGTGACGACGGTAGGCTAAACTAACCAAACTCTTTATATGGGTTTGTTTTAATGTTTGTTAAATTATAGTATTTGATTGAATTTTAAAAATGTGTTACATTGATCACTTGGTCTGATAAACCCTTACATAAGATAACCTTACATCAAACACTATAATGTAATATAATAGTAGGTTAGAAGTACGAAGTAATCTACTAGATTATTTTGTACTTAATCTTTAGTGTTATTTTTTTGCCCGAGCAATGCCAGGCTGATCTGCTATTTTATATACAGGGTCTTTATAATTAAAGTTCCACTTTGAAATGGCCATAAAAGGAAAACTACTGGACAAAATGCTATCAAACTTGGTAACAGTTTACAGGAAGTCATAGGATTTTATTTTTGTAAAGAAAAAAAAATACACTGCTGGCCATTAAAATTACAACACTAGGAAGGAATGATCATACGAACATCAAAACTTTATGAATGGAAGAAGAGGTTGCGATATGCAAATGACTAGTATTTAGACGATGCAGGAGGGACAAACGACATCTGAAGCACTGCATAAAAGAAAAGTTGTGCAGTGGATTTCTCATTCGGAAATCGCTTTGTAAGGTTGGGGTTTCATCAGAATATCGTGTTATGCCTCAAATAAGAAGAAGAAATGCTTACCAGCAAGTGTCGGAATTCGATAGAGGCAGAATCGTTGCCTATTGAGAGTGTGGATTATCGTTCCGTGATATTGCCACTTGCACTGGTCGAAATCCAACCACTGTCATGCAAATATGGAATTGATGGGTTGCTGATGGTCATACTGAACGGCATGCAGGATCTCAATGCCCTCCCATGACTAACACCCGAGAGGACAGACATATTGTGAGGTCGGCCGTGCAAAACCGTACAACCACATCACGGACCATTAGTCAGGAAATGGGCTTGTTTGCAGTACGTCCAGTATCTGCTCGCACAGTGCAATGACGTTTGCAGCAGCATGGACTGTCAGCACGGTGACCATTACTTCGGCTTCCCTTGACATTGCAGCATAGAGAGAGACAGCGACTCTGGTGTGCCCAACGACAAAGCTGGATACAGGAGTGGCACAATGTCATCTTTTCAGACGAGTCCTGGTTCTGCTTGCAATGCTGCAAGCAGAACCAGGACTCGTCTGATGGCCATATATGTGTCTGGGGCTCTGAGGAGACTGCTCATCGCCTGCTTGCATTCGATATCGGCATAGGGGTCCTGCACCTGGTGTGATGGTATGGGCAGCCATTGGGTACATGACACGCACATCTCTAGTTTGTATCGACGGTAATTTGAATGGAGATCAGTACATTTCTGACATCTTACATCCAGTGGTTGTGCTCTATCTTCGAGGCCTGCAAAACACCATCTTTCAACAAAATAATGCAAGACTACATGTTGCATGTTGTGTTCTGACCTTCCTCGATACAGAGGGTATTGAATTGTTGTCCTGGCCTGCAGTCTCCAGATCTCTCACCAATTGAAAACATCTGGTCATGGGTTGTTGAGAGACTGGCCGCCACCCCTCTCCAGCTAATACGGTTGATGAAGTGTGGCATAGACTTGAAGCAGCATGGAATGAGTTGCCCGTTTCTGTCATCCAAGCCCAATTCGACTCCATGCCTAACTGGATAAGGGCTGTTTTAGCTGCCAGGAGTGGCAACTGTTTCTACTAATTTTGCATTCCTGTAAACCCCCAAACTGCTAGCAAATTTAATCATTTTGTCTTCATGCCATACTGTTTACATACAATAAATATCTTTTTTTTATTTGCTTTCCTTCTTGGTGTTGCAGTTTTAATGGCCAGCAGTGTAGTTCAAAAACTCACCACCAATGGGGAATGGTGCTGTTTGCAATATTGTTAAACGAAATAAGACATGAAGACATTGGTTGAAAATGCCTTTAATCGTTTCTAAAACGTGTTACAAAGCATGTTCAATGTGGCATCCACCATTATCTGAAAGCAAGTTAAATTGCATTATTGTGTTCTCAACAGTAGCTCAGCATATCAGGAGGAATGTTAAGGACATGTCGGAGTATTGCAGTTTTCAATTCTGCCAAATTGTTCATTTTCATTTTCAACTGATGTCTTCATGTTTTATTTCATTTAACAACATGGCATACAGTGCCTTTCCCCACTGGTGGTGAGTTTTTTTTTTTTGCAAAAATAAAATCCCATGACTTCCTGTAAACTATTACCAAGTTTGATAGCATTTTTGTCCAGTAGTTTTCCTTTTATGGTCTTTTTAAAGTGGAACTTTAATTATAAAGACCCTGTATATTTAAATTTTACTGTATAAATAAATATATATATATATATATATATTTATAATTACAGTGAACCAAATGAGAAAGATTGGTTTTACTGTGTACACATCTTAACCTTCTATCCTGTTTTGTCTCTACCATGTGTTGTTTCCAAATTTATCGCATCAATATTATTAATTGATCTTGTGTCTTTATACAGTAAACATAGATAAGATATCTTTGGGGCTCTATAATGTGTAATGTACTCTGGAAACCACAATTTGAGATTGGCAGTTAGATGTCTTAGTTGCCCCAGTCAATAGTGTATTTAAATCAAAAAAAGTCTTAAATGTAACCTTAAACTTCCACCATTAAAAGATTTTAATAACTATATATAAACATACTGATTGAAAATCTTAATCATTATGTTATAGATATAATTGGCTACAATAGTACATGCATTCAAATTTTATTTATAATTCTAGGAAGACAAAAAGTTATGTATTAGAAGTTTTTTTAATAGAACAAGAAAGAATTTTCAAAATATTGCATTCACAAGTGTTCATTAGAAAATTAAATATTGTAGTTACAACAAGTAACATTTTTTTTTTATTATAAAATTATATTTATTTTAGAACCTTGTATTTGATTTAATATATTTGATTAACGATCCAATCATAAAATTCTTTGCAATTCATATCATGAAAATTATATCTTGTTAAAATTATATCCTTTATGGTTTCTTGCGAAAGATTATTTGTTTCTTGAGTCCACTGTTCATCAATCATATCATTTATCCTCTCTACAATGGCATTATGGTTTGGTATTGCAAAAACAAACTGTGCAATTTTTAACAGTTCAGAATATTGTTCTTGCGATGAACAAGCATTAAAATATTTTGTCCACTTCTTTTGGATATTTTCTTTACTTTCTTCTTCTGATAAGTTATTTATAAATTGTTTCAAAGCACAAAACTGATTAAAAAATTCTGAATCTTTAATGCTAATTTCTATTCCTTCAAGATATTGTAAACTAGGAGTAATTTCGTTCCATTTGATTTCATCTTTAAAACACATCCAAGAAAACATTCTAAAATGCTTTAAAGGTTCTAAACATGATTCTAGATAATTGATTGTTTTCTTGTAAAGTACATTAACTTCTTTCAAAAAGTCTTCGACATTGCTGCCTAATCCACTGACTCTCAAAGAATTCAAAATGCTTTCAATTTTCATAGGCATAAAATTATTATTTAATCTTTCTTGCAAAAGATTAACAATTTCACTTATTATATTTATACTTTCAATAAGAGAAATGTCAAAGTTTTCCATTTTTTGAATATTATTATAAAAAACTGTCATTAAAGAATGAACAAGAAGCAAGTAAGCTTCACTTAAGTTATTGTTAAAAAATTTAAATAAAAAATTAGGTGGATCAGTGCTCGACAGAAAGTGAGATTTTAATACGTCAAACACAAACAAAAGACGATTTATTACCGGCAAGAGATATAACCATCTTGTTTTAGCGTTACATAAAACATTTTTATATTCTACTTTGACAAATTCAATAAAGTCTTTGAGATGTATGGTTTGAACCTCATAAACAGAAAAGTAGTTAAATAGTTTTAATATAAATACTTCAATATCTACAGATAATGAATCACAGCCCCGATGAATAGTTTTATTAAGTAGATGCACTGGGCATCCTATACCAATTATATAGTTGTTGATGTGCAATCTGAGCCTAGAATAAATGGTATCGTATTCCTGTTTTATTTTTCTATCAAAATTTGTGATGCCGTTACCATCATAAAAAGAAATACATCTAGAACTCAGTTCATATTTGTTAAGAGAATTTATGATAATATCAGATATTGTATTTAGTGATCCATCATTTTCAAATGAAATGTCAATAATTTTATTTTTGATTCCTCCTTGTTTAAAATCAAAATACTGTATTATAATTGGAAGCATATTTTTTGCTAAATGGTTGCTGGTATCGATGGCTATGCCAATGTATGGAATTTCTTCTAAATCTTCTAAAAGTTTTCTTGTAGATAATGGTCCAAGAATATTGGTTACAATGTCCGTACTCTTTGTCCCACTGCAAGACACTTTTTCTGAAATATCCGAATCATAGTATATTTTTCTATTCAGTTCAACTGTGCAGTCTAAGGAGTTAAATGACTGATGGTGGATGATTGTATGAAAAGTGAGTGTTGCTTCTGCAGCTTCGACAAATTTTGTATTTTCTGACAGAGCAACATATTCACGAACGGAATCTAATGCATTAGGTACGGTATTTGCATTTCGCTGATGCTTTCTTGTAGCAAGATGGACCTCTATATCACATTTTCCTTTGTTTGCAATAGAAATAAAGCAATTACAAACTAGACAATAAACTTCTGAATCATTTTTTCCCTTCTTAAATGTTGTATATGTTCTTTTTAAGTCATCATTAAAGATACATTTTCTTTTTGGCATTTTAACTTTTGCTGTGGCACTAAAGTTAAAAAGGAAAAAAATGAAACATTAATTAAATTAAATTATATAATTCAGTTAAAATAATAATTAATAACAATAATACTTTCATGATCTTATATTTATTTTCCTGTATATAGTTTAAATTAATTAAAATCGTTTCCAATAACAATTTTTAGTAATCTTAAGATAAAGACTAAGTTTAATGTGCCAAAAATATTATCCACTTGAAGAATGTGATAATCACTGTGTATGTAATAAAAATTGTTTAACGTCGATAGACAGTGGTTATCTTGTTCTTTAAGAGATTAGTAGTTTTTCTCAATATACCTGTACACTGAAGAAGCAGCATATTAGTAACACCCATCTAATAGTACATAGACTTTTTTCCTTTTTACAGCCAAATGGTACTGTACATGAACTTTGTGCACAGTGAGGAACTGATTCAATAGGATAGCAAACCATCTGCTGACAATGGTAAGCTAAGCCTGCATCTGATATTTTCTGGCTAGTCAATGGTGATGAGTCTACATATTCAATTCCAAATGTCATAGAATTGCTCTATAGCAGGGGTGGCCAACTTTTGTATACATAAGATCTACTTTTTATCTTAAAAACGTGTTGCGATCGACTTGTTGTCGTAGGCATAGTCTAAATGGCAAGGGGGAGGTGTGAAATACATATTATGTTTATACACTGTGTTTCAGTACAAGGTGCACTCCTGTGAGCTATGGGTAGATAAGCAAATTATATGTTCAAAACTATTTTTTATTTTTTAAATCACTTATTAAGTTTTCAAGATATAGGCTCATAAAGAAAATAAATTTCCAGACCCAACTTTTGATATTTGCAGCTACGAGTTCATTCCGTACAGGCAGTACCTAAAAAAAAATCAATTTTTCGACACTTTTTCAAGATAGACTTTTACTAACTTAAAATATAATTTAATTTTTTTTTATCAATTACAATGTATAAGTTGTGGTACTATTTGTTCATAAATATGAAAAAGTTAAAATCCATCTTAAGAAACAAAGCAATAATAAATGTCTACTCTAATAACCTTGAATAGCTTCGCAAAGTATAGTAAACTATACTTTGCGAAGCTATTCAAGGTTATTAGAGTAGACATATTTATGAAAAAGTTGTTATAAAAATGCACAGTATGGCTGATAATTTGATTATAAGATTTTACTTTTGCAATTTTTTTGGACCAGGAAAAATTATCATGGAAGAATGATGTAAGATTTTTAGACCTATTTTTTGCTAATCTATCAATAACTGGCAGGAGTGCACCTTGTACCGAAACACCCTGTATATCTACCTACGTAAAAAACAATGTAATTATTTAACGAGCCAAAAAACTCACGTCCACCGGAATTAAAACAACATGAGTAATTATTAACAATATTTATTAATTCAAATTAGCTACAGATAAAGACCTATTTATAATTTATTTTATTACGTTAACATTAATGGGAGGACTGAGTTTGCACATCTCTAACCAAGGAAACATAATTAGGTGTATATCCTGACAAAGATAATAATAATGAGTCTTCAATATGGGAATCAGTCAGGACAGAATGATGTTTAGTCTTCATTAACTTTAAGTATGAAAATGCCAATTCAGGTATGTAGTTCCAAAACAGGAATAAATATATTCGCTACATTTGGTGATACTGGGATATTTTTCCCTGTTGACGTATTTCCAAAAATCCAAAAATATAGAGATCTGTTGCATAAAATGCTTACCTATCAAGTAAATAGATTGGTAAGAAAAGCCACAATTTAATTTAAAACATAGAGAAAAGGTACTTGCATTTTAAACAGATGAAAAATAATAATAATATTGTGAATACTAAAGAAAAGAAGCTACCGTACGACAGTATCAAATATTCAAGCTAAATGGCTGTGTTTTCTACGAGTCCAGTCATAACCGAATGCATATTGTTGCTTTTGCACATTACGTTCATGCGTTGCATTCAGTTACAAGTGTAACACATTAAGTCAAGACATCGCGAGCGATTGACTAAAATTGGCTTCACCATCGACTTGGTCACCCCTGCTCTATAGGGTTAATGTCAGTATGTGAAGTGACCGTGCAAGAATTTTTATTTTGAATCTCCAGATAGTTTGACACCACCCAGGACCAATAACAAATTTTCTTGAAAGATGGCACTTCTATCAGGATATATGACTTGAATAGATTTTGATATTTAATGGAATTTTGGAAATCCCAGAGAAAGCACCCGAACTCATAACATTCCTTTAACCAGCCAGTGTTACCATGCATTACACATATTTACTAACATCTTTTCTCTATATGTCATATATTAATTCAGTTTTCTTTATAAAGAAGCTGAAAACTCAGTTCACTAGTCCAGGTCAACCTTTTTTGTAGGGAAAGAGTGATCTGGACCAATGAATCCAGTTGCAATGAAGATGTCGCCATGTGCCATATAGCCTGTTGAGACAGGATATCATCAAAAGTGTTCTCAAACAGAATCTGCTATAGAAACCCCAACCAATGAAATGGTAATTGCTTACCTGTAATGCATTAAGATAATGTAATGATCAACAAGCAATTATTTTATTATGACATTGTCACAATTGCAGGCTGCAATTTTTAATCATACTTTTTAATTTATTTAATTTAAAATCTATGCTCTCCACCTTCAAATTAGTGTCTTGCCCCTGCACATCATACTTTTCCTTTAGCAATTGTGACCATACGGTCGGCACCACTCACGATGCCTCTTCAGGACGACACCAGTATGGGGCCGTCCATAAATTACGTAAGGGCGATTTTGGCCATTCTAGACGCCCACCCACCCCTGTGTAAGAAACCATAATATTTTCTTTGATTCCCCTCCCCTTCCCTATCTTACGTAATATTTCGGCATAATTTTATAGAAAGATTTTAACAAAACTTAATTTTTTTAATGAAACCCTAAAAACCTTAGGTCCAAAATATATGATTGTTAATTAGTTAATTAGTCTTTTATAAATAATAGTATATATTAAGTGAACAAATTAAAAAATATAAAATTTAATAAATTTGAATGAACAATTTATTTTAAGAACTATTTTTTAATTATTAACAGTCTTTTTATTATTATCATTAATCAACATCATAATATTCATTTTTACATTAATTTTAATTTTCACAAAAGAACACAAAATACTTTGACAAATCGACTAGCTAGTGCACGTGTAAACAGAAACTTCATACAAAATAAAACAAGATAGAATAAAAACCACATTCCATTGCCATATTGATTACATCTTGGCTAAGGCCAAGAATGTAAACTACACGCTGCTAAAATGTGCTAGGTGCACCTGGGGACTAAATCATAAAGCTTGTAAAACTCTATATAATAGGGCAATACAACCAATGCTACTTTATGCAGCCTCTAGCTGGGGTCACGTAACTAGTAAAAATTCAGTAGCAAGTAATTACTCTCTTTTCAAAGATAGTTTGCCATCAGAATTTCAAAGTGCTGCAGAACTGTTACTGCTAATGCCTCTCTGATTCTAGCGGAGCTCCTTCCTTTGCCACTATGTATTGTAGAAAAAATTCTAAACTACTACGTCAGAACTACAAACATCGAGGCTCAACAACAGTCTCTACTCCTATCTACGGCTGTTCAAATGTTACCATATTGCAATTACCCTATCTCTGATCATCACCCTGTAAACAAGGTTATCTCCAGGGTACATTTGGTATCATCTGCTTCCTCCATGGATAACCATGCAGACATTAATATCTACACAGATGGGTCCAAAAGCCCCCTTCGTGTCTGCTCAAGTATCTGTATCTTCCTCCAAACTGACATATTTTGCCCAAAATATGTTAGAAGGTACAGATACCCCCACATATCAAGCCGAAGAAGATGATGTCTATCAAGCTGTTCAGTGCGCCACTTCACTACCAAACAAAACTCTGTCTATCAACATTTACAGTGATTCTTAGTCCGTCCTAAAAGCTCTATTAAATCCCAATTTCAATAGCAATAAAATCATATATCCAGCACCATATTAAAAACCTTGTAAATAAGATAACTTTTACGTTTGTTTGTGGCCATACTGGCATCCTAGGAAACGAAAAAGCCGACTTTGAGGCTAAGTCAGCTGCAAAGGACTACACTCACATCTCTCTCTTACGCAGCAGCCTTAAAAATTATATTCATAACAACGCTATGCAGAAGTGGAATCAATAATAGTTGAGCAGTAAAAACTGGTAGAATAACTTTAGAAGACTTTATTTTCCTAGTGTCGAATGCAGGTTCTCGTCACCACTTAGAGATTTAATGTTTGCTACTGCTCAACTACTTACCGAGCATGTATAACCGGGCAGAAACTGCCTCTTGCTTTTGCTCTACAGAAAACCCAGACACCGTCGACCATATGATCTATCATTGTCCAATTTACGATCAACATAGACTTATTCTAAAATTAGAAATCTTTACGCTTGGTTTCGGTGGCCATCTCAACTCGACAAGCTTGTTCAGAAGCCACTGTTTGATGCTTTTTACAATTATGTTCAAAAATGTGGAAAATAAGACTATAATTTCTAATTTTACATTTTAGTTTTCACTAAAAACCGAATACTAATTTTCAGTTTACTTTATATCATGTATTTCGGTTTATGTATTTTTAGTGTTATACACCCACAGGAGTGGTGCACTTATTCTAATTAAAAAAAAAAAAAAAAGAGAGAGAAACAACTACACGGCCTTTCTCCCATGATGAAAAATGTGTAGAGAGTGAATCTGCTAGCGTTATTATTCTATCACGTCACACCTGATGGCGTTAGTACAACGAAGGTTCTTAATAGAAACCACCAAATTAAAGCCAAATTCAAAACTCCACCACTCAACGAGATCAAAAAGTAAAAATAAGAATATTACGTAAGACAATATCTAGTACCCTCTTACCGCTGAGTAAGAAATCGTAAGAAATCCTTGACCCCACCCACCCCAAAATACCTTACGTAATTTATTGACGGCCCCTATGTCGGAATCGACACACGATCGCGATAACAATCTCGTTCTCGCGCGAGCAGTTACGTAATAAAGGCAACCGGATCCAGATGGAGACGAGAGACAACGTGGTTAGGGAAGTGCACCAAACACCCATTAAAAAAATAACAAACATCCGTTTATTTAACTAATTATACAGAAATATTAATACTTCATAATAAAGGTTTCGTCTACGATTTAACAAATTTGCATTCTAGGTTGAGAGAGAGAGTTTATACCTTAAAATTGTAACTAAGGATGGCTCATAAAGCAAGTTGAAAATGTTTTGAGTATAAATGTTACGGTTAGACTGAAGCAAAAGGTATCCAGCTTAAAAAAGGTATTAAATTTAATATTGACGAATAGACATAGATATATCTAGATGTAATTCGACACGCTGAATCGATTGGCATTAAAAAATATTACTTACGATCAACCGTTTAAGAGTTACGAACGATTTTTTATTTCCGGCTATTTGCTTCGTTTAAAAACAACTTTATTAAGAAATACGCAGGCACTCATCGATATTAACAAAACGAATTACTTTAATTTACCATAATACATACCATCTACGAGAGAAAGTGACATTAAAAATACTAAAATGGTGTTAGCACGCGTACCCACGACACGAGTGTAGGGACAACTCGCGCAGGGAAATTTTCCCCGACCGGTGGGGAACATGTCGAGCGTGACGTCACTTCCACAATTCCCTACACACGCGTGTGCAGTAACAGAAACAGTTCAAACAATTTTCCGTGAAAAATATGCATTTAATATTTATATTCAGTGTGTTTGTGGAGCCTTATTTTCTACGATCGAGTTTTTGCTTACCGTTAAAACGTACAGTACAGTACATTTTGTGTATATTTTGATCATCAACTTTCTTATTATGGATCGACTTAAATGAAAAGTAACAATTATAAAGTACCAGTTGCGTTTCCGTTATAATTTGCTACAAAAATTCAACTCGCATATAAGAGCAGCTACCATCTAGATAAAAGCGTTCGTAGTAGTATAAGTGATATAAAATGGGCGTCGGAATGCTTTAACGACGAGTGTGTACTATATGTATACTATTTAAACCCCTAGACGAGAAACAGTGAGAAAAGAATGCGTATAAAATGCAATTACAGCTGGAGTCATTTTGGTTGAGTTGTGATGGTAGAGTACAGAACAGCCTATATCTGGGGATAAAGAGCTAAAGACGTTAATGTTGCTACAGAGTAACGTGTGGAAAACTAAATTTGTTAGTAAATTTTTACTTTTGTTTTAAATAATATATAATAATTATATTCAAGTATTTCTGTTACTGCACACGCGTGTGTAGGGAATTGTGGAAGTGACGTCACGCTCGACATGTTCCCCACCGGTCGGGGAAAATTTCCCTGCGCGAGTTGTCCCTACACTCGTGTCGTGGGTACGCGTGCTAACACCATTTTAGCATTTTTAATGTCGCTTTCTCTCGTAGATGGAATGTATTATGGTGAATTAAAGTAATTCGTTTTGTTAATATCGACGAGTGCCTGCGTATTTCTTAATAAAGTTGTTTTTAAACGAAGCAAATAGCCGGAAATAAAAAATCGTTCGTAACTCTTAAACGGTTGATCGTAAGTAATTTTTTTTAATACCAATCGATTCAGCGTGTCGAATTACATCTAGATATATCTATGTCTATTCGTCAATATTAAATATAAGACCTTTTTTAAGCTGGATACCTTTCGCTTCAGTCTAAAAAGGGTCTAAAGAATATGGCGCAGGTTAGCGTACAGCTCGCACGTTGCCAGTTTATTATTATTTAATTTCTCGTCGTTGTGTCGAAATAACTTTTTACGTTATGTAAATATAAAAATGTAATACGACTACCGTATTTACCGCTTAGTTTTTTAATCAATATATAAGAAAATGCCGACATTACCTCCAAAATCCGGACTGGGGAGTGTCTGACCCGGACGTTCGACCTATTTACAAATGAGTCACATCCGGAAAATATAGGACGCGTGGCTACCCGCTCTCGAACGTACAGTAATTACAATTTAGCCGTTACATGTTTTGTAATTCCAAGTATGATTTATTTATTCGAAAGTTACAAAAATAAATAAAGATATATTTAAATTTATATGATAAAAATATTATTACCAGTGATAACGAAAGACGTAATGTAATAGCTTTATTTTTTCCTTAGTGGGGACGAAAAAATTTTTATTTATTTTGTTTTAAGAAGTCGGCCAGCATTCGACATCTTCAGAAAATTAGTTGTAAAACATTTTTTATCGCCTATAAATTATAACACATGCGGTAGACGGGAAACAGCTCGTTACGTGATAAATCTGGTTCGAATCGGATCCCGACATTTAACGTTTTACGTATGAAAAATAGCCCCTTTCTCCTCGCTCGACACTTTTATTCTTCCCGTCGGCTCCGAAAATCAGTTTTCGTCGTGGGTTTCTCCGGACTCGTAACACGGGCGACCGGCGTCGGGAACGGGTCCGGAAATTCGCCCCTCTTCGCGAAAAGTTCCGACTCCGATGGGATTCGGACCTCGGTTCTCCGGTTGCCTTTACCGCCTCAGCCGTCCGAAACTGTACGCGTCGCCCGGTTCCAACCCCGACCTAGTTGTGACCGGCAAAACAGTATACCGACGATATTGCATTTCCTGTTTTGGCAGTTTTATTTCCGAGTTTTTCTGTTTTAACTGTATGTATCGAGAAAAAGGCAAGTCCGTAAATTTTAAAACGAATCTTTTCGAGTAGATCGGCGGACAAATTTGAACGGGTTACGCCGAGTATTACGAAAGAAATGCGGTGGCTTTTTCTCGCTCGTTGGAGGTTTATTATTCGAATCTTAAACCAAACACGAAATGACTTATCAAAAAATAATAATGTCAATAAATCGATGAATAATCAACAATAAATAATGTCGGTGCCGTGCCAAAAATCCATAAACGTATTTCAAACCGGCGGCAACAACTTGGCACTAATTTCTTGAAGTAAACGAGCGAATTTCATATTAATAAAGTAAAATGGAACTTTTATGATAATTATTCTATTGCTTAAAAAAATTCGCGACGGTGGACTGTGGGATTCAAAATCGTCAGCTTAAATATCTTTTTCCTCGTTAATTATACGATTCCACTTTTTCGTTAATTAATTAAAACTGTTAACTGTTAAGCTGTCAATGTCATAAAGTATGACTATGTTTCTACATATCGAGATATTTATATATTGTATTTTATCATTTTTATGAAGTAAAGTCCTAATGCTCGATATGACTAATGCATCGTACATCATATTCTACAACCACTTTCTACCGAGACTATCGGAATAATCGGGGCCGGATTAACCCACTTTGGGGCCCTAGACATTTTCTTCTTACCGGGCCCTCCCTCTCCCACAAGAAATAGAGCGCACAAAAATATAAAACAATAAATAAAAACTAAATAATGTGAAAAACTAAAACAAATCTTACGTTTTTATTAATAAAAAATATTTAATATACAACAATAAATTTTAGTTTTTCTAGAAAAGTTTGAACAGTTTGTTTATAAATTTAAGAAAATAAATTTCAATTTTTTAAATGTCTAACAAAAGTTGTTATACAATAACAATAGGCCTATTACCTTAAGATATTAATTGTTTAATTTAACCTTTTTGGTTGATATTTAAATAATATAATATTTTATCCACGAAAGGTAAATTGAATAATGAGAAAGAAAATTTAAAAGCCGAGATAGTTTTTAAAAAATGTATATAAATATGAATAAACTTAGTTTACTTTCCCGAGTTTAATACTGTAATCTTATTTACAAATCTTTTCAAAATACAGTTTGACCGGGCCCTAGACATTTGTCTCGTTCGTCTACGCAACGATCCAGCCCCGAGAATAACGAACGGGAGCACCGTTGTCGGAGAGCCAGTTTATTTTTTTAAAAAATCCGTAAAATTGTTCACGGTATGCACTTTGGCAGGATAATAAGTCGGGCCGGGCCCCCTCTGATTCTTAAATACGAACAAACTTTTTTACAATACAATAAAGATTAAAATGCTTAACTACGGTAAAAAAGTGATCGAGGAATCGCTTTAGGAATATATGTATATAGATTGAAGTATTAACACGTTAAAAAAAACCTTCAGTGTAATTTACATTTTTTAACATCTTGCGAGTTTAGCAATAGAGACGATTCACTTATTACTATATTTGTGTCATTCCAGCAACTGTCTAATTTACATTGTGTATTTAAATTAATTAAATTTTTGTGTTTTAATGTTCTACATCGCTCGTATCCTTCTTTTAACAATATTTTTTTATTTATACGATATTAAAATATTGTTTTTCGTATCTATATTACATTTTTTATTTTGTGTATGTACGAACCGTGTGAAATCTTTATAGTTTAACCTAATAGCAGCTTTGCATTCCTTAATATGTAATTCCAGTTTCACCGACATAATAATTAAAATTTTTTTACAAGTACAGTACCCGTACAACAGATTCTACGTACAATTTCTGTGTTTCTATTTTTCTATGTTTTTTTACATTACTTATAACTAAATTACGTTTATTTTTAAATTTTGATAATATGTATATTTCGTACGAAATTTGGTCGTAGAATATAAATGTGTCATGTATTAGTTGTATCGAACATTACAATTTTACTTGTAAAAATCTGCATAAGCCACCTTGAATATAAAAGAATTTTAGTTTCTATTGTTTTATGGTTTTTATCGAAATCTCTATTTTTTTCATAATATATTTTACTAGATTGAAAGTTAAATATATTAAACAACCATTTTTGTCTTTTTTCAAAGCCATCTCGAAGTTAGTTAGTTAACACGGAATAAATAATTCATTGATTTAAAAATAATTACAGTATTTAAATAAAAGTATATTTCTAAAAATTTGTCAAAATATTACAAGAGTTTTTACCGTTAGTGCACGCACTTGTATTCTATAACAGGGTAAAAACAGTAAGCAAAGAATTGTGTTTTTTGTATTGGGTCTTAGTCATTTATGATTATATAACAGATTGGGTTAGACGTAAGAATCGTATAAATAACTACATATTGGTGTGGTCAGTGGATGGATACACGCTCATTCATTTTTCTTGTTTAATTTCTTGATTTAATTCAATTTATATTCAGAGTTCGGCAAACGTAATAGTACGCGTGCGTAAACATCCCAACACGAGCATAATGTTCCATCTTTTCTTGTTTAGTCATAATTTCAATTTTATCACAAATATAGTAGAGAATATTGAAAGTGGTTCCAATGGTCGTAATCATTATAACAAATATTCAAACTAAGTTCGATCAAATTTGAAACATATTGCAAGAAATTTTCTGACCGGGACTGCATTCTAAATTGGCTGTTTCACAGATGAAATATTTTTCACATA